>NC_141327.1:11715836-12180836 GCF_037954235.1 Aulostomus chinensis | reverse complement strand
TCCACAGCAAAGGTGTAGTTATACTGAAAAGGACAAACAAAGCCACGTCAGTCTGTTCTTCCTTTAATTACTCTGCTCTGAAGTAAGCAGGGCTGAGCTGAGTGACTGTACCTCGTTCTCAATGTCCTGGAGGGACTTTATACGAATGCTGTTCAGCTGAGAAGTCTGAGAGACACAAGGAATGAGAACATAACATCTGGCGATGAAAGGAGTCTGTCACTTTAAAAATATCAAACCTACAGTGCAGTTTTCCTGGGTGTCAAACTTTGGGTGGAGGCTGAAGGGAACACCATCAAGAGCTGCCAAGAATGGAAGAAGAGAAAAGGTGATCTCATCTGCTAATTAGTGAGACCTCTGTATTTAACTTTGTCAAGACACAGTCTTTCAGTCTACCTGTGATTCCTTGGACACTGCTCTCAGCCGGTTTGTCCACGTTGTCCTTGGCGTTGAGGCTGTAGCGCCTCTGACTTAATTTGCTATGAGGCTGAGGAGGCGGCGGGTTGCTGCGGAAACCAGAAGTTTTACAGGAGACCATATTGTTTGACAACTACATTCCTTTTAACTTCGCCTTCCATTAGAATGAGAGAGAATTGTTGGATTTAGAAACAGCAGTTCAACAGCTGGCCAGACGTAGGTGTAAGCGAATTCTAAGTTGATGGAGGTGTTGGCCTGTTTTTACCACCTCCAGTTTTTGACATTTGATTTTCAAGATTAAAAAAAACCCCCAAACTACTGATGTTACCACAGTGACACTGCAGATACAAAACATATCATTACAAAGGGATCCTTTTGTTGTCCTTCCATGGCTAATCTGGAGACTGTACCTACAGCCAAAGTGTCATCCCCAAGGTAACAGACACAAATACCAAAGATACAAATAATCTGTATGATAAGCAGGAAAAAATGTACAGAGCTATAAATGTTACATTTGATAACATAAAAAATGTTAATGTCACTTGCACCCAGTTACTTCATGTGAGAAAAAAATAGGAAACATTTATATTTGTGAATTATTGAAGTAATGTATTACTTAAACATACATTTATGAGCCAAAAAATAAATGTGAACTCTTAAGTAATGGCAATTTCATCTTATTAATTTAATTTAATTGCACTGTTTTTGTCCTAAGATGTTTTTTAAGGGAGACAGTTTTGTATGTGTGTAAAAATAATGACAAAGTAAATTTGAATCTGAACTAAAAAAAAAAATGCTGTTATGTTTTTACAGAAGTAAAACATCTGTACAGTGCTGCCAGAGGAACAATTGCTAGAAACAATTGATTCGTGCCCATTTTAGCTGCCCGGGCGTCACCTTGTGGCATATATGAAGCCATGAAGAAAGGCTAAGTGGTTTTGTTTGCCTCTGTATTTGAGGCTAAGTGAGTCGCGTACCTGGGTCTGAGGGGCGGAACAACAGACGACTGGTCCAGTGAGAGTCTGTGGAGGTCCACGCTGATGCTGCGAGGCTTGACTTGGGGCATGGGACTGGTGAAGTGACCCTTTCTGCACCACAACACGTAGCCATTAATGTCCCTGTGGCACATGGAACCATACAGATCAAGAGCTGAAGGCACTGTCTTTAAAATAACTCACTGGAAACGGTTGTGGGAGCCACCAACCCCACGTAAGTGTAGTGCTGTAGCATCATTTTGCTTTTGGCTGTGAGTTTGATGTCCAACACAGCCGTGTCCACACTGCCCACTGGGACCACCCGCACACACACGCGCTTCTTCTTTGACACAGACGCCTCTGGACACACAAGTACAGAACGTATATCGAATTAAAAATGAGAAACATACTCTAAAATGTACATCAAAAATTAAGAGTGTGTGTGCGCGCTTACTGGCTTCAAGGTACTCTGCTATATAACAGTAACCATGAGGAATGGAGTCCTTGTCTGATATGATCTGAATGTCGGACACCACCATACCTCCTGTTAGGCCCTGCAGACACAGATGCATGTCATGGATGGCAACAGGTGTGCAGAGAAAACACAAATGTACAATTGTGGTCGTCACAATATAAAATCCAGAGTTATCTCTATGGTTACCTTGTTATAACAGAGATAATACCCAGACTTCATTGCAAAGCTGCGTGTAAAGTTAGCTGCTGCCCCATCTTCTGTGATGCTGATCTGCAGGCGACAGAAAGAGGAGGGTTAAAGTGATGTCACAGATGCTTCATAAGCAGGCTTCCCCCTCCTGCTGCAGCAGGTCTTTGTAGGAGGTTGTAGACACATTGTTGATCCTGTCCGTCTTTAGATGAGCAATTGTTGTGACACGTGGTGAGGCAACGTCAACATGTTTCAGCCTTTAAGTGTATATATAAATATATATATATGTATATATATATAAATTACACACCAGCATTTAATGAAACATCCCTCGACTGTTAGGGCACCGCTATGCTCTGCACCAGACCTGGCAGTGAGAGTTGTGCATATTTCCTATCTTGTCAGAGACCGTCCGACTCTTAGTTAGCTTAGCATAATGAATGGTGGTGAATGGGAAGGTTAGCATGTCTCCTCAGAGAGAAGGATATCCATCTTCTTCTCTGACTCTTGGGACAATGTAAAATAAGTGTCCATCCATTTTTTCTACCATTTATCCTGTTAAGGGTCACGAGGGGGCTGGAGCCTATCCCAGCAGCCCTCAGGCGAGAGGCGGGGTTCACTCTGGACAGGTCAGATGAGGTGACAGTGCTGACCACTGCACCACCGTGCCACCAAAAATAAGTGTATTTCCCAAAAGTTCAGCATATTCCTTAAAGCATGACAGTTGTTGTCAGTCTTCCTGGAGGATTCATGTTTGGGTCAAATGTTAAGTTTGAATTCGGGGCTGACTCAGGTGCAGTCATGATGCTCATCATAAACACAAACTATTACACCCTCAGAGGATACAAAAACAGATTTCTCTGTCCGGATCTCTAGAGAAGCTTGTTTACTGTCTGCTGAACGCACTTTTAAACAACCATGTGATTTATAAACATCAGATTTGCAGCTCTTTACTCAAGACGTCCCACACTTACATGAACTCTCTTACACTGGAGGATGCACCTTTCCTTCGTACTGAACTCGCTGACGGAACCAAGGGCCGAGGAAGTTGGAAGCATAAATTTAAATTTCTTTTCAAATAAGACAACTTCTCCATTTACAAAACACAAGGCCTTGTGCTTGGACATCCTGCATACAAATATTTTCAGAGCATAAGCACCGTTCATCAACACCATTGTGCTCTTGGTTTGTTCACGGGTCAAGAGTTTCCACTTGGAAGTAGACAGAAAAAGTTGACTCGAGTTTTGTACCGCATAAAATTAACAATGAAATGAAAAATGTTCTGCGACTCGTTGAGCCCAATTCACCTATGAATATTAAAATGTGTCGTGTTCATTTTTTTAGAGATTTAAAGGCATGGTTGGACAACCTGTAAACATCCAGCCTCTGGCCCACAGTTGCAGCTGGGAGGAAAGACACCTCGCTGCCTTCAGGTGGCGTTTTCCTCAACTTTTGTTCCCCCTCTTCTCTGAGTATCATGTCACCTGTCAGATGGATCGTGGTTTGCACACCTGTAAGTCTGTCGTCTTTACACGAGTTAAGAGGGGCGTTACCTTATGCGTGTCTAATTTAAGAACAAATGCGGGTCTAATTTAAGAACAGACGTGAGTCAGCAAGTATATGGGAAAGATTTGGTTGCCAAATCACGTTTCATGACTCATGAGGATTTAAATGAACTCCTTCCTACTGCTTTATGTAAGAACAGGAAACATTTATATGTGAGGCCTAAACTTAAGCAATATTCTCGCCCTTTGCCTTAAAAAAAAATAAATGTTGGTAAAATCATAAGTGAGGCTCAACTACAAATCCAGCCTGACGGTTAAACCTCGCCGAGTTTTTCGACATGTACACTGTGTTATGTTTTTCCTCACTTTCACTGGATGCAGTTCAATGTATCGTTTTACTGTACACACCAAGGTGAAATCTCTGGGGCAGGTGCTGGTGTTGGAGGTCCAGGCCACCCCTGTCACTGGCCGCACACAACCGTGCTCCATCAAGGACATCTGAGGTGAAGAAAACACAAAAAGAAGGAGATAAAAAAAAAATCAAGATCAAGATATGAACCCAAGTTGTGACGATCGTGTGACAAAACTTCAGAAGTAATCTAAGAATTCCCGTTGTTCCTGGGCTACTTTGCGTAGCACAGAGAGATTCTATTTACAATTTTTAGTGGTGTCACAACTCCATATCCAAGGAGAGAAAGAAACTATTCAAGCAGGGCATGATCCATTCATGGTCACATGAGTTCAGAGTGAGCATTCTGGGGAGGCTTGCTGAACTGGCTCATGCTATATCATCACCAGCTGTTCTTATGCATTTCATTAGTAGATCCTGTGAAAACACAGATTTATTGACTGTTGGTTGACTGAAACAGGTCTTCTGTTTTCGCCGGATTAAGGGAAAAAAAACAGCTACGTAAATAAAATAGGAGATTAAGATGTGAAGATATACAAGTGTCAGAAAGAACCTCAGCTCATTATAAAGCTGTGTAAAATGTGAAGTAACAATTTTCCTGATGTTTGTGTACAGCCGCGCGTAATAAAAGGAATATTTATACGGGTTTAAATAAGTGGGACAGTAAACACAGGAGTTACTGTGTGGGGTCAGTTTCCACTCGCACGCAGCCAGGTGCCGTCTGAGTTTTGACAACTTTAATCAATACTTCTTAACATGTTCGATCATTACTAGTAAATAATTCACAAGAAAATCATGGGAAGTTATCAATAAAATGCTAATGTTTGCAGTTGAATTCCATAGACACACGACTAGCCGAGCTCACTCAACAGCAGTAGCAGTTGTTCCATTGACAAAACATCGCTGCTTCTCGTTCAAAACAAACGTAAATTATATTCGAACACGAATTGACTCCAGTGCGAATAAAACAAACACTTACTGTTCGCTTCTGTCTGCTCGAGGTGTCGAGGTGAAGACAGGCAAACTTTTAAGTGAACAACAGCTTCAACTCCTTCCTCGTTGAAGCAGGAAATTCTGATTCCTCATGGACTCCAATTCCCTTCAACCCACGGGGTCATACGTCATAATGAAAAACCATTTGAAATCTGAACACAAGATGGCAGCCTCACTGTTACAGAGCATCCTCCGAGGTGTCTGTTCTCCCCTGTCCTTTACCCTAAAGATTAGTGTTGATACCGGCGACCTGTCCAGGGTGAACCCCGCCTCTCACCCGAAGGCTTCCGGGATAGGTTCCACCCCGCGGCTCTTAACAGGATAAGCGGTGGAAAATGGATGGATGGATTAGTGTTGATGAAACCCTTACAATAAAAACGTCATACACAAGCCATGAATAAGCCCATTGTAACGTCTGACACAACACAAGCAATATAATGGAAAAAAGTATGACAAGTGAAAAGCAAGTGAAGAGAAAAAGGAGTGTGAAGGAGACTGTGCAGACAACAGGGACAAGAGTAAATGGAAGAGATTAATATGATGGATCAAGAAGGTTTTACAAAGTTCTAGGAGAACAGCTGTGACAAGAAATTACACATCTTCTTCATGTTAAACGTATAAGACCAACTTCACTTGTCTGAGAAATGCTCATTTATCGCTAGTGTTGTTTATTATGACCTATCTCATAAACTCCTTTGGCAGGATATCGCATCATTATTGTTGGTCTTAATATTTTTCTTCAAATTACATGGGTTTTAAGTGATGGACACATACTGATGATAGTCTTTTTTTTAAGGGTTTGTTGATAGAATAAATACATTTTTTATTCTGGCTCAAGATAGAAACATCATTAACAAATTCTCGGCGCAATATAGCATCCTACCGATCTTTTTTTATACAAATTGTTTTTTTTTTTTTAAATATCTCTTTTTACTTTGCGTATTTAATTTTTTCTGTACATATTGTTCTTATCTAATTCCTGCGGTGCCTGAGCCATTGTACTGAAATTTAATTTGTGACAAAAATCCAAATGACAAATAAAGTCTAAGTCTAATTCAACTTTAAAAATGTGTGAACATTAAAAAAAAAACTAAAAAAAAAAAAGTGCTTGATTGGAGAGCTCCATTTGCTGTATGGCTAATCCTCATGACTGCACCTGAGAGTAAAACAAGAGAAAAATGACTCACATTGTCGGCAAGTAAACACATTGATATGAATACACACACTAGAAGCTGCAGCAGAGATGAGGACCTTGAAGGAGGAAAGTGTGCTCAGTGGTGAAAATAACCCTTCCTCTGTCCACTAAGTCAACTTCATCACGTTGCTGTTTAGCACCAGAAGGCAACACTGTGTAATTCTGATGCGAATCCAATTTTTCTTCCATCACGCTTACTTCTTGAAACACAAGATGGCGCAATAACTAGAACTCAAAATCAGCTTGTGTGATGCCCACAAAAAGTGTGATCCAATGTTGTCATTCGGAGTTTGAGCATTATTTTAGTTTACATGTTCAATCTTGTTGTATGTTGTTTCACCATAATAGTCTCCCTAGGCACATGTAGTTCGGGACAGCAGGGGGCGCAGTGACACCGGTGAATAGAGAGAGTGGGCGTGGTGGACTTTTTTTTCCATAGTTTTGAATGACTCAAATGAAATGAATGAAATCAACTCATGTCTGCCATCTCTTTATTTCATACCTGTTTTTACAGGTCAATCACTATGTAATGTAACTTTCCGCACTGTAACCAGCCTGGTATGTGCTTCACTTGCAGTTCAGGCTGGGACTCTAGGGTTTAAAGTCCAGTTTGAAAAAATCTGACCATGTTGAGTTTGGCTCGGTCGGTTTCCTGTTCTATGAAACCCATTGCTGAGTTCTAACCTAATCTGGCCTGGATGAAGGAGGACTATATCGATGTGTGAGTCAAAGATCTGCTGGCTACCTTGGGAACATGATTGTTCTCCAAATGATGAAGCCAAGCCTTTCCATTTGTACTTAGAGAACAATGATTGATGTGTAACTGAGAGAAAAAAATCTAACTTTACTGAAACTAAACTGAGGGGGCGGCACGGCTCAGGGGTAGAGTGGCTGTCTAGCAACGGAAGGGTTGCTGGTTTGATCCTCACTTTCCCCATTGACCGTGTTGAAGTGTCCTTGAGCAAGATACTGAGGCCCTAATTGCTCCTGATGGCCCTGCGACAGACTGGCAGGGCAAGGCAATTTTATTTGTAGAGCCCGTTTTCACAAACAGTTTGTCTCAAAGGGCTTCACATGGCATCATAACAACATCCTCTGCCCTTAGACCCTCACATCGACTGAGGAAAAACTCCATAGAAAACCCTTTTAACAGGGAAAAATCTGAGAAACCTCAGGGTGAGCAACAGAGGAGGGATCCCTCACCCAGGACGGACAGACGTGCAGTAGATGTTGTTACAGACAAGAAAACAGTTTACAATACAAAATGTGGAAAACATGGAAATGTTAATAACAGCTGAAGAAGGAAGCTTCTGGTAGGGGAGGCAGGGAGAGCAAGCCAGCTTGATGGGGGACTGGATGGCAGACTGGTTCATGGAAGGGGAGCGCAGGCCGGTGTAACAGTAGGGAATAAGAGGGGGGGGGGGGGGCGATGCAGGTGGCGGTTGGGGCTCTGGTGGATCTGTGGAAACACAGAGAGACTGCGAAACACCAAGGCCAAACTACAAAGTGCAACAAGTAGTGGTAGTGACAGTTCCAAAAATGTGCAGGGAGGAGCGGAGGAGAGAGGGGGAGAGGAGAGGAGAGGAGGGAAGGGCTCCATGTAACCTGATGTGTCCCCCAGCAGTCTAAGCCTGTAGCAGCATAGCTATCAATGGTTCAGAGCTACCTGAACCAGTCCTAACTGAAGGCTCTGTCATAGAGGAAAGTCTTAAGCCTGGACTTAAACGTAATTAGAGTGTCTGCCTCTCTGACCCATGGAGAGAGCTGGTTCCACAGTAGAGGAGCCCGGTAACTAAAGGCTCTACCTCCCAGTCTGTTTTTTTTGATACTGGGAATCACTAAAAGACCTGCATTCTGGGAGCGGAGTGCTCTGGTCGGACAGTGGGGACTAATGAGCTCTTTCAAATAGGATGGAGCTTTATCATTGAGAGCCTTATAAGTCAGCAGAAGGACTTTGAAGTCGATTCTAGATCCTACAGGAAGCCAGTGGAGAGAAGCTAAAGGGGGAGAGATGTGTTCTCTCTTCTAAAATCCCATCAAAACCCTCGCTGCAGCGTTCTGGACCAGCTGGAGACTCTTTAGGGAGTATTTAGGACATCCTGACAGGAGAGAGTTGCAGTAGTCCAGCCTAGAAGTGATAAATGCATGCACCAGTTTTTCAGCATCACTCTGGGAAAGGATATTCCTAATCTTAGCGATACTTTGCAGATGGAAGAAGGCGGTCCTAGTTACATGCTTTATGTGGGAGCTGAAGGAAAGGTCCTGGTCAAAAATGACCCCAAGGTTCCTTGCAGTTGTACTCGAAGTTAGGGTGATGCCATCTAGAGTAGTGATCCGATTCAAGAGCGTGTCCCTGTGGTGTTTAGGTCCAAAAATGATTACCTCAGTTTTATCTGAATTGAGCATTAAGAAGTTAGAGGACATCCAGGATTTAATGTCTTTCAGGCAGTCTTGCAGATGAGTAAGCTGGCTTGTGTTGTCTGGCTCCATCGACAAGTAAAGTTGAGTGTCATCTGCATAACAGTGGAAGTTGATCGAGTGCTTCCGGATTATGTCACCTAATGGGAGCATGTAAAGAGTGAAGAGAATCGGTCCTAAAACTGAACCCTGTGGTACACCATATGTAACTCTGCTATACTCAGAATGGTCATTATTAACTTTAACAAACTGAAACCTGTCAGATAAGTAGGACTTAAACCATTTTAGGGCAGTTCCTTTAATCCCAATGTCATGGTCTAGTCTCTGTAGCAGGATGCTGTGGTCGATGGTGTCAAATGCAGCACTGAGGTCCAAAAGGACAAGCACAGAGACAAGACCTCTGTCTGAAGCTATAAGAAGATCATTAGAGACTCTGACCAGTGCTGTTTCAGTGCTATGGTGTTCCCTGAATCCAGATTGGAAGGCTTCAAAGAGCTCGTTGCTGTGCAGATGTTCATGTAGCTGCTCCAGGACAACCTTCTCAAGGATCTTGGAGATGTAGGGGAGGTTGGATATTGGCCTATAGTTGGCTAATACATCTGGGTCAAGAGAAGGTTTTTAAGTAAAGGGTTGATGACAGCCACCTTAAAGGCCTGTGGCACATAACCTGTGACTAAGGAAAGATTAATTTGATTTCATATAGAAGTGTTGACTAGAGGGAAGGCATCCTTAAGGAGGCTTGTTGGGATGGGATCCAGCAGACAAGTGGCTGACTTGGAGGAGCCGACTGCAGAAGTTAATTCTGACAGGTCGATGGGGGAGAAGCTGTCCAAGTATGCACCAAGTCTGGGAGGTGCTTCTATGGGGACTGTAGTCTGTCCTCCATTACTGGCAATCTTCGTTCTAATATTCACAATCTTTTCAGTGAAGAAAGAAAGGAAGTCGTTACTGCTGAGAGTTGGGGGGATGCATGGCTCAACAGCACTATGGTTCTTGGTGAGCCTGCCCACGGTGCTGAGGAGGAACCTGGGGTTGTTCTTATTCTTTTCTATCAGGGACGAGTAGTAAGCACTTCTAGCATTACGGAGTTCTTTTTTTATATATTAATAAACTCTCCTTCCAGGCTTGGCGGACTTCCTCGTGCTGGCTGGAATGTGTCTTCCTTTCCAGTTGTCTGGTCTTCTGTTTTAAGGCACGCAGCCCTGGGCTGTACCAGGGAACTATTCTTTTCTGGTTGATAACCTTTTTCAGGGGAGCTATGGCATCAAGTGTCCCAAGGAGTGCTGCTGCAGTGCTGTCCACAAGATAGTCTACCTGCGAGGGGGTGAAATCAGCATAACTGCCCATTATATCACTACAAGGTGAGGCAGCAAGCTCTGCTGGAATAAGCTCCTTAAATCTAGAAACAGCAGTGTCAGATAGACTTCTACTGAAGCGGGACTTTTTCCCAGGTAGGATATCATTTGTTAAAGTAAATTCAAATGTAATTAAGGAGTGATCAGACAAGACAGGGTTCTGAGGAAGAACTATGATACGGTCAGCTTCTATTCCATAAGTGAGTATTAAATCAAGGATGTGATTAAAAGTGTGAGTGGGTTTGTTTACCCTCTGACAGAAGCCAACACAATCAAGAAGCGACTTAAACGCAGTGGCCAGAGAATCATCATTGACGTCCACATGGATGTTAAAGTCACCCACTATAATGACTTTGTCTGAGTTCAATGCCAAGTTAGACAGAAAGTCAGGGAATTCTTCTAAGAACTCAGAATAAGGTGCAGGAGGACGGTACACCACAGCAAGTAAGAGTGGTTTCTCTGCTTTCCAGTCTGGGTGGGAAAAGCTGACAATAAGGCTCTCAAATGAGTTATATGAACTGTTAGGTCGAGGGTTAAGCACCAAATTTGACTGATAGATTGGGGTGAATAAACACTGGAGTGTTACGTAAGCAGGACATTACACAGCTATCATTCTGCAGAATATTGCTCTTCTGAACCCTTATATATTTCTCCATTTTTTAGCTGAGTTGCGTCCAGCATACACCCATCCCAAACCCAGAGTGGCAGCAGCACTGACCGGATGTTGACCCTTTTCCACCGCCTGATCTCACATCAAGTGGCAGGCAGTGATATTTCCACTGACGTATGTACACTAATTAGTCTGCACTTTCATACAAAATCTATCCATCTATCATGTTTTGCCTCTTTCTTACTCCATGAAGCAGCTTCACTCTGCTGCACGGACAAGGGTGTGAAGACCCGTTCCCCTCTGCTTGTGTGCGCTGGCTTTATCTCACCTTGGTGGAGGTTTTCTCTCCCAAAGTGCCCTCTAGTTTTCTAAAAACAATTATGATACAATAAAAAGCGCACTACCATGGACTAACTGTTCAGTTTGATCCTGAAATGTTAATCCAGAACTGTTTTATATCATCAGGTTTCATTACTCTGAAACCTTGAGAGAGACTCACATTTAATTAGTTAATATCAGTAAATGTTATGCTCACACACACACACACACACACACACACACACTGAGGCAGAATAAAACTGAGAAGTCTACAGTGATTAAATCTATATCCTTGTGTGACATTGGAGAAATGACAAAGTCAAAACTTTTTACTTTCGCTTTGTTTCTTTTGTCATATATATATATATATATATATATATATATATATATATATATATATATATATATATATATATATATATATATATATATATATATAAAAGCTCATGAGTAAATCTGATTTCCCTCCAGTGTCAGTTACACACCCAAGATTTTCTGCTGAATTAATCACAAGCTCACAATCATGTGGACAATGTTTGGGGAGGGAAGGCCGAGCGGTTAGTGAGGGGTGAAAGGTTGACACAGATTGTATGAGAGAGAGACAGACAGGCAGCAGAGGTAGAGAGTGTTCTCCATTCATCATGGACTTTTCACCTGGGGCTCTGATCCTGCTTTCTCTCTTGTGGTCAGGTAATAATGATCAGTTAATTATACAAGGTTGAAAACCCTGCCTTAACGCCACAGATGTATCAGACGGGTTCCGTGTGAATTGGTGTGAATCTAGAGAAGTGATCTACACAGCGATGTGCAGAAAATACAGACCTCATCAACACACAGTGTTGTTTTAGAGACTACGTCCAAATTGCTCTGTAAAATAATCCAGAGACCTCTCAGTCAAACATTTTAGCAGGAAGCTCTTGAACTGCTCCAGGGCTTCTGTTCTAGAGAGAGATGTATTTTTCAGTGCAAACAATCTGCATGACCTCCATCATTTCTTTGTAATGTCTGAATCAGCTCTTTAAAAATGAATATATGCCACTTTTAGTCCTGCATTATAGTTTGGGGCCTTTTTCTCCCTTGTCATCAGCAGTTCAAGGTGTGTATTTGCGCAGACTGTTTGTACTGCTGTGGTGTTTGTTTTACCCAACCCGACTAAAGGTTCGCAGAGTTCTTTGTGCATATGTTCTTGCATGTGTCCACAGTGGCTGGTCAAGTGTCAGTGCAGCCCCGGACAGCTACTGTGCGTGAGGGGGAGTCCGTCAGCTTCAGGTGCCAAGTGGCAGGTGGCACCCCAGCAACTCAGCTTGAGTGGAAGAGAGCCAATAACCAAGCGTTAGGAGGTCAGGAATCTCTAAGTATCGTTCGAACCAGTGAGGGTTTGGGGGTGCGTGATGGGTTACTGAAGTCTACTTTTCCCTCCAGACAATGTTAAGGTTGGTCCTGATGGCTCTGTACTGACCATTGCGAGCGCTCGCTCTGGAAACCAAGGCCAGTACCGCTGTGTGGCCACCGGCCCTGCTGGTCGCAGCACTGCTGCAGCTGTGCTCAATGTCAAATGTGAGTTTGTTTTCACAAAACAATAACAAGCTGTAAATTAAAGAACAGCACTAGAATTTTCTTTCTTGGCTCCTACAAACCTCAAACAGGTCTCTTAGGTCATTTCCTCATTGTATTGGTTTGTATGCATGTGCATTAAGTCTTGTTTTACTTACTTTATGAAGCACTGTGTGCATTCATGTGTCCTCAGATCCTCCTAAAGTTCGGCTGACACCAGTGGGGCCCCTGAAGGTCAGGATCGGGGACCATGTGGCAGTGGCGTGTCGCGCCACAGGCAGGCCAAAGCCCACCATGACATGGAGACGCGAGGGCTCCACCCTGCAGCTGGTTACCGCGGAGACGAATGATGCCAACACCATAGAGGTAAAATATAATGATGCTTTTAAGTGATGTGTTTCATTGTGAGGTGATGACATCATCATGATGTCCTCCCTCAGTGGCCTGCGGTGCGTCCTGAGGACTCAGGTGTGTATATTTGCCAAGCTGAGAACAATGAGGGCATGACCGAGGTCAAAGTGGAGATCACGGTGGAAGGGGGGCCGGGTGCACCGGTGGCTTCAGTGAGCATGACAGAGATGACAGTGGTGGAGGGACAGACCGTCACCATGAAGTGCCAGGCCACCGGTAAGAAGTGTGATTTCTCTCACTTTCTAGTTCATGTACTTTTACAGTTTGTTTTTTATCCACTTCTCCTCTTTCTGCCCCCCCAGGTACCCCACCTCCTGCCATCACATGGTCCAAGCTACGAGCACCATTGCCATGGAAACACACCATGGTCGGTGGGGTTCTGACTTTGACCGGCGTGGGACGCCAAGACTCAGGGCAGTACATATGCAACGCAACCAACATCCATGGCTACAGTGAGGCGTACACACAGATGGAGGTGGAGAGTGAGTGGACAGACGCAGATGACATCACAAACATAGATACTGCAGATCAGTGTTTCTCAACCACTGGGCTGGGGCCCATTGGTGGGCCATGAGCAACCTCTGAAGGATCGAAAATTGCTTTCCGGTTGGACCTGCCTTTTCATGGGGAAATTCTTTTTTTTTTTTAATTATTTTTTAGTAAAGCAGGATCATAACCTCATTATACGGTGGAAAGTATGTGTTGAACCGTATAAAATTCATAGAAAACATTTTTAGAAATGAATGATCAATTCTATAGAATCCATCTTCAAACAATTTATTTGAGATGCTCAATCTGGCAAACTAACAAAAGTTTGTGATGTGGCAAGTAACAAAAAAGCTTTGAAGCTTTCCAATGTTTGTATCATGTAATACTTATTCACTGTGGCTGTACATGGTGTGATTTGTTAAATCTCTATACAGCCTGTAAGTTGGAATTTTAACATTCGATCCCCAAATTCTTCTATGGGTTCTCCTACCCAGGGACTGTGGATGAAATTTAGTGATTTAGCTTTATAGTATTTATTTAATTCCAAGGTTCCCACGTCTATGAAAGAGAATGGCAGCATTGGATTTCATTAATACTTTTAGTAGATTAAAATCAAATAAACGAGGCATAAATTGTTTTGTTGTAAAGGTTGAGAATCTCTTCTGTAGATCCACATCCCCTCTTATGACAGTAACGCTCTCCCCCTCCCTGCAGCTCCGCCGTATGCCACCTGCCTGCCTGACAAGGTGAGGCTCCAGCCTGGTGACGCACTGCTCCTGCAGTGTCTTGCTCACGGCTCTCATCCGCTGCGGTACGAGTGGAGCCGGGTCGGCAGGAACCTACCTGCGGGAGCCACAACGACAAATGATGGAAAATTTCTCATAGCTCAGGTTAAACTGAGTGACAGCGGAACATACAAGTGCGTAGCCACCAATCACATCGGCTCCAGTGAGGCACAAGCCAGAGTCACCATAAAAGGTGAGCTGGTGTGAGTTCGGAAAGGCACTAATTCACCTCATGTTTCGTATTTTTGATTATTTTTTTTGTGTTTCTGTGCTCACTTCACAGCCTAAGTCAGCATGGCTACATCACGCCTCACATTTATACAGAGCTCCTGCAAGCCTGGACTGTTGCCTTCAAAATGCTCAAACTGGTAGTAGCAGGTCCCCTTTGTAGAAAACAAGACACGGTTTCTGTTTCTGCTCCTGTGCCATGTATCCTCTCTGGAGACAGTCTGTACAGACCGATTACCAACAGTGTGTGTGGGAGTTCCCCTGGGACACATTCTCCTCCCTCCCTTCACGTCATTGAGCAACTGTTGCACTTTTAGTGATGAAAGAAGGGAATCCGGTGAAAAAAGCTTTTATTATGCCACCAAATACGAATACAATAAAAAAAAACACATTTAAAAAGTGTTTCAGCAATATTCATTAAAATAAATTGACAAAAGTTGTCTCAAACTGAATTGTATCTAAGTTAATAACATTGTTTTAAGGGAGTTTTTGGCTACAGGAAGGTTTGGGTAGAAGGGCAGAGGATGGCCTTTAATGTCTTTTCTTTTATTTCCTCTTGATCTCAGCCTTTCCCTGATTAAGCAAATCTAATATCAATAGATATTTCATGAACATTTTTAAAAAAACTAAGCTTTTGTGTGCAAGTGTCTTTACTATTACATTTTAATTTCTCCTACTGTACAAGTAGAAGCATAAGTTGCTCTGCCATGGCCCACAATGCGAGCTCTAAAAACCACAGAACCCTCTGGTACTGAGACCCATGTTACGTCTGCTATTGATTCTAATAACATACAGTGAAACTTAACAGGATTCCTTCATGATATTTTGGAATTTTGTAAGCTCGGCAAAAGAACATGTTTCATATGTGTGAAGAACAATGAGATATTAGGAGAGGTAATAAATTGAAAAAAATTGAAAAAAAATAAATTTGAGCTAATATCTGATCTCTTATCTTTAGCCACATGATGGCAACGTTTAGCTTTGAGTGGTGCCTTCAGGCCAAAGAAAAAGAACTTTAAGAACTTTTTTATAACTGGAAGGACAGACTCAGTCAAACTACTGTTTATAAATTAATCTTCAGGCTTAATGAAAAATGTTAATACTGAGTAGATATGAAGAGTAAACTTCAGCAGGCAAAGTTCAGTTTGACCAGACAAACATCTTGCTGCTGGATGAACCGTTACACGGAATTTAAAGCAGATCAGCTTTAATTAAGTGTTAGCTTGCCATGTAAGATTTGCGGCTGCAGTTGGAGGGAGAGCAGCCATTTCCAGTGCTGCTGCCAAAACGCAGCCCGTGTCTGCTTTGTGTGTCTGTGTGTGATTGTGGCCTCTCTTAAAACACCCAACCTCCTCCAGGAAAAAGGCTTTCCACTCGTCCCCCCCTCCACTTTACAAGCATCTTCAAAGCAGGGAAACATCTGTCCTCTGTCACTTCCACCATCCCCCTGCCAGTCACAGTCGGGCCGAGCTGGGCGGCAATAGAAATGTATACTTTTAATTCAGTGTGAGAAAGAGTGCTGGAAAAGAAAGGAAAAAAAGGGAGTCAGTGCCAGAGAGGAAGCTAATTCGTTGCCTCGGATTCCTCTGTATTGTATAAATGTAAACCAGACGTATGCTCTCTAATTGAGTCTGATACAAACAACTCAGTTCAGACCAGACGACCTTCTAGAAAAAGGATGCATACACACACACACGTACTTTACAGAATCATAGCACTAGTAGTACTACTTAATGATGTGAGCATTCCCTCACACAGGAAGTGCTAGGTGAAAGAGTGCGGCTTGTGATGTCGGTCGCTATGGTTTCCACCCAGCGAACTCTGCAACAGTTTACAGAGGCAAGTTTAGACTGCAGAGTTGCAGGCCGATAAGGGGATACTACAACACATAATATCTCATTATTGCCTTCTAAGTCTTATCTGAACTCATTATCTATCAGTTTCTAACTGGTGAAAGAGGAACTTGTAAAGATTTGCCTCAACAAATCATTTCAAATAAATCAGCGGCAAGACTGGAATACACAGCGAGAAGAGGGAGAGGCTTGTCCTTCCATGGCAATGCAGGAAGGGATGTGCCCAAGACTTCACTGGGGAAGTGTATGCATTCCATTCAAGAATTTTCCCTATAATAATAATATTTAGATGTTAAGCTAAGCCCTGATTTATGACAGTCAAGTAATCTATTCCTAAAAAAGACTGGTCAGGATCTCTCACAACAGTTGAAATCTGGGGGATCACAAGATGAGACAAAAATAAAATATGCGATAAATTCACAGAAAATGTTGACTTTTCTGACTCTTCTCCCTTTCTTTGCTTTTCTTCTTGTGAAACACTATCTTCTTTCACATTTGCAGTCCGGTTTCATCAATAGATACAGTATGTTACATCTCTAGGTGTATTTGGGTATTTTGCAAGGGTTGCACAATGTTTGTTCTTGTTTGTCTTTATGTTCCCCAGCTGCGCCGTTTCGTTTCACTTTCACCGCTTCCATCAGCTGGCAGTTGTTTTGTAATGTTACGCGAATCGAATTAACTCTCATGTTAATTTTCGTGACTTTGATTGCTATTCCATGACATGAATTGGGGTTCTGTGTTCCTTCTTCGGTAGACTGTGACATGGAACCCTCTCAGAATCTATGAGAAATCTTTTTATTGATGAAGAATCGGGTCACTTCCCCTTCCTGTCACTGATATGTTAAAGAGACTATCACAGTCCCCGCACACTGTCTGAGATGAGTGTTTGTCCTAGTTTGATGTGTTTTGGACTTGAACTTTCGTCATCTTAAAAACCACAATGTTCTATTAAGTCATGAAGGAGAGTAATTGTTGTCTGGGGCAACAATTGGAGGAATGGCCCTGAAGGTCAGTCAGCTCCATCGGGCTGTGATGATGTTGTCGCCACTGCTTACAGGACAACTTAAAAAAAAAAAAAAACTAGAAGCGGTACATCCTGTGATCATGTCGCCTTTGCTGACACATGTAAAATGAAAAAACACATAAGCCATCTGCACCTCATGTGGTGCACACGTGCTTTCACTGTGCATTTGTTTCTGCATTGCAAGCCGTGTTCCTTTCACACCTTCTGAAGTAGGCCCTGTGATTTTCTACCAAAAAAAGTGAAACCTGCCTCGGCTGTGACCCTTGTGCACAACAAAACCACCACAGTGTGAGCAGCAGGTACACAATATGCAGTAGAAAGGAGTGGCAAGAGTGAGGCATTCAGGAACACTCTTCACTGTGTGTCATGTTATACCCCACAACATGTTGTTTAATTGGACTGAAATCTGAAATATATACTTCTTAAAAAAAAAAGTTTTTCAAAATGTAAGTATTCTGTACATTGTGTTGAAAAAATTGTTAAAATAAATAAAAAGAGGTTTACTATTTGATTGCAACATGTCAATAAACACAAAACTGAAAGAAAAGGAGCTATTGAAATTTTATTTTACAAGTCAATCGTTTTGCACATCTGCTATTTTTAGTTGCACTCTGAAGTTGTATCAAATCACTGTACCTGGTCAGGAAAGTAGTTCCAGCTATCTACAGTATCTGACTCTAAAATAAAAAAATCTCGTCATTTTCAAGTATTTAAAGGAGCTAAATACGAAATTCATCTTTATTTGTTATTATGGCCAGTGGTCATTATTGGGATTTTTTTGCTCCTGCTGGTCATTTGTGTTCATAATTTGCGCAATAACCGCTCTCTCTCGCTCTCTCTCTCTCTTCCTCACCCTTCTAGTGCATGTGCATGTCTGATTGCGTGCAGGTGGTGCCCTGTGATTGGCCTGAGTGCAGGGACAGTGGATGGCTGATTGGCTGAAGCTGATGATTTAAAACAAAGCTGACACCGACTCCAGCACTAACTCTCTCTCCCATGACCAACACTGGAAGCCCACCCTGTTGATCCTAGTGTGTGTGTGTGTGTGTTAGCAGTGTATCTCAGAAATAAGATGCTACAGATTTAATGTCAGTCAGGTCTGCTAGACCTGTTCTTTTCTATTAAATGTTAGTCACTGTACCTTGTAAATAGTTGCACAAACATTAGACAGCAGTTTAACTAGTAGGAATGAGAAGACCTTTTCCTTTGTGTGAACCTTTGTCTCCTGTTTTCTTGTTGAAGATTTAGGTTATGTTTTGTCTTTTGTTTCTATTTTATTTTTTTGATAGGGAAGTTTAGGGAGGGGGTTTAGTTTGCTTTTGTTTGTTGTTTTGGGCCTTGCTAATCTCTGAAGTTCTGCAAGAATAAACTGCTATGGTGAACTCTGAGGGTTGTTGGGCTGACCAGTCTTGGGCTTGGGAAGAGCGGGGCTCTAAACACGTTATGCCGAGGTTTCCCCTAGACTGGGGATGTCACATAGATTTCAGGAAAAATACATTTTGCCATTGAAAGAACTAGTTTTATATGGATGTGTGGAGTAGAGTGTGAAGTCACACACATGCCTAATGTGTGTGTTGTTCTCCAGCCCCTTGATTTCATGCCGGGACAGCTCTGCTCTGAGTTCATGTTACAACATGCTGTAGGAACATGTGCATTTGTGTCTTCTTCTGGGCACATTGTTACAGGTGTATAAAAACACAAATGCCACAGCCATTGGCGCCCAATGCAAAACATCAAGGCTAAATTGTCCGAGTGTAGTTTTTAAGTAACATTACTAACAATTTTAGCTACAAGCTTGCATTTGCAAGAAAACTGGTAAAATACTAGATTACAAATGCGTCACGGTGACACTGTGTCAACGACAAACCCACGAGAAGTGAAAGGACTCAATTTGATGCTAATGGATGCTACGTGATGCATACTAAAATCTGTTTTTATTGTAGTTTCAACTGGGAGCTTGCTCGGATGGCAAATTCTATAAAGGGATTTCAGTGTTGGCTAAAAACAAGTGGAAAGAATTTTTTTCTCCAAAAACTGAAAATCTGGTGTTTTTCTTTCTGTGCTGAACTGGATGTAAACAGCAATAGGATCCATCCTCTGCTCTCTGTTTCCATATGGAAAGATCCTGTGTCCGTCCCTCTGTGTGTGAACACATATTACTCACATTGTGGGGACACAAGACATTTGGCAGAAGGCAGGACCCCATAAAAATTGAAGAAATTTGCAATTTAAGGGTAAGAGTTCATTTAAGAAGGTTTCGGGCAAATAGTGGTAAATGGCTCTCCAGGGATGGATATTAGTTTTTGTGTCACACTGGCAGAATTGTGTGTGTGTGTGTGTGTGTGTGTGTGTGTGTGCGCGCACACGCACATGCGTGTGGTCACATGAGAGCCAGTCATAAACCATCTTTCATGCATTTAATGGATGTCTGCCCACTCTCTAACTGTGTGTATGCACAAGTTGTTCACGTGTACTTGCTTAAAATAGCTGAACCGAAACATTATCCTAACCTCCTTTCCATACAGCCAATGGCATGCATCCAAGTAAACATACAGGCTGGGATTTCACTTTGTGTAGAACATTTATAACTGCATTACTGTCAATCATTATTGATGTACTGATTTACCGTTTTGCGCTGAACGGAATTTACTTTCTCTTCCTTGTTGTGCAACTGTCATGGCTATTTTTTAGGACAATTTTAAGGGGGAAAGACTTGACCTTACTAAACCTTCATAGAGGGTTAGAAAGGCCTGTCTCTGTCTGTCATGCTTGTTTGGAGGCAATTTTGTGGGAAAGTCCAGATTTAGATGTACAGTATCTATCTACGATGACTTTGGACTAAAGAATGTGAGCAAAGTTATCATTGTTTCTTTCCCATTTTCCATTTTTTCTATTATTGCTCGTTTCCCCTCGGAGATACCAGGAACATAAACCTGGAGGAGTTTTCCAAAGAAAAATAAAACCAAAATACATAAAAATGTATACATCTGTACCTGCAGCACCACAGATGTGAACCAGGTGTGCAGATTTGTCTTTGAGAAACATGGCGTCACTAAATAATCCTTCCTCCCATAAAACCCTGTGTATAAACACCTGCACATGCTGCGTCTGTAGTCTGCGAAAGTGTTAATTACTGATCCTTTCAAGAAATGTCTCATCAGTAAAATAGAAAAACACATGCTAACAAGTGTATCAGATGAGGTCATACTGACCTCAGTACTACATACTGTGCTACTTAAGTTCTCGTAGTACTAAAGTTCCCGTGTATTTAAAAGTCACCACGAGGATCAACCGTGCAGCTGAAACTACAAAAAAGATAATGTTCCATTCGAGCTTTCAGTTAAGAGATAAAGAAAGCCTTACAAATCTTTTATTCTCAGGCAGCTGCTGGAAACCTGCTCCCATGATAACATTGTCTATCAGAATGATCATCGTTCGCGCTCTGATCTTGTTGTCATGTCAGGTTTGAGGCTACGGGATTGATTTTTCTGGAGCTTCCATCCGTATCAGTCACTCAGGCTTAAGTCTTCGAAACTGCCTTGAATGAAATCCTAACATCTGTTGACTCACCTGTCAACTCATCCATCACCGTGACAACCGGTGATCACAGTGACGGTTTGTCTCAAAGTTGGACATAGTTTAAACAGCTAAGCATGATGTCCACGTCCTCACTGTGAAATTTACTACAGCCTAATCCATATAAGCTTTTCATTATTTACTGTCAGATTACATGATTAAGCCCTAAACACAGACGCACATAGACTTTCTTTCTGTTTTTTACTTTCCATCCATCATCATCGTCGTCTTCCGCTTATTCCTTTCTATTAAGGGTCGCGGGGGGGGGGGGGGGGGCTGGAGCCTATCCAAGCAGCCTTTAGGTGAGAGGTGGTGTTCACCCTGGACAGGTCACCAGTCCATCACAGGGCCAACACATAGAGACAGACAACCATTCACACTCACAGTCACACCTACGGTCAATTTAGAGTATCAATCAGCCTCGTCCTCTCTTGATGTCTTTGGACTGTGGGAGGAAGCTGGAGTACCAGAGAGAACCCACACAGGAACAGGGAGAACATGCAGACTCCACACAGAAAGATCGCCCGAGCTGGGACTCGAACCCGGAACCTTCTTGCTGTGAGGCCACAGTGCTGACCACTGCACCACCGTGCTGCCTGTTTTTTACTTTTGAAAGTTCCTAATCGGAAGTGTTTGCTAACTGTACTGTTACTATAGGACTTGTGTCTATGCAGTCTGTGTGTTTCTGCAGAGAAATCAATGTCATAATTCATTTCATTGCCACTAATTTATCGGTTCAATCTGTACTCTGGGCTCTCTAATATGTCCCTTAAAATCATTGGACGGATGGCAATTTGGAAGTTGATAAAAGCAGAAGTCTGGCTCTTAAGAAAGTGGAAAAACAATATACCATTGCAGCAGTTAGGGTTGGTATTTGCACTTTGTTTTTCTTTTATGATCACATTTTGTATTATTTTCTGCAGGTCTTAACAGATTCATCTGAGGCTGTAGAACTGCCTGGTTGAGTAGATATCAAATTTAGAAGTAATTCCAGAATTGATTTTGATGTACATTATACTATATTGTTCCTCCAACATAGTAAAAAATCGTAAGTACAGACCTGTCATTCTTAGCTTTTAGACTCATTCTCTCTTTTCGGCCCATATTACCACTGGACGGGTCAATTAGAGGGTTAAGCCATAAAAGGGGAAAGAGTAAGGATCTGACTTTTCAGCTGTCAACACTTTTTTCCAAATTCTCTGCAAATATAGGATGATGGGATAAATTTCAGCTCTCCAAGCAGAATTCAGAAGAAGTGTATATTAAGTGCTTGAAAGGGAAGCAGAATGGGGTCCTCTCTGGTGGGAGTAATCAGAGGGCCAGGTGCCTGAGGCTAAGGATTTAGTGAAATATTAGCAGATTTGGAAAAAAAACGATGTCCCCTCTGTCAACTGGCCTCTTCAGGTTATTCTGGGGCTGCGGTTCTCCCATAAAAACTTCTTGCACTTATTGAAACATGTCTTCTTGGGATGTCTGAAGGGAGAGAAGGTACTGAAATTTGGGAAGACTTCTCCTTTTGATCAAATTCTTCTTTCCCCACAATGAAAGGTTAAGATGAGCCCATCTGCCAATGTCGGACTTGAGCTTTTCAGGCAGAGTTGAAGTTTATCTTGACTGAAGAGTGAAGATTGGGGGAAGAAAGATACCCAAGTATGTGATGCCATCATCAGGCCACTGAAACTTTCCTGGATGGGCAATAGGCTGTCAGAGTGAGGGCCTCTGAAGTCCTCCCATGTGTTTTAAGTCCCAAAGTCGAAGAAGAAAGACTACAGTTGAGCAACAACTTTGGGATATAACAACAGTTTATATGACTCCTGGCCACTCTGAATGCCCGGGAATAAAGAATTCTGTTGAACAGCTTAAAAATCCATGAGATTTTCCCATGTTTATTCCTCAGTGTACCCCTGGGGCATAAGATTGTTTACTCACGTACCCAGAGGGTCATCGGCGATAAATATGAATAACATAAAATCATGCGGCCATCATGACATGAAGTATGTTGCATTGCTTCTCTGTTGCATCAGCTTTGTAGCTTTATAAAACAAATGACAAAAATATAATCAATACCCAGAACAGCTGCCACACCAGTACATCAGCCTGTTGTTTACCAGCGATGCCGAAGGGACATTAACCTGCATTTTCTTATCTACTACATCCTGTCTATATGCAAGGGTGGTTTGTCTGTCTCCATACATCTTCTCACTTTGTCGCTGTATGTCTGAAGGCCCTGTTTGTGTGTGTGTGTGTGTGTGTGTGTGTGTGTGTGTGTGTGTGCGTGTGTGTGTGCGTGTGCGTGGGAGGAGGGGTGATGGGCAATGAAGACAGAAAGTGAAGTAGAGGCTAAAGATATGTTGACGGAGAGACAGAAGTGATTGAAGGCAGGAAAAGGGGTCATGTGAGCAAGCTTCTCTGTCACTGCATCAGTGTAGGAAGGCAGAACAGACACGCTATTATCAGGAGAGTTGATTCCCATCCATGCAACATGAACAGATATACGCAACTGATAAACCTTTAACTGCACCTATCATCTGTGTGACACATCCGAGCATGTACTTTTACTATGACTACTCTGCACAACTAATTTGAATACCGACAAGTTTGAGTTTCTGTTCAAATGTTCACTTGCATCAAATGTGGTGTAACGTTCCATGCCTGCGCAGTAAAAAGTCCTTTAGCATTGATTTAATCTCCAAATCAGAGGTGTAAGGATGACTAAAAAAGAATCTATAAAATTTAGAAACAGGAAATTACTTTTTTTTTTTTTTTTACATTTTGTTTTGTTCCTCTTAGTTGGGCAACCAGACGCGTCTCAAATGCTTCAAATGAATTCACCCTTCGCTTTAACCCCCCTGCCGCCAAAATGCGCTTCAATCAACATTCCTGGAATTATTTTCCCATAAGAAATGTTCCCATAGCTTTTACTAGTTGGGTTCTAGAGTCAGGGTGGTTTGATTTGGTCAGTCTTTGTTATTGTTGTACATAAAATGTTATGCATTACGTTTTACGAATATTTTAACATTTCTAACACAAAAATGTAAGAACTTAAAATGCGCTTCATTCAATTTTATTTGCGAGATACAACAAACATTTTCATATTTCATATTGTGGTTATTTCTGCCTCTGACACTGTTAATTCCATAAACATCCATGCAATGTGTGCAGTATGAAAGGCATGTCTGGTGAACTGGTTCAACCCTTGACAACAGCTGAGAACCAGGGCACCGACACCGAGGAGCTTCATGGATGGAGACTTTGCCCAAAATGTTCCAGTCTTGTAGATTTGGCTTGAAGCTAAACAAACTGTCATTCTTCTGGTTTGGCCTTTTTTTTGTATTTTTCACAGTCCTGTGCTCAGCTGAATTGATTCATTTCTAGGAGATTTTGCTGTTTTGCCATTAGCCTCATGCTAAATACAGATAACGAGCCCTTCTGGAGTTAGAAGGAAGTGATGCGGCAGGGAACAACACCTTTGTGATCTCGAGACACCTATTGGTCGGTACTTGGAGTGGTAAGTTCACTTTTTGGGTGAAGTATGATTTTTAACTGCATTCACTCACTTACAGTTTACATTCGTAAAAATAAAGCGTGTGTAACGTGCCTATCCACTGTTTCCTTCACGTCTATTACACGGTCTGTACAGAACTCCTTTTGGGACGTGTTTTCATCACCCTGTTTCAACAAAAATAAATGTTTTCCACTAAATTCAAGGTCATCCTTGGTTCTCCGCAGTGTGGGAGGCTGGGAAAACAAACAGGAAAGTGGATGAAGGGTTGCACTTTTCAGGGGGATGGGGGAGCAAAAGTAGGTGGAAATGAAGAGTCAGAATGGATGTGAGATTACTTACTGGCAAAACTCAAGTACAGAAGCAGCTGTTCAGATTGAGCAGATTGAGTGTTAGTCATCCTCTCCCTCTTCAGCCTCCAACACACCGCCACCCCCACCCCCACCCCCACCATTTGAGAGTATTGAATAGCTACTGAAATAAAGCCCTCTGGTGTGTTGGAAAGACAGAGTGGAGGTTTGTGCAGGCAATGTGATACGGAGCCAGAATGTGGAAAGATGTGGAGTAAGAGAAAAGACTAAGAACTGGTGGCGACAGAGAGAGAGAGAGAGAGAGAGAGAGAGAGAGAGAGAGAGAGAGAGAGAGAGAGAGAGAGAGAGGAGGCGGGTGGAAGGCAGGAGGGAGGGAGGGCTGGGGAAATCTCAGACAGAGTAAGACGGCTGAGTCTGGAGAGAGGAAGAAAGCTGGTGAAGGTCCACTTATTTGTCCTGACACACTGAATGATCCTCTCCTGAAGGGATTAATCTTTTCAATGGTCTGTTTTTTTTTTAGTCTTGGACATTGTGGATTTTATGGGCTGAGATCTCCTTTGAGAAGTCTGAGAAATATTTAGTTTCACTTCGTTTGAGGACCTCAGCCGTGACCGCAGGACGCCCATCAGATTAACAGTGAAGTCCTATGATAAAACTATCACCTTACTGGGAGTTCTGTTTGCCTCTGACATGGCGATTGGAAATGAGCTATTTATTCTTGGTGAGTACATTGTGAGTGACTGGGTGTGAACGCTGAAAAAATGGAAAGGAGAAACTCAACAGACAGGGAGATTTCCACATTTTAACAGGCAATGTTGTTGTTCCTTTCAACTTTTCACACTTTTATTTTAGTTTCAAAATTCTGAATCATGGAATCTTGACCAGCTCAGCAACCTTTATAGCTCGCGGGTGTTGAGGAAGACTATTACTTGTAGCTCCACACCAGTTTCCTCTGTGGAGATGATAAAATAAAATTAAAAAAAAAAAATTAAAACTTAGATACTTAAAACGACATGATTTACAAAATTTAGGCTACAGGGTTTAACACCCCAGGTTACAGGATCATCCAGTGACATTTCATTCAGCTCAACCCTGATTAGGAAACCTATTTAGGGGTAAACTGTAAGAAATAGTCACGGTACAATAATTGTATCAGAAAATAACACTACTAAAATGTATGCAGTAATTCTCATCGGTTACAGTGATCAAATCAGGAGGGTTTGAACAAATACTTGATTATATTTTTGTGACTTCAAGCTTTAGTGTGACACTTTTGTCTCCATCTTTTGACAGTGACAGTTAAGCCACACGCATCAACACACTCTAAAATCCCGGACCCCACTGCACATGATCTGTGGTTTCAGCTCTGAGGGGTGTTTGGGTTGTTGGTGCGAAAATAGAAAAAAGTCACATGTTGTTGCGCCAGCGTGAAAAAGCGGTCATGCACTCATTGAGAAGTGGTTTTAAACCCTGGTTGAGGTATTTTAGTACGTTTTCTACTACTTGACCTTGGTGTTGATGAATAAGAAAGCTTCCTGAGGGAAGGGATAGTCAAGCTTGTGTAGCCTGGGGACGATTCCTTTTTTGGCGACTTGTTTGAAGCTGTCAGTGACCTTGTTTATCCCTCTCAATGAACAGCAGCCTGGCTTCCCCACATCTGTTCCTGAGCCGGGGCTGGATCAGCTTCAGTTCAGAGAGTGACCGCTCCGCTGACGCGCTCGTCAAATTTTTGAAGCTCAGGCAAACTGTAACCACACCGTTGACTTAACGGCACCGCAGCAGAGTTTGCACAGAATTGTTTTGGACAGTAGAGAGGATGAGTAGAACAGCTTGAGTTCAGTGACAACATTTTCTCCTTCAGCTTCATAAAACCAGCAAACATCTTGAACACAGAGAGCAGCTCTGTTATCTGTTCCTCTAACTTGGGATGGTAAGAAAATATAGATCAGACATGACCCAAATGACCCAGCTGGTGTGTCACACTTCCTTTTTAATCTCTGCTTTTAGTTCCTTGCAGAGAACCTCAAGGATTGTATTCCTCCAAATTCGGTGCTTGATGGTTCTGTGTTGTAGATCTGGAGTTGTACTTGTTGCCCTGAGGTACCTCTCTGTGTCTGGCTAGTTCTGGCTGTCTTCCGTTGGTACTTCCACTTTCTCCGTCCCACCTTCCACAATGTGACACTGAGAGATCAGTGACCTTTCTCTGGGGCGCAGAAGTTGCGATCGCAGTTCCAGTGAGGACAGCTTATGTAACCCTCTCAAAAATCTCAGCAGGATGTCAAGTTTACAGTTCAGAACCCCCCACCACCACCACCACCACCACCACCCTTGCTACAAGGCATCTCCGTAATTGCAATACTGTCTTGGAACCAATAAATATATGATGACAGAAACATTTATTTTATTCAAAAGATGTTGTTAACGTGTTAATTTTCAACTTGTACTTCTAACACTCAATAACCGATTACCTTATTACCTTGAAACACTTATGAAAATGTGGTATCATCCCTCTGCTGGAGAGCTTCATTATACTTTTAATTCAATTCAATTTAATTCAATTTTCTGTTATTTCATGTGTAGAGGAATGTGGAAGCCAACATGGAGAGCAGCCTACTGGTCATTGTATTGTATTGTTTCCACTGGAATGGCACCCGAGGGGCCTCTTCCTCATGGTTTACTGACTGTGGGGACATCCAAGAGGGTGTTTTTACTATGCAAGAAGGAAACAAACATCTTTGTAAGCTCATTTGTGAGTACTTGAAAGCCCAAAACACTTGTTTGGTAAAGCATAACTTAATTATTTACTGAGATAAAACAAGGAAAGAAGAATAAAAAGTTTTTTTTAAATTTAATGTTCAAAGGTCAGCAGAAATGTGAGCGTGTGATTAAACAGTATCTATTAGCCACTTTTTAGTCAGCAAATTTGAACCAGATTCAAACTGAAACTCGGGACAACAACCTGAGGTCATTCTTGCATTTCACATGATGACAAATAAGACTAGCACATGGAAATAAAGACACGTAGTAAACCTGATGGTGAGGTTTCAGTCATACTCCTGACTTCTTCTTTCTCCCAGGTTTAAAAACCACAGCCATTTGCAACAGGAAGTGTGAGAGACGGAGCTATAAGATCACAAAATGCGAGCCAAAAACACAGGGAGGACAGACGTCTATTGTCATTCACCACCCGGCTTGCTGGTGAATGAACGTCAGCTGCGAACGGACCATAAAGTCACTCTTTGTCTTTTTTCAGAACTTGCTATTTAGTCATAAAGTTAGTCTCAGCCACACTGTTTCACACACTCAGCGTCCAAGTCTGCCTGTTTTTATCTTCAGTGGGAGCGAAGTGAACAGGGGGCTCATTGTGATGGAGGGAGGGAGACACAGGGGAAGGAGTATTTCTGAACACGCACCGTGGATGTGTGTGTGTGTGTGTTTGTGTGTGTGTTTGTGAGAAAGTGTGAAAGAGAATGTTTCCTGGGTTACACACTCAGGGCTGCGTGTAGGTCATCTGATGTGAGGGGCCGGGGTGAAGGACAAAATAGCACAAACGACATTAGCAGACGGCTCGCGTCCTATTATGGTTCCAGTCCGTCCACGTTATGACACTGTAGGTTGATGAGCATCTGGTTTTAAAAAAAACAAGGTACCTCTTTTTCTAACTGACAGGTAGATGTGGCAGAAACATTCATGTCACTTTAATTGGTTTACTTTAAAATGGATTATAATTTACTCAGTTAATATCAATTCATAGTAATTAAAGTGAGAAGTTTGGTCATTTTCTCGTCCAGCTGTGTATTTTGATGCCTGATTTGAAATATCACTTTAGAAAATGAAATGGCACAAAGCAAAAGAAAAGAAACTCCCTACATTTTTCAAAAAAGCTTTTGTGCTCACTTGGGTTTGTTTTAGACAATCATTAACTCTGATATTCCCAAGGTTTGCCTTCTTCTCTGGACAACATGCTGCACATTACTTTATATTATATCATCCATTCATCCATCCTTCCATTTTCTTCTGCTTATCCTGTTAAGGGTCGTGGGGGGGTGGAGCCTATCCCAGTGGCTACGGGCAAGAGGCGGGGTTCACCCTGGACAGGTCACCAGTCCATCACAGGACCAACACATAGAGACAGACAACCATTCACACTCACAGTCACACCTACAGTCAATTTAGAGTATCAATCAGCCTCGTCCTCTCTTGATGTCTTTGGACTGTGGGAGGAAGCTGGAGAACCAGAGAGAACCCACACAGGAACAGGGAGAACATGCAGACTCCACACAGAAAGATCCTGTGATGGAGCAGGGACTGGAACCCAGAACCTTCTTGCTGTGAGGCCACAGTGCTGACCACTGCACCACCGAGCCGCCTTATATTATATTATATTATATTATATTATATTATATTATATTATATTATATTATTAGCTGGTACTTAAGAACAATAACCACTTGTCTTACTGAAGCTAATTTCTCAAGATCTCTCTCAATTTGTAACTGGAACAAAAACTCTTCTGCCCGGTTGTTAGAGACAAAGCCATGAGTAAAGTTGCTCACGCCGCCATCTTGCCGCAACGTTGAGTCGACTTTTTTTATGTGCTCCATACAATTTGATGGAAACACTAATGTGAATTTCTTTTTTCGTAGCACAACCACAGTTTGCTTATAATGGAAACATAATTATCGACAGCTGCTTTCACGTATCTTTTTGCAACCAGTAGCGTTGCCCCCAGCTGACAGAGAAAAAGAATGCAGGTTCAAGATGTTTCTTGAAAGTCAATGCAGAACTTTACTCTCTTAGTAATAATAATAGTATAATAATAGTAAAATTTAGTGTTAGAGGAACTTTTATTTCATATAAGAGCATAAAACGTGAAAAAAATAGAGTATATTCTCTGTCTCCTGTATTCCTATCCTGCCTCTCATACCATCCCCAACCAGTTCTCAGTCTATTCAATTGAATGATGTCCACAAAAATAAATGACTTCAGTTTGCAATAATCATGTACACAGTATTATGTACAGTACTACCACTGTTACTTAGCAGCCCAGACACTGTGGTGGCATTCCTGCTTGGACCTGAAGCTTAATTCTGCTACCCACGATCAGTTTAAGTTCTAGAGTAACCCTATGGAAATGCAAAAACCCACGATACATCTCCCAGGTATTTCATAGTTATTTTAAAGAGGTAAATCACACTTGGTGCAATGTATCATTGCACAAAGAGTGGCACGATGGTGCAGTGGTCAGCACTGTGGCCTTACAGCAAGAAGGTTCTGGGTTCCAGCACAGGATCTTTCTGTGTGGAGTCTCCATGTTCTCCCTGTTCCTGTGTGGGTTCTCTCTGGTTCTCCAGCTTCCTCCCACAGTCCAAAGACATCAAGAGGGGACGAGGCTGATTGATACTCTAAATTGACTGTAGGTGTGACTGTGAGTGTGAATGGTTGTCTGTCTCTATGTGTTGGTCCTGTGATGGACTGGTGACCTGTCCAGGGTGAACCCTGCCTCTCACCTGAAGGCTGCTGGGATAGGCCCCAGCCCCCAAGATGGATGGCTGTCACACAAAGCACCCCCACTGGAACTTTATTCACATTAAGTGGATGGGAAAGAAATTGATGTTTATTTATTTGGTTGAGCTCTCTTCAAATTAAAAAACGCTCAACTCAACCAAATGACTTTGATGGCCAGCCAGATACATTTCCATTTCACCATGAAAACAAACTGAAAAAAGGATAAAAAGGGAAAAATAAACAGCTGAATCAAAGTGACTGCCTAACCACTGAGAAAAATTTAGGGAGGAATTATAATTGGAGTTATTAGATAGCATTCACCATGTAAGTCCACAAATGAAGGAATTGAAACAACAAGGGACCACTTTCTTGTCTTTAATGCAGATACTTACTAAGATTTCTTGAAAGAACCTTAAACTGTATAAAAATAACCTTTTATCGCTCTACATTATACTGGCTTAGGTTTCAACTGACTGAGATTTTTAAGTGGGTCTGCGTCAAGTTACTTTGTACTGAGAAATCACGCAGTTGAAAAGACTTTTTTTGTTGTTTTTTTATGCAGTTCCATTTATAACAAAGCAGGGCTCTACTTCTGCAAACCAACCGGGGCCTCAGCCAATGATAACTTTAGTAATTGATTCATTACAAAATGTCAGTATAAAAAATATCAAGAAAAAAATACTCATTAGAAATTCCCAAAGCATCTTTTCTTCATCAAACAGTTCAGAACTATTAATTTTATGCAATTAATGACAGAAAATAGTTGGGGAATCCTCTTTCAGCAGTTAGAATTGTTGGTTGAACCTTTGTGTTGCTAGATGAAACTCACTGTTCTCTCTGTCTTCCTCCAGGCTTCACTTGCTCACTGCTGAAATGTTTTGCAGGCTGTCCATTGGGCTTCAATTCAGAGCGTGGTGACTGTGTTGGTAATATTCTTTTTTTTTCTGACTTGTTACTTTTTACTCTCTACAGTCTAGTCTAGTGAGTACCAAGTGGGGGGGGGGGGGGGGGATGACGTTCCACTTCACGTTTCCATTTGAGGCTATTAAAACCCCGCTCTTATCCAGAGTGGACAGCAATGAAAACAACATAAAATTGTTTGTTTACAGCAGTTTCACAAATGTGTGTGTGTGTGTGTGTGTGTGTGTGTGGGGGGTGACGGTGGCCATTGGAGACAGAAGTCTGAAAAGCTTTGACTTGATAAGCTTTTCTTCCCTTAACTTATCTGTGTTTAAATCTATAGATATAAACGAGTGTGACGACTACCCAGAGCCATGCGGCGATCACACTCTGTGCTTCAACACCAATGGCAGCTTCTTCTGTAAGTGCCAGATGGGCTTTGCCAACATCAAAGGCCATGCTAACTTCACAGGCATCGATGGACAATGTCAAGGTGAGTGTGTGTCCCTCTGAGGGACCCGGAGCATGTGCCTCGCTTGTCCACCTACCTGCTTTCTTGTGTTCCTCTCTCAGACGAAAATGAATGTTTCATTTATGAGGACATCTGCGGTTCCATGGCTGAGTGTTCAAACCTGATTGGGAGCTATACGTGCACCTGCCACGAGGGTTACTATGACGACAACAGCAATGGCAGAGGAGACTGTAGAGGTGAGTTGGATCTGGTCTATAAGGCTGAATATGATTGGGGTTGTGCTAGGAGCCGCTCGAGTGCGTTAACTTAAGTCAACATAGATGAAGGGTGACTCAGGAGGAAGTCGACTATTTAACTCTGCACACTTAACGGAGAAGCCACTGCTCCAGAAAAACTGCAGCTCAAAATGCTCGACAACGAAGTGAGAAGAACATTCAGAACAAGTTAAAAGGGGATATTGAGAAGCGAATCAAACCGCAATGCATATCATAAAACGGAAAACAGAATCACAATAAAAACATGAAAAAACTGTGATGCACGTAAAATAGTTCAAATGAAACGATGCATTAAAAGAGAGAAAGTACAAAGCCAGGTAAAGACTGAAGAAAAGAAATAAGTTTTAAACTTCCCTTTGAAACCATCAAGCAAGCAGCAATGTAGCTTGGTTCCAGCCCATTACCAGCTTTCATGTGCATAAGAGGACTTTAAAATCTATTCTAAATGACGCAGGAAGCCCGTGGAGAGCTGATAAAACTAGAATAATGTATTCTCTCCTCTTGGTTCTGGTTAAAGACCGAGGCGCAGCGTTTCGGACCCGCTGAATCGTGTGAGCCCTTTTCTTTGGGAAGCCTGTGAAAAGTGCATGACAATAATCTAACCTGCCTGAGAGGAAGGCCCTACCTTTATTTCACCAGGCAAGTTATTCAGAAGAAACACCAGCTACTGCAAATCCAAATGAAAATCAATCAGATATGTTTGTTAGCTATTATGATTATTCTTTTTAATCTTCAATGAAACAATATTTCTGGTTTGATATGATTTGCCAGAGTTTGATATCGTCACGTCGATAACTGTTCCCAAAAACAACAGAGAGAAGAATTACGCAGTCGTCCAGAGACCTGAGTGGCCGTCAGACAGCGAGATCTACTTCATCTCTGCTAGGGTTTGCAAACATTTTACCAGCGCCTACCAGCAGACCAAATAAGGCTGTTGTTATCTCTGGCAGTGGAGTGTTAGTAGAATGAGGCGGAGGATGACGATGATGGTGATGGTGATGGTGATGGTGATGATGATGATGCGCTTGCTTTGAGGTTGCAAATGTTCTTCAAAGCTTCCGAGAAGGAGGTGAATGACCTCACTCTCCTCGCGTCTTGGAATTATTTAACCTGAGGAAGAGAACGTTTTCTAAACTCATTATTCAGCAGCGCTCATTGTCCGAAAATCTTATTCCTTTATAGCAGATGAGAAATGTCCTACCCTGACTCACTGGATGTCAAAAAGGTCATAGATATGTTCCATCTATGGATTATAATTCCAGCCTGGTCTGAACCACAAAGCCGCCGCCTCCTCCTGCTCCTGCTACCTCTAATTGCAGTTCTAAACTTAAAATGGCAAAAATATCACAGCAGTGGTTTCTTGGGAAAAGATCTTTCTACCAGCACGAAAATACTCAGACGCAGCAGCTGTGGTAATATTACACAGATTGATTCTTAGTCTTCAGGTCATTTTCAAGGTTTTTTTCTGTTTTCAATCACAGATATAGATGAGTGCGAAGAGGACGGAGAAGACATCTGCGGAATAAACGAGACCTGTGTCAACCTTGATGGGAGTTACTGGTGTGACTGCCCGCTAGGTTACACCAATTACCGCAGAGAAAGGACGCCATGTTCACGTAAGCGTCTTCTCCTTTGTCCTAATACTTCGTTACCAACACCGCCTCAGAAACACTCCGCTATTGCCTTCTCGTGTCTTGTTCCGTACAAGTTTTCACACGTCTGAATTCACATCAACTCTCACAAGATAAGGGTGTTACTGTTGAGTACCATTGAGTGCTGTTGCGCGCCGATATATCAGTGAGTTTCGCTGAAATGAAACAGGAACCGATCAGACGCCGTCAACCTGGTGCGATGATCATCCCCACCAACTAAAATTCTCCCCCGCAGCCCGTGAATACTGGGCTGCTGCTCCAAATTAACTTCACACGTATTGTACTTGAGGTATTTCATATATTTCAATTGCTCTTCCTGTCTGTTTTCTACAACTACGTCGTACTTTGTGTTCCAAAAGCAAATTTCCATTTTATGAAAATTTAACAGACAAGTAACTTTTCTTTTCTTTATTTTCCCATCCAGAGCTTAACTGTGATCACTTCCAATTCGCGCCTACAGAGGTAAAATACATGTTGAGAAGTTGTTAACGTAAGGAACAGGATGTAGTAAATAAACAGGAATTATAAGATCTGGTCCAGTTAGACACTGGTGTCTTTCAAGTGTTTCATGTATGGGAAATTTACTTCAGGCCAAACTGAAGACTCTCACTCCTTTTGTCTTTCTCAGTATCCTGGAGGCTTGGCAGATATTTTGTTCATGATGAGCAACAGCTGTTTGGCTCTGACTGGCCCCAGCCCCGCCGGAGGAGAGCCCGATGGAGATACGCTGCTGACGGTAAGAAAAGTTAAACACAAACTTTGAGGCACATGCAAACACATGGCTGTGAAATCTCATTTCCTTTTCCTGTGTGGACAGACACTTCTCACTGCGTCAGAAGGTGTCCTAACTTCTGGTAACCTGGACCGCAGTGAAGACATGTCCAAGTTACTCAATTTGGTGGAAGACTCCATCAAGATCATTGGTCCGCAGCTTAAAAAAAACCATACCAGGATCGAAAACAATGAGACAGGTTCTTGAACTTTTCCCTGACTGATGCTACACCAAGAGCTCTATGAAAAAAAGAAGCAAATATTTGTGAGGTAAGAGGCATAGATTTCTATTTTAATGAGTTTTTTTTCTTTCGGAAGATGTCGAGATCGCAACGCAGAGGGCAAGAACTCGCCCCACCGGACCGATCCGTCTGGCCAATGAAAACGCAACAATTGACATGGACTGGACTACTGCCACTGACATGGAGACTTATCCCGGTAAATTCTCCTTGTCTTTTTGTTTTTTTTTCCTGGAAAACACACACATACGTTATGTACCGATAACCATAAATCGAACGCATCAATTGATCAGGTTTGCGACTGTCTATTTTTTTAGGCTTTGCTGTAGCTGCACTGGTGAGCTACAAGAAACTTGAGAGCTCTTTAAACCATTCCTTCGAGGAGCTCCAGGGACTAGAGAAAGACGGTATTGAACCCTCCCTCCAGGTCTTCTCTAGGATTGTGTCTGTTGTGGTCTCCAACCCATCGACTCAGAACCTGAGCCACCCCGTCACCATTACACTGCGACACCTGAAGGTAATCTTGTCTGTTCTACGGTCGTCCCAATCAAGTGTGACCACTGCTTACACTGATCAGCCATAAAATCACTGAATATTGTGTGGGTCCCCCTTTCGCTGCCGTGACAGCTTTGACCCACTGACGCGTGGATTCCTCTTGGCCTCTGAAGGTGTACAGTGGTATGTGGCACCAAGATGTTAGCAGCAGATCCTTTAAGTCCGGTAAATTCTGAGGTGGAGCTTCCATGGATCAGATATGTTTGTAAAGTAAATCTGACTGAGAGAATTTGGAGGACGAGCGCTCAACTTGAACAAGTCGCTGTGTTTCTCAAACCATTCTTGAGCATTTTCCCAGTATGACAGGGCATCTGCCACGAGGGAACACCGTTTACCTCGTGGTGCACCTGTGAGAATTAGATTGGATTGGATTTTGATTTTGATTTCAAACAGAAGCAGAGATGTCATATGAAACGAAGCAAACAAAAGATTCTCAACACAGTCTTGTTGCAGTAACAAGGTAACTTTCATTTCAAATACCAAGATCTTACAAAATATTTCAAAAACCTAATCTCACAGTCATAGTGATAGTGCCGTAGTGCTGGTGCCATGTCTTTCCCAGGTGAGCCACACCTACACACCCGTGTATCTACATGATGTCAAAGAAAAAGTGACTCATCAGACCAGGCCCCTTTCTTTCATTACTCCATTGTCCAGCTCTGATGGTCACATGACCATTTTCGGCGCTTTTGGCAGTGGACACAGAGCAGCATGGGCACACGGCCAGCCTTATACAGAACAAGCTGTGAAGCACTGTGTGTCTAGACACCAAGGTTTAATAAGATTGAGCCTTGTGTTTCTTGAGGTCTGAAATAAATCAAGATGAGAACTTAATTCTTCCAAGCACTTTCTGTGACGTCGCATGCTTGCTTATCACAGGAAGTCATTAGAAATGGCTCTTCACATTCAGGTCGTAGCCTGCTGAGAACAGAGTGTTGGGGGAATCACTTCTTTTGTCCTTATTTCATCAAACTGGAGTTTTTGCAAGTTCCCGCAAGTTTTGCAAATTCATCGCAAAATTGCATACATATCTCACATATTCCATTGCATTTTTGTTAAGAAAATGTGCATATTTCTGGAAGGACTGTATTTTGCCTTGATATTTAGCGCTGGGACATTACTGGCATGTTTCACAGAGAAAATGGTCATTATGTTAAAACATCTAAAGAAACCCTTTTTTATTGACACAAGAAAGACAAAAAATGAGATTCGGCTAAACGGCAGGTTCTCACCAACTGTAAAGCTGCTGTAGTCAATACTGGACCAGCACAAATTTGGAAGGCAAACACACGCTTACATCGATGTTCCCCGAACATCCAATAAGTCCTGTTGTTTTGGCGATGCTCTGACTGAGTCGTCCCTTGCCAAAGCCGCTCACATATCTACGCTGGCCCATTTCTTCTGCTTCCAACACATCAATATCCAGGACAAAATGTTAACTGACATATTGGAGTTTGCTGCAATAAAGAATAGAATGGTTTTGTTATTGTGTCCCAGGACCCAGATGAGTCCTCAGAGGTGAGCTACATCTGCGCTTACTGGAAGGACAGCCACGCCTGGTCCACAGATGGCTGCTATAAGCAGGACTCAAATGACACACGCACGGTGTGTGTTTGTGAGCATTTGAGTAGTTTTGCTGTGCTCATGGCTATCTATTCCGTTGAGGTAAGAAACCAGAAACACACACTATGAAGACGCATGTCTATTTTTAGTCCCTCCAGACAAAGGCGATTATGCGATAGCAAAGCCGCAGTCCACACACACTTTCATATTTCTGGAAGGACTGTATTTTGCTTTGATATTTAGCATTGGGAAATTATTGGCATGTTTCACAGAGAAAAATTGTTTTTATGTTCTGACATCTAAAGAAATCCTGTTTTATTGACACAAGAAAGACAAGAAATGAGTTTTGGCTAAACGGCAGGTTCTCACCAACTGTAAAGCTGCTCTAATGAATACTGGATCAGCACAAATGTGGAAGGCAAACACATTTATATTATTCAGATTGTTAAAGGATGCAATGACATGATATAAAGAGCTATACTCATAAAGAAAAAAATCGTATAACTGAACTGCCTTGTTTTTGTCCAGAGCTGGCAGCTCTTAGATCTCTAATAAACTGCCTGAAGTTAGAATCCAGCATTTGGCAGCTAGCAAGCTTGGATGAGACCTAAACAGAGCTAAAAGAATAAGATTTAATCCTTTAAGATTGAGTGCCGCATACTTCTGTGTGCTTCTGGATGTGACAGGGGACTGATGCATGTACAACCAGGCACCAATGAAAGCAAAGGAAACTAGAAAGCACACAAAAGCACAAATACCTCCGCTAATGAGGCTACGTGGCTACGCAGGCTGCAGAGTATGTAGTATCAGCAGGATCAGTCCTGAGGGATCAGCTCTCTGATATATAGAGCATTGTATCATAAAAATGTATCCTAGATAACAGGTCGAGAATACAGCCAGGAAATATAACCTTCATGTTTTAGCCTTTTAACATGGATGCAGTACTGCTCATAGCTAAATTCTGCACCCTGGCCCAGAACAGACTTCAGGATCAAAATCTACAATTTGATAGAGAGCGCCTCCAAAAGTGAATCACTTGTCCAGTGACGGTGGTGTCGTCCACTACATTCCATCAAAATCCTGCTGACAAACAGACGCATGCTGGTGATCATGTTACCTCCTGTGTTTAAGGTTGGGATGAAGGAAAGAAAACCTAAATATTTGTAAAGAGTATGAATTTTTTTTAAATGAATTCGCCTAAGAAGATCGCATTTGGCGCATTTGTAATTTTCATGTAATGTTTCTACCAGCTGCAGGGGCTGAGAAACAATGTTTTTAGTGAAAGTGGAAAATCTAGATCTCAGCTGTTGTGTTACAGACAAACAGTGAATCAAGATTCAGGTCTTAACTGGTAAAACGTATCAGTTACTGTTATTGTGTAAATGTTTTGTTCTGTTGGCTCAAAGTGGCGTCAAAAATCAGCTGATGTTCCTGATCTGTTTTCTCATCAAGCACACCTTTAGTCTCCGGCTGATAACAAAGGTTGGGCTGACCATCTCCCTGCTGTGCCTGCTGCTCTGCATCCTGACGTTCAAGTTCTGCCGCTCCATCCATGGGACGCGCACCACCATCCACCTGCACCTCTGCATCTGTCTCTTCCTGGCTGACCTCGTCTTTCTGGCTGGAATCACACAGACTAAACCTGTGGTATGTCTGTGACTTCATTGACGTGGACTGCAGGTTGACAAATTCCTTTGCTCGTCTCTCTTTTTACGGAACATCTTGCAGAGCCCTTCGCTGTTCAACTGAGGATCTATGCAACATGGAGTCTGAGAGATTCTGGTGTCGTTAACAGGGTCGTACTGGCACAGATGTGCAAGAGAACTGCAAATGGGAGGCCTCTGCATTGATAAATGAGGGGATTTAGGAGGCAGGAATGGTCATCAGTGAAGCAATGTTGGATTTCTTGTTAGGGCGATATGGAATTTCTGAAGTGCACTAAACATTAAACCTGTCTTTCTCTCTCTCTCTCTCTCTCTCTCTCTCACATAAGTAGAACCCTGTCATAAATCTGACTGTTATTTTGTTCATTTCATTATTTTCTGCCTCTTATAAATCTTGGATAATAAATATAGTTTCATCCCTCTGCACTCCATCAACTTCCACTCTTCCTCTCTATTACAGGGCGGCTGCAGATTTGTTGCTGCGCTGCTCCATTTATTCTTCCTGGGAGTGTTCACCTGGACGCTGCTAGAGGGGGTGCAGCTGTATCGCATGGTGGTCCTGGTCTTCAATGCCACCATTCGCCCCCTCTACTTATTCATCACTGGTTATGGGACACCCCTTATTATTGTCATTATATCTGCCATTATTAGACCCGATGGTTACGGCACCAGCGAGTAGTAAGTGTCTGAAGATACAACACATATTTTTTGTTTATTTCATTGCACTTTAGGGTTTCTTTTATTTTTATTTCGGAGACTTAATAACACCTGTTCTACCTCTTAACCGTAGCTGCTGGCTTTCCCAGGCAGACGGCCTTATTTGGAGTTTCATCGGCCCCGTGTGCCTCATAATCGTCCTCAATGTCTTCTTTTTTTTCATCACTGTTTGGAGGCTCGCCCAGAAGTTCTCCAGCCTCAACCCAGACCTCTCCAAACTCAACAAAATCAAGTCAGTTTGTGTGTGTGAGTGCGTGTGAATGCGCACTCGTGTGTGGGTTGGAAGTGAAAAATGCATTGATGGAAAGAATGCAGGTTTTGTGAGGGGAAATTGGGGCATCTATTCTGTTATATGATCATTTTTTGTGTGTGTATACTTCATGTACATTTTATGTATCAACATCACAATATGAGAGTGTCCAGCGACAAAAGACATCCGAGCTTCGAGTGAAAGGAATCCGTCCTATTATTCATTGTCTGCTTTTCTGAATATTTATTTTAGAAGAATGGAGAAGAAAGACACTTTTATTATTGCTAAATTAGATCACGATCGAAGGATCATTCTGCGGAGCCATTTTGAAACAGAAATGGGGGGGTAAAATTGGTGAAGAGGGTTTAATCATTCAACTTGAGCTCAGAGGAAAAAGTGCAAATATAAAGAAGCCAGAGAGTGCATATCTGCACCAAGGAGAAAAATACCACGAATAACTACATTCCCGCCAGTGGCCTGGAACAGTCATCGTGATCCAGGATCTACAATTTGATCAGATCGATTTGAATAGCATCATGCAGATTAAGATTTGGACCAATGGTATCTATTGAATGTGCTTTCCAGGTGTGACACCACACTGGTGGTGGAGGCGTATCATGAAAAAAACAACAAAGCTGGTTGGTACACGGCAGCTCTTGTTGCAACCCCTGCTCTTTAGTTCTGAGCCATTTTTGCCATCTCTAAGTAACGAATGAGGGGCGAAGAATTGTTTGGATCAAGAAATATTTTGAGCTTTATGAACCGCAATCCTGCTATTATATAGACGTACCATTTCAGTCTTCCTCCACAGTACTGCGGCTCCGGTGTGCAGAAATGTAACGGAGTAAGACTTGCGTTTTTTTTTTTCTTTTCTCACAGATATACTTAAGAAAAAGTCAAAAGTGTGTTGCATTAAAACTACTCTTACAAGTGCGATGTATATAAAAATGTACTCAGGGAATTGTAATGGAGTAAATGTGATGGATTACCGTCCAATTCTGGTCTTTTAGGGCAGGAAATCCCCTGCGGAGTTGCTTACTTGAGAGCATGGTAGCTGAAAGCTGCGATCAGCAAGATCATAAAATAGAGTCACATTTGTCGAAGTGCTGTGTGGTTAAACTGTCACTGCCATGTGAGCAGGTGTGGATAGCAATGAGCACAGCAGATGCAACGCTTTCCATTTCTGCCTCTAAAAGGGAATCACTTCTCTCTTGTGCTATTACTTATTTTTCTGCCAAAAAACAAACCCCAGAGTAAGCACATTTTAAAAAGTGTATTTGTATACCCCAGACCCTCCTCGATTCAGATCCACTCCAAAAAAACAGAACAAAAACAAATAGTAAACAATGGATCAACCTCCACTACGTGTTAAAGAGAATCACGTAAGTAGTATACAAGTATCTCCCGTAGTAGTACTACTGTGTATCATGCGTTACTGTGATAATATCAAGCCACTATGAAGATTGTGAGACTGGCTGTCAAAGCAGGCTGCTCGACTTAGATTAGTGTCAATATGCAGGTCTGGCTAGGTTTAGGCACACGACGATGAGGATAACATGTCAAGAAAACTGGCCTCAAACACACATCTGCTGCTGCAAAGTCCAGCGTTTGATCTGGACTTTGTTGTGTTTAGTAGCTATCACCCGTCACATGACACTGTTGACCGAGGGTATTTGTGCGTCCGCCGTGACGCCATGTGTTGTTTCATGGGTGCTGTGTGTGATCTCACCATATTATGTCACACAGAGTGAGATTGTGGTTATTTCTTATTCTTTTTTTGAGATCCTGCTGTTTTATTGTGCTTTGTTTGGAACAAAAAGTTTAAGCCATCAGATTAGAGCTTGTTTTTAAAATAATGTTCATCAGCAGGAACTTTTGCTCGAAGCTTATTAGCTGCTTATTCGTCTAACTGACTGCTCTGGGATTCTGCCATTCAATCAACACTCCCACTTTGGCCCTGAACAGAGGTTCTGTCTTCATCTGTTGTTGTTTTTTTTCTTTGACCCCCCCCCCCTCCTCTGCAGAGCATTCACAGCAACAGCTGTCGCCCAGTTGTGTATACTGGGTCTTATGTGGGTGTTCGGGGCCTTTCTCTTTCAAAAAGACAACATAGTGGCAGTATACATCTTCACCATCCTCAACAGCCTGCAGGGACTGCTGGTATTCGTCATGCACTGCCTCATGTCCAAACAGGTACAAAATCTGTGTAGCTCATGAAGAGATAAACACAACTGCAAGCATGTGAATGCAGGATAACAAATTGCAATGACATAATGATGCCAGCAGTGTGCATTTTTTCTTCATGATGTTCTGCTGCCCTCTGCAGGTCAGAGAGGAATACGCCCATTTCCTGTCCTGTGTCTGTACACCACAGAAGAAGAGATACTCGGACTTCAGCAGTACAAATCCCTCCAGTAGCCAATCCCAAGTGAGAAAACAGTGACCTCTGCCTCCCTCTGTTTGTCACAAACGCACTCGTGATTAGATACAAAGATTCACTCTTGTCCTTGTTCTTGTAGGAGTCTCGGAGCGGGCAGCACACCGGAGAATCCCAGATATGAGGGATGATTTTTAATTCTCCCTGCAAAAAAAAAGACATTTAACAACGATAGGATGCACTTACAGCAGGCATGAAATTGAAAGGCTTGGCTCACTAGAAATAAAAAATCCACCAATCCATTTTTATTTCAGTTAAAGCATTTAAAGAAATGAAGAAGGAGGGAAACAGGAGGAGAAAAACAAATTTCTGACGCCTTGCAGTTCTATTCTGATTTCTCTCAGTTGCAGCCTGTAATGTGGAGCTGCAGGTAGGTACTGGGATACAAAGGATCACATGCCTTTCTCCCTTGGGTAAAGGTAATAGGTCCACAAACACCCATCCAATTGGTGAGCAGCATCATCTGCCGGGTCAGTTACCTCATTATTATTCACGTTTTCACCACTGCAAATGCTCTACAGTGCTCCAGTGGTAGATCAAGACATCTTATAAATGTGTTACTATTGTCACAGGCCGGGCACACAGTTCCTAGAAAAAATCGTGTTTATTAAGTCCATCTATTTTCTACCAATTATCCTGTTAAGGGTCGCAGGGGGGCTGGAGCCTATCCCAGGAGCCTTCAGGTGAGAGGTGGGGTTCACCCTGGACAGGTCACCAGTCCATCACAGGGCCAACACATAGAGACAGACAACCATTCACACTCACAGTCACACCTACAGTCAATTTAGAGTATCAATCAGCCTCGTCCCCTCTTGATGTCTTTGGACTGTGGGAGGAAGCTGGAGTACCAGAGAGAACCCACACAGGAACAGGGAGAACATGGAGACTCCACACAGAAAGATCCCATGCTGGAGCCGGGACTCGAACCCGGAACCTTCGGCAAGCGCTAACCACTGCACCACCGTGTCGCCCATGTTTATTAAGTGAAACTGAAAGTATTTTAGTTTCTTAATTACTTATCTAAAATATTTTTTAAAAAAACAACAACAAAAAAGATAATATAAGCTGTATTCCCTTTTGGGCTGGTTAAAAATGGTATGGTATGCTATGCTATTTATAACAAAGTGCTATAAAGGCACATTATGGAGGCAACATAAACAGCCTGAGCTGTGTTTTATAAGAACGAGTAATGTAAAATGTGTACTTTTAGTTGTTTCCATGTACTGTATTTCACTATGTTGTCATGCAAAAGAAACAACTAACTGATGATGCAATTCAGCCACACAAAAAAGAAGACTTTGATATCCGTAGTTTCAAGTTTACGTGAAACAAAGTAAGTGCTTTTAATCACTTATGGCTGTTTTGAATAATCTATCTTGGTTACTTGTTTCACTATGGGACATTTTTTTTAGTTTTTGAAAGTGTTCGGGGAAAATGAAACTACGTATCCAAAAGAATTTCTTGGGAGATCCATTAAACAGTCCCACCCTGTTGATGAGCCTGCAGCTTCCTGCAATCAAGTCATGTTTATGGAATAAAATTCCACTTAGTCATCATGTTCTTATTTTAGCTGTTAGTCTGCGTCTCCCGACAGTGATGGGGATTCATCCTCAGCATGATGAAGTCATATTAGGAGTCATACAACTCTGAGTCTCCTTATTTCACTGCACTTTTTCTTTGTAGAAATCGCTATCCAGCATAACTTCTTACATGGGGCGTGGGACCCGTAAGACTTGAGAACCAGCCTAGAGCCCAAACGGTTGACTGGTTGTATTAAGGTTATGAGTTATATGTTATTGTATTGAGCGTTGAGCATCAAAGAGAGGGACATTTTGTATTTCTTCATATGTGAATGCTTGATGTTTATTTTCAAACGACCCCTTTCTCAAGTGATATTCTATTTAAGGTCAAATGTCTTTTTGCTTTGATAGCTAAACTGTTCTTTGTGATCTCTGTGAGGCTGCACTTTTTTTTTCTGTTGTGACCTTTAATTCATGCATTGCTCAGTTCATGTTTATGTGAAAAACCCTCAAGCCCCGATGCGGCATCTTGTGAATGTAAGAGACTTATTATTATTTACTGTCAAATGCATATGAACTTATTTTTCTACTTTGTTGTTAGGTACCGATATGTTTGGAAATACACACCACCAATCTGATTAAAGCTTCTACTTCTTTTTAAGAGTCAGTGAAGTGTGTGGATCATTCCAATGGATGGGTGGGGGGGGGTGGGGGGGTACATGGATGGATGGATGGGTGGGTGGGTGGATGGATGGATGGGTGTGTGGGGGGGTACATGGATGGATGGATGGGTGGGTGGCTGGATGGATGGATGGATGGGTGGGTTGATGGATGGATGGATGGAAGGGTGGGTGGGTGGGAGAATGCTAAAATGCTGGCATGCTACTTAATCACAAATAATATTAATTCAATCATATAATTGGGGCCGTTCTCCATAATCAATATGTACATTTTAAAACATTGTGCTGATACACGTCCATCAGTGAAGAAAAAGACAAATAAATTTTAACTAATAACACTGAAGCAGAATTTAGCTGACAACATGTTTTGAGTTGCCACGTTTCTACAAAAAAGACCAGATTATTAAGACACCAATTTAAAAATTGATGATGTTTAAGACATTCAGCTGCTGGCTTGGCAAAACCCTTATTCATGGATTACATAAGTGTATGTCATTAAATAGAAAATAACTGAAAACAACACTGTCCAATTCTTCTATAAAAGCACGGCATGTTTTTACTTACTTTTGACAGTGTTAGTGCAGTTAACATTTACCAGAGCCATCATCATAAGACAGTTTGGCATTTTGGATGTTGTTAGCAACCCAAACAATTTGTGGCTCAAATCAGACAGTGGCAGACAGTGTAAATCATTTTTTTCCTCTCAGGGATATTAGTCAGTTTGGCTGTGAGCAGAACTGACGCAGGAGTCACTGCTGTAACCTGCTCTCTCTCTCTCTCTCTCTCTCTCTCTCTCTCTCTCTCTCTCTCTCTCTCTCTCTCTCTCACTCTCTCTCTCTCTCACTATCAGCTGCTGCTCATTCACCTCTGACGGCTGAGCAGCGAAACCTCTGAGCTGCTCCTTAGGACTCCAGTAACAGTCTTTGGACTTGTGACAGAATATTTCAGAACATTTTTCCTTTATTTGGTACAGGTAAGCATCCTCCTACCTGATGATGTTGCCCTCTGTGTTTGTCCTGCTTTCTAACTGCTTTCTAAGTGCAGTCACTGCTTGTGTGCTTACAGATCACACGCGTCTGGTGACAGCTCTCACTGCGCTCCTCAGTGTTTTCGTTGCCGTAAGGATGCTCACTCTTACCTGGCTCTGCAGCGCTGTGGTCGGGCTCTTGCTCTGCTTGGCCTGGAGGGGCTCTTGGAAGTTTATTCATATAGCTCTGAGTACCATCAAAAGAGATCTCATGTAAGCTTTCACTCATTTTCCTCATTACACACTGCTTTCTACTTCAGTCTTTTTTCACCTTCCTCACATTCTCTGTCCTCTCCAGGTGTCTGCTTGTTATTCTGAAAGTGAGATTCTCCATGCAACGGAACATGAGGAACGGGAGCACCATCCCTGCCCTGTTTGCCCTGATGGTGACACGGCATCCAGAGAAGCCAGCCTTAATCTATGAGGCCACAGGAGAGGTGAAGACGTCCTCTACAGCCTGGAAGAAAATCAGACACAGTCAGTGTGAACATGTCGGTTCTACGTGCTGTTGTCAATTTATTTCCAGGTTTGGAGTTTCAGGGAGCTGCAGGAGAGATGCCACGCTGTAGCTCACTGGGCGCTGGCACAAGGCTGGATGGAGGGGGATGTAGTGGCTTTGTACATGGAAAGTCAACCTTTAGTGGTGGCTCTTTGGTTGGGTCTGGCTATGGTGGGTGTAGAGGCTGCGTTCATCAACCACAACCTGCGACTGCATTCCCTGCAGCACTGTGTAGGCGTGTCAGGTGCTCGGGCGATGGTTTTTGGAACTGAGCTAACTGAAGGTAAAAGGATTTGTGGGGAAACTCAGCAGATGTAATTTGATCGCATTTTAATTGATTTCTTAAATGAATTGCTTTTGTTCTACAAAACATGATCTGATCCCATCAGCTGTGTGTGAGGTGAGTGGTGCTCTGGAGCCTGGCATGGTTTTATTCAGCAATGGTGAACAAGTCAATGAGGAGAAAGTCTGCTGCCTCCAAGTTCAGAATCTGGACGCCCTGCTGGCCCAATCCCCCAGACACACTCTGACCCACACACTCAAAAAGACATTCAACGGTAGGTTTCTGCTGTGTGTGTGTGTGTGTGTGTGTGTGTGTGTGTGTGTGTGTGTGTGTGTTAAGGTTTGTTTGGGTAGGAGTGTGTAACTATATCTTGCTCTTACATGTTGCAAACTCTGGATTGCAGCAGCTTCTTCTTTGCCTGTCAGAGCAAACAGGCTGCAGGCTGGCAGCTCTTTGGAATCAGATTTGATTCACCACACACACACACACACACACACACACACACACACACACACACACACACACACACACACACACACACACACACGTACACACACACAGACGCACACACACACACACAAAGAAAACAATTACGATTATTATTAGATCATCATGAAATATATTCCGGATCTGTATAGCTTTTGCTAGATATAGTGATACTTTTTCATTTCTATAAATCCTCATGTGTTGTTGTTGTTTTTTTTTAACCCTTGTTTCACATGACATTCCTAAGCTGATACTCTTCAAGTCCTTGCCTGTCAGACCCACGGAGGATATAGACAGAGAGACAGAAAAAAATCATGCTATGGAATGACAGCAGCTTACATACCACACATGTGAAACACTGGCCCAGTGTGTGAGAGGACAGTGTAGTGTTTGGTAACATGGCCAATTTGTCACAGGGTTAATCAGTATGTCTGTAAAGTGATATCATCCATATTACACAGTATTTTCTGTAGTGCTCCTTGTAATACTTGCACTCAAGGGTACAATTGTAACTACAATACAAGCTGCAATTCACTTTATTATCATTTTAATCACTAAACTATTGGATTAAAGTTACACTTCATTTAAAGAGTGTATTTTGCCTTTCTAGTGCTCTCAAAGACAGTTTTTCCCTCCTGCATCTCTTCTCCGTGACTCCAGAATGTAGTAAGAGTCAGCGACATATATTGACCTTGAAGCTAACTGTGACTAACAGCGAACAACTAGGGCCAGAAAACAACAACAAAAAAACCTTCTGTTCACGAACTCTCAAGCTCATCATCGTGCATCATCCGTATCTTCTTTATCCAGCTGTATACTCAGTAATCCACAAACTCTTTGATTTCTAGATTAAAACAAACTAGCTACAACATTCAAATGTTGTAGTTTGTTCTGTGGGTTACTGAGCTGTAGATGTGGATTATACTGGAATGTGGGTTCAAGAGTTTGTAAACATATTTTTGGGCAGTTTTGCTGTTATTAGCTGTCAGGTGCCATTAGTTTCAACCTAAATATATGTTGTGTTCTCTTTCTGCGTTCTGGAGTCATAAATAAATCATGCGGGGGGGGGGGTCTATTAGTGAGGTCAAGATACCAATTTGTGAGTGATTGAAAGAGGAAATACACATTTTAGGTTACGCATCACAAGACGGCACTGCCTGCTTCGCTGAGGCTGCACTGCTGGGCCTGCTGGACATGAAGCTGGGTTTGAGCAGACAGCCTGTTATTCTCTATAGTAAAATCAAAGTTTTTCTAAAGGGAGCGTGGACTTGAGGAATGACATGAGTTTGAAATCCTCATCGCGAAATCTGTTCACTGTGAGATTTTTTGGTGATTAATGTGTTGTGTTCTTTATTTCTCCATCGAGTGAAACTTCGCTCGAAGCAGGAAAACAAGGTTTTAATGGACTCCAGGCTGGGGATCTGAACTGTCACACAGCCACTGAACAAAAACATTGGCCACACTGCCAGTGAAACAATTGTAAACACTCCTTTTAAGAATGTAATTGAGAACAGGTCTCTTCATGTCCCCTGAACAGTCATATAGAGCAGTGTGTCACATGGGAAACACTCAACCGCACACCAACTTGATCACTCAGTAACTCAGCGACAAATCTGAGTCTGGAGATGAAGTGACATTTCTGGGCTCTTTAATTCCCCACCCCCAAATATGTTCAGATATAAAGTTGCATTGTTGCCAGATGTACATTTACGGCTACATTTACATGGGGCCAAATGTTATGTGTAGTCATGGGGCCCAGAATCTCATGCAGCGCCCCTGTCGAGCCTCGCACAAGCACTTTTATTGTTCTGTCTTCTCTCTTGCTCAACACAGACAGACTCTTCTACATTTACACCTCTGGCACAACAGGAATGCCGAAGGCAGCTGTGGTGGTGCACAGTCGGTGAGTTTTCTGTTTTGAACTGAAATCTGCTCTGTTTCATTTAGGGAAGAAACCTCAAAGAATTAAAATATGTTCAGGATAAATTCTTAAATGATACTCATTGTTAAAACATTTCAACTGACGAAAACGTCATTTTCTTTAACAGGTTTTAGTCTTAAGTAAAGTTTTGTTTTTTTTACAACTCTTATGGCCTTAAAAACATGGGAGTGCTGCCTCAGTCTCACACACACACACACACACACACACACACACACACACACACACACACACACACACACACACACACACAAACACACACACACATACAAAGATGCCGGAGGCTGGCATACAGGGTACCTACCTATTCTTCATTAGGAATTCCCCTCTTTGATACAAAACACAGATACTTTCCAGCAGCTGCTAATAACTGGTTTGGACTCCCTCAAGCCAATGGCATGACAGCTATTGAATAAAAATTATTTTTACAGAATGTGAAAAATTCACCTGTAGTCCCCATTGTGTCCCCTGAGCCACACTACTTATTATATTGGAAAAGAGAAGTAATTTTTTAGTGTGTTTTTTGGGATCTAAACCTGTTTCTTCTGTATACAAGGGTAAGTTATGACACCTGAAGTGTAGGATTAATACATTGCACTGATTTAATATTAAACCAGAAGTTTCTGAGCTGAGAACTAGCGATGGATCTTTCTCTTGTATGTTCTTCAGGTATTATCGCATTGCTGCTTTTGGTTTCCACTCTTTTGGCTTGCGACATAATGACACCATCTACAACTGCCTTCCCTTGTATCACTCTGCAGGTAGGCCCAGTCCTTGCCTGTCTAGAAAGTCTTCATTTTATGTTTTGTCATTTTGTGATTGTCTGATTGTAATTCGTAGAATTGTGTTCATTTTATCATTTGAGGCGAAGACAATTCTCGTGTGTGTGTGTGTGTGTGTGTGTGTGTGTGTGTGTGTGTGTGTGTGTGTGTGTGTGTGTGTGTGTGTGTGTGTGACACAGGCACTATCATGGGTGTAGGCCAGTGTTTGCTCTTTGGGTTGACTGTTGTCATCAGGAAAAAGTTCTCAGCCAGTTGTTTCTGGGACGATTGCATCAAACACAACTGCACCGTGAGTGACGCTGTGATCAGAGAGGAGCATCTGTTTGCTGATTGATTCATGACTTTAGATGAAACAAGACATTTTGTCATATCCCCAAATGTGTGTCTGTGTGTATTCAGGTGATCCAGTACATTGGGGAGGTCTGTCGTTACCTGTTGGCTCAGCCACAACACCCGTCTGAGTCTCTTCACCAGGTGCGGGTTGCTATTGGTAATGGCCTCCGTCCATCCTTATGGACAGACTTCATCCAGAGATTCCGAATACAATGGATCGGGGAATTTTATGGTGCCACAGAGTGTAACTGCAGTCTGATCAACATAGATGGAAAGGTGTGATTTATGTATTTCAATGTTTAAATTGAATTTTCCAAAATGATATCTTATCTCATCTACATGTTCGTACACGGCCAGGTTGGGGCGTGTGGCTTCAACAGCCGCATCCTGCCCACATTTTACCCCATCAGACTGGTGAGGATACATGAAGAGAGTGGAGAGCTGCTCAGGGATGCTCAGGGGCTCTGCATACCCTGTCAGCCTGGTAACCCCCCCCCCCACACACACACACACACAAAGCTGTAGCTGCATGTAGAACATGCAAGCATCAAAGGTCTGATTTCTGTCCGTCTCTCTGTCCTAAGGTGAGCCGGGAATGTTAATGGGACGCATCACCCACAACGATCCACTCAGGAGATTTGATGGCTACGCTGATCAAGATTCCACCAGTCAGAAAATAGCTCACAATGTCTTCCAGATGGGAGACTCAGCTTATATCTCAGGCAGGATTTATTTCACGTCTCTTCAAAAACTCTTCTGTAGTTTTTACTCCAACAGGAGTTTGCTCTCTCGGGTATGACTGAATGAGAGTGAACGGGACACCAGGCCCTCCTTCCTCCTGAAGTATCTAACAGTGACTGGTATTGACAAGAAAAGACACACGGAGTTAAATCTTCTTCTGTGGCATTAAAAACAACTTTGGGGGAAAAAACAGAAGGCAGAATTTTGTTAATGAATCACAAAATGATTGACTACAAAGAGCCTGAACTGCAAATAGACTTAATTCCAACAGAGGGCACTGTCCACATTTAAATTTGGCATAGATCTCAATTTGATTCTTGCTTGGGTGGCAGGCTGGTGATGTAAAGTACCAGGATCAGAGTTACGATGAATGTGATGTGTTGGTTCAAAGACAGCATGTCTGACAGGTGGGGACAGTATCGAGGAGTTCAGGGAACACACCATTTACCGGCCAAGCATGCTGAAAAACCCATGAATTTTTGGGGAAAAATAAGTAAAAAGGCCCTGATATTGTCTAAGCAAATTGTCGGGAAGAATATCACTACAGATCAGCTGATCATCTAAGAATCAAAAGTGACGGAGGGTCACGTGTCATCTCACGTTCTCGCCTAACCGAGCAAATCTTCTTTGAAATGATTAATTTTTTGCAATCAGAGTTTGATTTATTTGGTCTGACTTGCAGTCAAGTCACAGCCAGCGACAGTCTCTGGAGTGTATCGTGTGTGTGTGTGTGTGTGTGTGTGTGTGTGTGTGTGTGTGTGTGTGTGTGTGTGTGTGTGTGTGTGTGTGTGTGTGTGTGTGCAGGATTGATTGTTCCAGCAGCATGGAACTGTCCCTACATACTCAGATTTCCAGTTCTTGGTGTTGATGAGCTTAATGAACACTGAGAGAACTCCAAGAAGAAAGAAGTATTTCAATTTCTGGCTGTATTTCAGGGGACGTGCTGGTGATGGATGACTACGGCTACATGTACTTCAGGGACAGAAGTGGTGACACGTTTCGCTGGCGAGGGGAGAATGTTTCTACCACAGAGGTGGAGGGGGTCCTCAGTGGCCTGCTGGGACATACTGACGTAGCAGTCTATGGAGTTTCTGTGCCAGGTGCAGATGATAGGTTTCAGGTTTGAAACTGAGTACCAAAGTACACAGTATACCTAATTTCCTGATTTGTGTGTGTGTGTGTGTGTGTGTGTGTGTGTGTGTGTGTGTGTGTGTGTGCGTGCGCGCATGCAGGTGTGGAAGGGAAGGCTGGTATGGCAGCGATCGCTCAGGCAGGAGGCGGATTTGACCTTGATGTGTTCTTGACTGCCATACAGAAATCCCTGGCCTCCTACGCACGCCCCGTCTTCCTTCGGCTCATGCCATCTGTTGACACTACAGGTGAGACAACGTTGCAAGGACACGCCACCATGCAATTCACAAGCATCAACTCACTTCCTTGTTTTGTCATCAGACACCTTCAAAATTCAGAAGACGCGGTTACAGAGGGAAGGCTACAAACCTTCGGACTCCGGTGACAAGATGTATTTCCTGAACAGTCACGCTGGGCGTTATGAGGCTGTTACGAAGGAACTATATGATGTCATCATGGAGGGACGAGTGCGTCTATGAGAGTCAGAGGAGGAGAAGTCCTCCAACCCAGCAACTTGAGCCATTTAACCTCTGATAAGACAGATTTTTAGCATTGCATGATTACTAAAGGCATGAAAACACTAAGGCATGGTTTTGGTTCCACTGAAGAAAAGGGAGGCCAACATTCAACAGCTCCTCACGAAACAGCAGCAACTGTCAAAACAGCCCCCCAGTAGCCTTGGACATTCCGGTCATACTTATAATTGCCACTAGACAGCGAGATAAAGATGAATAGTAGATTTTTCTGTCTTTGAAAGAATAGACAGAGGTATCTCATAAATGTGGAAATTAGATTATGAGTTTTTTCTGCAGTGAAATTTTAAAAAAGAACCACCAGATACTTTATGATCATGCATTGGGTTGTAAATGAGCATTATTTTGTGAGACGGGGTTGAGTTCAGCTCCCCCAGATCATCAGAGTCCCACCCCTCGTAAACATTCATGCTAGCAATGTCGGGCCCTACCAGTAATACATAATTGGAACATCCTGCACGAATGTGACCTTACAGGCTGGCGCAGTGACTTTCAGCTTTACTATCAGAAATTGTTCTTACAAATTTATGATTATGAAAGAATTATGGACGCCACAGGTTCACACCCTGACCCAGGTCAAGGCCCTGGGGTTGGACCAGCTTTTAACCTTACGGACCAATCATGAGGATGAGGCTCAAGAAAGTTCAAACAGATGATACCAGATAAAATTCCTTATCATAAATGAAGGTTGTCAGACACTGTGAGGGAAATGACAGTGTAATTAGTTTATGTGAGGTTTAATTTGTAGCTTGAAGTAAATGTTGAATAAAACAGTACAGCCCTATAGTCTCAGAACTGTTGTCATCTTTTTTTCCTAGAGTAGACACACTCTGACTTTAACGCATGAAATAAAATTGATGTCAAGACAAAACATTACAGGTGAAAGAATGGAAAAAAATCCACTTCATTTTTTCCCCTTGCAGGGATCCTGACCACTAGGTTGAGAACAATTGGATTAGAATTGTATTACTTGCTTAAAATTAATAATTATGAGTGAAACAAACAAATCAATCAATCAATCAATCAATCCACCAATGAATAAATCCATTTCACAGACCACAATCACCAAACAAACCATATCCAGATGTACAATTATCGCAGAACATTCAAGCAAAATGCACAGACACACTCATCAGATCATCAGATTATTCTAGTGTGTGTGTGTGTGTGTGTGTGTGTGTGTGTGTGTGTGTGTTCATGTCTTCATGCGCGTGTTTGTGTCTTGCTGATAGCAAAAGTAATTGCCAGCTTAGTTGCCAGCGTGGTGCCTTTCTGCAGCTCCCTCTCAAGTCTGCATGAATAAACTCATCTGTGATTAACACAAGGGGGCGACTGTTTGAGCAGGAGCATGAATATTTACAGGAGATGAGAAAACACCTCCCGCTGGGTCTTTGCTCAAATATTCTCATGCTGAGGTGACAGGAGAGCATGTTCATAAAAGCGTACGCCACAGTCATGAAAGGGCCCCTTAAGTCAAATAATGGGGTTGACTTCTGTTTTTTTGGCTGCGTGTGTCAAGTGCAAAAACAAAGTTGTCGCGATCACGGCTGTGCACACTCAGTCTGTGACAGTAGATTCCATATGATAACAATCCTAATGGAATGATTAAACAACATGTGCCACGACACTGACGAGTGTTTAATTCCACTTTTCATTTTGAATGTTCATAGTTATAGTGTGGAGCAGTTTGACATAAAACATTTAAGGACGAGAAATCACTTTGTTTAGGAGGAAACACATCAGAAACTTTTTCACGTCAGTAAAATAAGCCGAGGCACATTGAATTCTTGCATACATAAAAGGACTAGCATAAGCTAATAATAAACAGGTAAATTATAATTGCTACAAAATATCTGAATATTCCTTTGTCTTCAGAACTATTTTACTATCAAGAGTCAAAACAAATAAATTAAAAGTGATAGTTAATCATTTCTCTGCTTATAATAGCATAGATTTTGTTTGTCATGCTAGCATATCATTAATACTTTCCTCATGTTCTCTGGATAGACTGCTGCTCAAATGTGTGACAGCCTGGCAGCCCTAGGGACCTGGTTCTTGCTGCAGCTTCAGTTAGAGGTGAACTCCTTCCCGTCTTCCAGCTGCAGATTGTTTACGTGAGGGCTCCAAGTCATCCAAACAGGACCAGCTCTGTCTCTGGGGGATCAATTGACCATGGAGGGGAGGAGAGGCCTCCACAGGAGAGAGGATCGGCTGGTGGTGGTTTGGTTTGGTTTACTTCAGTTTGAGTTTGACTGAAACAAATGACAAGAGAAGAGCAGACAAGCGGAGTTTTGTTTGTGTGTGTGTGTGTGTGTGTGTGTGTGTGTGTGTGTGTGTGTGTGTGTGTTGCATCTGTGATTGTTCACATCAGTCTTAGTGGGAGGCATGGAGTCCTACTGTATCTGAATGTGAGGCACTGATGTGCCATAGATCTCCTTCCAACTTGAAGCTCAGCCAACGTGCCGGCACCTCATGCAGCCACACATCACGCTGCAGTGTCAGCTTGACTTTCATGACCCTGTGATTTATGTTGTTCTCAAAGCCCGAGGCAAATTAATTCCTGTGTCTTTGTTCATGTCATTTTTATTACCTGGCTTATTTCTCACCATAGGCACGAAACACTGAGTACACATGTAACGCACTAACAATAGCGTAGCTTTCAGACACAAGGTTATCGTTTATGATCAATCTGATCATAATCTGATCAAACTTACTTATATAATTTCAGTCTTTTTAAGATCCACACCTGCACTGGTGTGTGTAGGCACGATCTGACCTGCTGAAATTTCCCTCGTCATGATTGAATCCAGACAAGCTGACATGTTTCCCTCTGACCTGAGGAAGAAAATCAGGAAAAACCTTTCAGACTCAGGGCAAAATAAAGTGGAGAGGGTGAGGATGTGTGTGAGGTTGACAGTTGGAGACATATTAATCTGTCAAGCCTGCAGGCTTGTTAAAATCCTCCAGTTCCATTGCGCCTTAACAGTTTGAACCACGAGCTGCTTTGAAAATTGATTTTCTTCACAGGATTAATAATTTACGACGCAAAATTATTAATTGTCAATTTACAACAAGTCAAAAGTGCATAATGTCTATGAACCCAAATGCCCATAGGATCCATGTATTTTGCCTTTCAAGTACTCAAGAATGAAGTCTTAAAGCCATGAAGACTTTCTCCCCTCCTGCATCACTTCTTTGTGACTCAAGAATGCAGGAAGACTCAGCCAAGTATATTTAGCTTGAAGCTAATAGTGGTTTACGGCTAACAACAGGAACAGTAAAAAAAAACCTCTCTTTACAAACTCGCAATAATCGCTGTCTTCTCCATCCAGCTGTGTGCTCAGTAATCCACAAATACTTTGATTTCTCCAAAAAAAAAAAAATCTATAACAGCTGCTCATCCGCAATCATTCACAGAAGCACTGAACCAGGTTTGTTTCATCTTGAATTTACCTCTGATCAAAGTGTTTGTGGATTACAGATGTGACCCGGAAAAGAGGAGGGAATACTTGACAATCTTGAAAAGGACAACCTCAATGTTATTAGCAGTCGGTCACTGCTAGCCTCAAGCTAAATATATGTGTGACTCTTTCCCCATTCTGGAGTGACAAGGAAATGCTTCAGGTGGGAACAATATCTTTGTGACACCTATCTGTGAGTAATGTAAAGACAAAAAAAATACATTCTGGTTGGAGTACCGCTTCCAGTATAACTTTGTGGAAAGTCTCACACAGTAGACAAAACCTGTGAAGATGTAATTGTTCCTCAAAAGCCCAAAATGTATCAGCCAACCGTGTGATATAATTTAATACAAGGAATTATGGTGAATATTTATCCTGCTGACGAGAATAAAACTGAATTTCATAATGACCACTGCTTCTTTCCAACATCCTGTTTTGTTTCTCTACCCACGTTCCCTGCAGCTGTGCGAGTCTTGCCTCCCTCTCTGTCTCTTTTCGTGTGATCCGTCCTCTCCCAGGTCTTCACAGCTCCTCTTGGATCCAGGACATCTCACTTGTGTTTTACTCCAAATATCACCTATTTCGTCTTCAACATTTTCATCATATTTTGTGTTGTTTTTTTTTCCCCTCACTGCTGTTCCATTCCGTTCACACGACATCTGTTAACCCTCTGCCGAGTTTCTCTTCCCACATGCCTCCAAGCTGTGTCTCATGGGTGGAGACGTGGTCTTATGGCTCGGGCCCAACTTGGTGTTATCTGTCATGGCACAACATGAGGATCTGGAGTTTTTTTTGTAATCCACATACATCAGAGGTGTTGGTCATTAAATGTTGTAACGCTGTTGATCTGTATCTGTTGAACTTGTCTCCATCGTGGGAGATGGATCCCTTTTCTGACGCAGTCCTTGAGGTTTCTGATGTCTTTCCATTAAAAGTGTTTTATCATTCAGATCGAGGCTCTAATAACAGGGGATGTTGTACCTCGTACAGATTATAACTCCCCTGAGGCTAACTGATTTGTGATTTGGGGTATTTATAAATAAAATTGATTGATTAAAATTGATGAAGTCCATTTACAGCAAGGTTGCATTAATAATGGTTAATCAACGTTTGGTTACAAAAAAAAAACAGCACTGAAGTAGTGCTACGTAAACATAATAAACCATTTATAAATGTTCTTTGTGACTCAAGACTTTACTCTGACCCTAGTACCCTTTACAAGACGCATTAGTTAACTATTAACTAATGGTTAGTTAAACATGTATTAAACATCATTAGTGTACCATTGTTATAAAGTGCTACCATTAATCATGACTTGATATTAGTGATGAAAGTAACAATAGTACTATTAAAGTGATGGTAATATCACTAGTATCACTACATCACCTGAAGACAGGCAGACATGAGCTGAGATGACACAACTTCAGGTAACTGACAGCCGAGGGTTTGGACGTTCCACCTGAGCTTTGATTAACTCACATACTGTTGCTCCTCTGACATGTCCAGCTCTCTCATGAGTCCAGTCCATTGCAGCATCCGATTCTGGGCTTTGCCTCCAGAAATCTGCCAATTGATGCTCAGAAAATCAGTTTTCTGGCCTGACTCCAGAGTGAAGTGCTAGAATTCTCTTGTGCCCTGTGTACCACACCTTCATTTTTCTCAAGTTGGTGTGGCGGTTCAGGAAGCCCATAAAATCTGTCAGCTGCAGATCTGCAAATTGCAGTGTGACCTCCAGGGAAGTAATCAGGCAAGGTGGTGATAGGTTTAACACTAAGCCTCAGCGACAATGAGCCGTGTTTTATGAATGAACTGCATATTCAAGGGTGTCACTACTTTTAAGATCTGTCATCGGATTGTATAAATTAGATGTTGTATTGTTTTAGATGTGCAGTGACTATAATTGCTTGCAGAAATCCGCTGCTGGATGATGGTTCTAGGGGGGTTGGGGTTGTTTCATCTCTAGTATTGACTGTCAATATAAATCAGTTTGATTGAGACTGTCACAGTGAAATGAGGTATGAGCGTAGGACAAGGTGGGGAAAGAATGATAACTGTGAGATGGGGGCTCATGGGAGGAACACACAGGTCACGGATTTGTGGAAGTGAAACTAAAGAGAATGGATCATGGGAACTAGAGTTTACAAGAATCAGTGACAAAGCTCTGATACCTGTAATAACAAGCCAGCCTGTCCTCTGTGAATGAACGGCACTTTCAAGACTTCTGAAGTGTGCATTTATTTGCTAGAAATACAAAAAATTATTCTATGCACAGACACCTCCATAAACGTCATGGTTTTATCACCACAACTAGCCGCGATGATGCTTGTCGTCTTGTTGAGCCAAGTTATCAACTCTGATTTTTAAATGTAAAATTTACAGACATATTTTGCTCTGTAGATTAAAACATTTGAATACGTTGAACGAGTTTGGACAACTGACCTTATTTCAGGCATTTAAACAAAAACCTGTTTGAGACGAAGGAGTCAGCCGTTCAACAATGCAAACTTATTTCAGCTTTTAGGACTCATTCTCTTTCCTCCTAAATGTATAACAAACAGTTAAAAACATTTAATAACTGGAAGAAGAAGAATCTGGACACATTGCCACCTGCGGGTCACCTGATCTACAGTTGTTTTGTCTACAGCTTTATCAGCTGTTTGTGTGTGTGTGTGTGTGTGTGTGTGTGTGTGTGTGTGTGTGTGTGTGTGTGTGTGTGTGTGTGTGTGTGTGTGTGTTGGCACAGCTCCAGGTATTTGGAGTTGGTTGGGGTGTAAGGCAGAGTTTAGGCTATCTAGCTGTCATGTCTGCACCTCGATCCACCATCATGACATGTGCAAACACATCATCACAGGTATGTTATGTGAGTACAGCTTCAGTTCCGTAGGCTGTGGGCGGCTTATTGAATTATCAAACAACGCATATACAGTACTGTATGTGCATGTTGGTGTCTTTGTGTGCATACATGTTTTCCCCCTTACCCGTATATGTCTGGTCTCCTATTCATACCAGGAACTGAGATAAACCAACACACAACACAACACAACAGCTACATCAGGACATGAGACTCTTTCATGCTTCACTTAAAAGCATAAACATGGATAAAGTGTTTTATCACTCTTTTGAATGTACTCACATTTCCCATTTAAGACTCCAGGGCCAATTAAAGTCCAGGGCCTTCTTGGATGTTATGTCTTCTCTGAAGAATTTTAGAAAATACAGTCAAGCAACAGTGGACCTGTTGGCCAAGGGAAAGAGGTGAGTAAAAAATGAAGTATTAACACTCAAAAATAGATGTTGCTTAACACTGTGTACCTAAAAAGGCAAATGCTTGTCATCCACTAGTCAGAATGTGAACCTTTGGCCACTTGAAGACCAGTAGTGTAGTAAATATGTGAGATAATAAATATATCTTTGAGAGAAAATTCCTCAAAATTGTACCATTAAGTACAGAACTCTTCCCATTTGACAGTGTGGGGTCTGGTTTATTTTAGGGTTTGTGCCATCAGCTCATACTAGAGCTGTTACCATTTCACAGTCACTGGCTACAGTCTTGTTTCCCCACCCTAAACCACAGTCCCCAGTACAACTTCCTACTTTGTCTTCATTATTTTTTAACATCTACATTTACCCAACTTTAATTTTTTGCTATAAATACAGATAGTAGATCACATGTTTGGGCCTAATCTGGGCCAAATTTGGTGCAAGAGGCTCAGTTACGGTACTGGCAAGTGTGATGTGGACCAGATGTGATCCAAATGTAATAACCCAGGCCTGACTTTGGTTACAAGTGCTCTGTGAGCCAGATGTAGCCTGAATACAATAAGTTAACAGGAAAGAAGGCAGATTGAAACGAACGGGCTGACCAGCCACAAGGTAACAAGCTCCATTCATATCATTATCATGCTTGTAATTTACAATACCATTATAAATACACATTATCTCATCACTATGCATCCCGCTAGTTTACATGATGGGTCATTTCACTTGCTAGCTTGAGCCCCACAAATTGGAATTTTCATTTTGATGAACACTGCCACTTTTGGCCAGAGGGGGCGCTAAGGTCAACTCACACTGAAAGTTAAAGAAGCTGCTTTAAAGTGAGGAAAAGTTGATCTGTTGTATAATTACACTATGAGGTATTAGGAGCATGACTAGAAATCATCAAAAACATACATCATGCCTGCCTTCACTTGCAGTACAAGTTACAGCCAGAGGTCTGTAAAATGGCAGGACAGAATGTAAAAGCTGTAATAGCGGGTATTCAAGAGTAACTGGTCTTTTAATGTTCTCCTATGGAAAAACCGATGCCCACTGGAGTCCAGTCCTCCACTTGAGCACATCACACTTTTACAGGAGTGTCTACAAAGTGAGAGAATCTAAAGTGAAGCTGTGTTCTTACTCTCAATGATTTCTACAAAGACATGGCAAGACTCAGCTGTGCACTGAGCTCATTTTAGCTTCCTTTAAGGGTTAAGGAAGCAAGAGCGGGGGTGAATCTTTGATCCAATGAGTCCTCAGGCAACAGGATAAATGATTCTATTCTTTAAATGACTTAATCATTTGACTGGCAGAAATTATTAGATGGAATGTGAGGATAAGATCGCCTGAGGCATGAAATACTGTACATCCTTAACAGATAATCATGTTATGCTTCTTCTAAAATATCTGAAATGTCACTGATTAAGAATAATGTAGAAAAATAAATGATGATACCTTATCAACCATCCTCTACTAAGACACTGTGGCATATATAATCTGTTCATCACGTTTAGTATCATAAATAATCCTGGATTTACAGAACAATATTGCAAATGTAAACTGATGAAAATAACTGGATAGTATAGAGCTGCATGATTAAAACTGTTTATCAATTGTGATTATTTTGACTGATATTGCAGTTGCGATATAACTTGCAATATTAAAGGGAATGATAATTTCACATAGTTAATGTCATTTTCATTGAAAACCCCAGTAAAATGACCATGATGTGATTTTTGTGCAGATCAGTATTTAATAGTGGTTTTCTGTAGAATACGTGGAGTCAGTACATCACTGCAGCTACACAATATTTGATTTCAAAAAGTATTCTGGCGCACAGTCGGCCTCTAACAAACATGTGATTTGAAAATTGCAACAGGCCAAATTTTATCTGATTACTTGTGGATCCCTTAGAAGGGGACGCTTTCGAGCATTTTGATGACACTAAATGAATGTTCTGTTCAGAGGGCCTGGTTCTTACCAAACCTTTTCCCAGAATCTACAGTCAGTATATACTCTGTGGTACTTCTATTATTCTGGTTGTAGTGTGACTTGCTGAATCATTACACTGGCCTATCATGTAACAAGTGTAACGTATTCGTTTTCCTTTGGTTTATTATAATTTACTCAGCCATAGTAACAGTTGCAAATGTTGCAGGCACATTCTCTGGTGTTCTCTATCCATGGAGCCCAAGATCATGCATGTAGATCTGCTAGTTGTTGAGCTGTTCTTGATTTTGTTTGGGTATGTCTTTGTAGGCAAGCCAAACCCTCCAGCAGCCCAGGGTTTAGGCATAAACCAGCAAGAGGTAATCTGATGGGAGACATGGGAGAACACATTTGGTACTCAAAGTTAAGAATCTTCTTTTAACAAAACCAGCAAATTACTAGAAAAGTGGCATAACTTAGAATACACTCTAGTATCTGAGGCGTTCCCAGGCCAGTTGAGAGACATAGTCTCTGCACGTGTCCTGGGTCTTCCCCGGGGCGTCCTACCGTTTCACCACGACGGACCAATGCAGAGTCCACATCACTCAAGACGCAGCACCAATCCACCTGTCGATCTCACAATCCATCTTTCTCTCATTTGTCAAGAAGACCCTGAGGTCCTTGCACTCCTCCACTTGTGACAGGGTCTCATCCCCGACCCAAAGATGGCACTCCGCCCTTTTCTGGGCGAGAACCATGGACTCGAGCTTAGAGGTGCAGATTCCAAACCCGGCCACTTCACACTTGGGTGATTCAAGCCAATATTTTGATTTTGCTCAACAGTCAATGACAGAGAGGTCAAGGTGCCTCAGAAAAGAGAAAAAAAAACGTATTCAATGTCAATGTAACTCTTATTCATGTCATTAATTCTGTTTGTAACTGTTCTAGCTTGATGCTTCACTGTGACCTTTGACCACCTAAGTTTTTTCAGGTTATTCTTGAGTCCCACTGGATCGTTGTACAACATTCAAAGACATTTCTTCAATGCTGAGGAATCATAGTACGGAGAATGGGACATATATTTTGAGGTGACCTTGACCTTTGACCAACAAAATCTTTTCAGTGCATCCTTGATTCCAAGTGGACAATTGTGGTAAATTTGGGGGAAAATCCCTCATTCATTAGAGATGAAATGTAAATTTAATATGACAGTGACCTTTGACTCCTAACAAGTTTTCAGCCCATCTTTGAATGCCAATGGATGTTTGAGTCAAATTTGAAGAAAGTCCCTCAAGGTGCTGCAGGTGTTATCATTAACAAGAAAGGGCCATTTGTTCAGACGGACGGGAAAAAAAGTTAGAGGGAAAACCTGCTCCCTCACATGTTTTATAAGGTGCAGGTTTTTTTTGGAAGGTGCAGATTTTTTTATAAGATGCAGATTTGTAGGTCAAATTGCCGTGGTTTCAGGGTCAATGCAAGTGTCTGACTCAAACAAGCTCTTAAGATGCAGTGAACATAATCTTGCATTTCATTCAAAGAGACAACCTGACTTGAACCCCAGTGTCCAATCAGGTGCAATGTGGCAAGGCGAAGGTTCGTGAAAAGATTGAACAACAATGGGGAACCGTTTGTTATTCCACCTTGAATAACTTATCAGTAAAAGTTGCATGCTGTATTATTTTCATTGTTATTGTGTGTGTGTGTGTGTGTGTGTGTGTGTGTGCACGCGTGCAGTGACGAGGTACTCTCTGTCTCATCTTGTCAAACCAGTGTGCAGCTCCACCACTGTTTTCTCTGAGTCAGTGTACCATGAGCTGCTGCCGGCCAGAAATACTTCTGCCAAGCCTCTGAAGACACAGAAACACTCGCACCACTCAACACGTCTAACCAAGACGACACTTTACTGAAAACTCTCCTGAACAACCCATCGTCTCAGTTCGATGCAGAGTACATGTGTGCCACTGGGTCGTGACTGTGCTGAAGCACATTCAGCACACGGTCAGATCAGACACAGATATCTGTTCTTCTCATGTCTGGTGTGTGTGACATACTAATCAACATCCAAATGATTTAGCAACTATTTTGATAATCCCCATATTCAGCAATATGCAACAAATAAGCTTCTTCCAGATACTCACGTCTCATTTTCAATTGTAGTTTCCCTCTCTTTTATATCATATAATTGCACGATTTCTATGAAATTTAAATGACAAAAAAAATGTACCACCCAAGACAAGAGTGATAGATTAGTCGATGATTAAAAAATATTAATGGGAGATGGTGTTGTGAGAGCATCCTGGACATTTTACATTCCCAGAATGTGTTAGAGAACGTCTCCACCTGTCTACAAGGGGTCATCTCATTACATTCAAACAGCATTCCCAGACACTCAAATGGTGGTTCTTTAAAGGTTAGGCTGACGTGAGTTAAAGGCAGTGGAAATATTTAAAGGGAACAGGATGTTCCCTCAAGGTCTGCTGAAGAATGCTCCTATAATATTGGTTAAAGTTGTACAAAGGTTCTGGGAAAAGTGATGCATGGAAATTAACAGAACACAAAAAGATCATAAGTTGGTTCCAGAAAGGTTCCTTTGTCACTACAGGTTCTGCAAATGTTCTGGGAATGTCCTTTACTCTCTCTCAACCATCCCCTAAATGTTCCTGGAACATATACCACCAAATTACATCCCCTTCCCTTTTAAAGATGGAGCACCATCCTGTACACTAGCGTTCTGGAAACATTTTAGGAATGATCAAGACAGAGTTGTAACAGTTCTTCCTCTTCTAATATGGAGATCCTAGTGAATCATACAGCAGCATTTGCTTCATTTATCTGTCAAAAGGTTCGTTGTGTTTCCACATGACAATAAAATACCCCTAAACCCATTTTCTGAACTTTGACGGGAATTAAACCGTCCTCTGCGCATAAACATCCCTTCCTTTATGGGCAGATGGCGCTATGCCTTTTCCAAGCAAACCTATTCAGTTTGAGCTCCACCATTAGGGTGTAGCGACCACAGCTATTATGACGTTGTTTATGTTTTCATGCATGTTTTCATTGTACTGTCACATTTGTGTTTGGTTAACTAGATTAAGTTTGCTTAGCAGCGCTCCCTGTAAGTTAGTATGAGTATAATTGAGTGACCGGAGGAGGACTGACAGGCCGGCCTGCAGGCTTGTGGACACGCCCATTTCTAGTTGCTTCTTCACTACAGCTGGAACTGCTCTTAAAGGGGAGGATGGACCAGTCCAGCGACACATATGGTATTCTAATATGCTTACTTATGTGAAAAGTATTGGACACGCAGTGTAAATCACTTAATCTCAAACCCGTGGGGAACTCCTCGACGGGAGTTGTTATCAGAGCAGTAGAGGGTTCCCCAGGACGTTTGTTTGAGACCCCTGAGCGCTGGTGAAAACCAGCCCAGACCCGCCCTTTAATGCTACCAACCCTCCGCCATGTAGTCACTGTCGGCAGAACACAACAGCGGGACGCGACGCCTCTACATCCTCCCTGTGTCCACTCTATCCGCCGCGTCTAGAGCGTGCGTCTCTCCCTGCCATGCACCGGGTCACCTCGCTGCTGCCGGCTTTGCTGTTCATCCTCCTGCCGGGCCTGAGCCGGGGGTATTTCCCCGAGGAGCGCTGGAGCCCCGAGTCTCCGCTACTCGCTCCCCGGGTCGTCATCGCTCTGGTCTGTCGCAACTCGGCGCACTCTCTGCCGCTGTTCCTCGGAGCCATAGAGCGCCTCCACTACCCGAAGGACCGCATTGCGCTGTGGTGAGTGCCATAAACCGCAAACAACCAGCACTAATAGACATATGTCATTTGTCATAACTTGAAAACATGATTAGGGATTTTAAGAAGAAGAAGAATGACAGCACCGACTGTCACGTTGGGATCAATACAGCAGGACCAGACTCAACATCCGCTCAGTTAGTTAGTGGAAAACCGTAAGCTTTGACCAGTTGGGGGCGCTGTCTTGTGTCCAAGATGTGAATAAACTTCATATTCACTGTTAATAAAAACACAACTGCGGATAAATGGATGTAAATTAAAACTGTGGGTCTCCTAACACACCGGGGCGTCTGGTTGATTCAGGCCCGGTTGCGGATCAGGGAGGGCGGGCTGTGTCGGCTGAGATGTGCCCTAGAAAAGTTCCATTTAGTCACGCATCCTCTTTCTCATCGCCCCTCGGTTTTCCCCCCTTTCCCCCTCCCTTTACCCCCTCCCCCTCCCCTCCCTTTTTCCCAACCTTATTTTCATTTTGCAAGCGCGAGTGGAAACAAAACCAGGTTTGTTAAAAAAAAAAAACCCTTTATTAGCGTAGGTACAACAAACTCTTTGTCTTTTAATGTTTTCCCTCAGGCTATTTTCCTGTCACCCACCACCACCCAACCTTTAAGATTATTCTAGTCCCTGCTGCTCACTTCCTCTCGTCATTTTGATCCGAAGCCAGCAGTTCTGTTTTTAGAAGATAAGATTAATCTTTTCATCAGCATTCAAATCTGACAGTCTAAATTACATTTCTTGGCACCCAAGTGGTTTAATGAACGGGAATATGGGCAGAAGGTTGCAGCAGGTTTGTGTCGAGGGTAAAATTTGTGCTTTTGAAATGAAATTAAATAGAATTTGCACTAATTGATTTTGTGCTGTGCCTCATTGAACTGTTGAGAGGAAACCAAGCTGATGCCAGATTTTATGCATGTGTGTCTCAGTATACTGCCTGGAAGTTTAGCCCTTTCCTTGTATTCAAGCCAGGAATTCAATGTAACTCTACCCATGTGGCAGCTGGAGCTCAGCTTCCATCATGTTGGCTTTGATCTACCATCTCCCTCCATGGAAGAACAGAAACAGTGCTGAAATGCAGCATAAAAGCCATAATGAGCTGCCGGGACCAGTTGTCAATACCCGCAGTCATTGACGTGACAGGTTAAGATGGAATACCTGGCAAGCGGTAACATATATACACAAGTATGGAGACTGTTGATGATGTGCGTGTTCTGCAGGGACTTGCAGGATGGATTATATCCAACCATAAATCTCCTCATCCCTGTCTCTTTGTCAACTGCCTCACATCCTTTAGGCACAGTTCTATTGTTCGTATTCAAGCAATACCAGATATTTATTCTTTACAAGCCTCATTTTATTGCCTACCGCTGCTCATTCAAAACTTCAGGCATTTCTATCCAGCGAGAGGGTAAGGTAGGCAGAGGTGGAGAGAGCGAGAGAGGCAGAGCCAGAGCAAGGGAGGGGATGGGTGTCGTGTAGGTGCTGAGTCGGCACTGTTGTGTTAAAACACAGCAGAAAGATGGGAAACTAACACCTGCAGCACGCCGACTGTCACTTATGACATGACGGGTCGGGGAGTATATCCATTTCTCTCATATCTGCACATTCTTAGGCTGCCTTGCTCTCTGCCCCTCCCTGTCACACACTAAGATTTGTTATGATAACACAGACAGCAGACAAACGCCCCGCCTCCCCTTCTCAGCCCTTTAGCCTGTCTTTGTTCGTCTCTGTCCACGCCTGACATCAGTGATGAGGTGCAAAAGCCGCAGTGCAGCTGGTCAGAATAGAATGTCACTGGCATTTAATGAAACTCTGCATCATACTGAAATGAAAAGGTGTCCTTCTTAGGTTTAAAGCCTGTGTTCTAATGATGTCTGATATTATTTGAGGGTCGTAGATTAATAAAATCAGCGGTGAGTGATTGAACCTGTTTGGAGGTATATGTCATTTTAAATGTTCCCTAAAGCACTGACAGACTCTTCTTACAGAAGCTATTTTGACATTTCACTGGAGGGTAAACGCAGGTGTGATTAATATTTCACTTAAACATTAATTATGGCGCTGTTCCATTTAGGCTGCTTGCATGCCGTCTCGCTGCAAAGGCTGTGACACAATAAATAGACCGAGACCATAATTTTGCCCCTCTATGATGTGTCGTAATGGCTTGTTAGAAGATGTCAAGCTGTTTTCAAATACAATGATTCATTTTGACACTTCATATTTGTTATTATTTATTACCAGCTTCATTATTTTATTTTATAACTTGCGTGTTTTTTTAAGTTTAAGACAAAGCATGGAATCAGTCCCCCACCTGCCTTTACATTATTGGTAGTTTTTCATTTCTGGATGTCTGTTTGCCTCATTATTAAGTTTCTTGTTCCCAGGGACGGTCAACTATGTAGCATTAGCCTAATATAGGTTTTACAAGATGTCGGTGTTCGCCAAATACATGAAAACAGTCTGCACTGAACAGTTTCTGACACTTACAAAGTTAGAAAAATGTTAAACTACTTTATCTCTTAACTTTATCTTTAACCAGTAACTTCAATTTTCACAGTTCTACATAACGTGCTTTTGATAACTTATATTCTTTCCCCTGAACCTCACTGAGACTTTCTGGAACCAACCGTGCACTTTGAAAAACATCTGCTCTATATCAAAACAAGAAAAATAGTTCAATATCCGGGAGGCTCAGTGCAACATACTGAAAATGGCTTTTTGTGAGCCTTTAAATCTCAAAATATTAGATTTACCAACCAACCGAGAAAAGAAAGTGATTCATACATTTGAAACGATGCAAGATTGCATGTCATTGCCTTCTCAAAATAAGCGGCTAAGTCATTTTTTCCAAGTGTTTCAGACGACACAAAAAACTGGAACCAAAATATCGTAAGGAGTAGATTAATGCAGAAAAAAAATTGTCCAAAAATAAATAAATAGATTCTCTGTGATTATAAACTATAATTTAAGTGTATGATTGAGCAGCACAGTTCTAGAAAACAGAAGTAATTCAGCGTAGATGAAAGTCCAGTTCCCTAATTTCAGAGTCGGTTGGGTTTTTTGAATGTGCTTTCTGTTAAATGCCTGACATGAAGTGTGTGGCCCACACTGGCTTAATACTGTTTAACACTTGGCTCAGCAGAAAAAAATGTAGTAGTACTCAGCAGAAGCAGTGCAAAGCTAGTTGTAGTCACATTGAACTCACATGTCCATGGTGTAGTTCGCTGATAGCATAACGTTAGCTGGTGTGGTAATAAATGCTTGGAGCTTTTCCTTTGCTAGTGACTGAAAGAATGATTTCACTGAGAGAAGTGGCTGAAATATCGCCTCTGTAGCATGGCAGCCTGGACTGCTGGTAGCTGCTTCTGCTACAGTGCTAGATAGTCGCTGACTGAAGAACGTCTCTATCCCCTCTTGAGGATCAGAGTTGTATAACTAGACAAGATGGACCACATTCAGATGATTGCAAACTGTCTCTTTAATACCAGGATACCAACAGCATGCTCAAACTTGTAGGAATAATTTCATTATTGGTAGAAAACTGCGCTGCTGAACAGGTGCGCTCTTTACTGTCCTTATCTGTCTCGCTGTGCTGATCCTCGTCCTCCCACAGGGTGGCGACAGATCACAACACCGATAACACCACGGCCATCCTGAGAGACTGGCTCATCAAGGTGCAGAACTACTATCACTATGTGGAGTGGAGACCTGATGATGAATCCAGGTACTGTGTGTGTGTGTGTGTGTGTGTGTGTGTGTGTGTGTGTGTGTGTGCATGCGTGCGCGCATGTGCTTGAGTGTGTGTGTTCAGCACATAATTAGATGCGTGTGTGTACTTGTCTCAGTGCCTTTGAGGATGAGGTGGGGCCAAAGCACTGGAACAATCTCCGTTATGAACATGTAATGAAGCTTCGTCAGGCAGCGCTGGACACGGCCCGCGAGATCTGGTCCGACTACCTCCTGGTATGATATCATCCCTTTTAACTTGTACTCTAAGAGCTCTGTAACAACCGGTCAGATGTGTCATATGAGGTGAGAAGATAAAAGGCAGTGTGAATTAGGGATGTGCAGATATAAAGATGTACAAATACCGCAATATTTTTTTCCTCAACATTCCAGCCTCCAGCGTCAACACACAGATGTCACTGAATGGCTTGTTTCCTCCCGTCACCTTCATGCACCGGACACTATTTCAGCCATTAGATAACTGTCCTGGTGGAAAACAGTCGAGCCTGCAGCTTCTCAAAGTAGATGTTGGCTGCACTTTGGTTAAGAATGAGCTCAGTTTTAAAGTGCCAGCGAGTGCTTTGTGAAAATCATGTGCACAGTCTTGAAAACACTGGCTGTCTGGCAGCACTCGTTGTGTACTGGAGTACATAAGTGGATCCTGGCTAGACATTGTATACCGAAGGATTAAACGTTGTTTTGCTTTGATAGCGTGGTCCTCATTGCACCTGGACCAGCAGTAAACATGCCAGAGTAAATAGCAGCTGACTGAGAGCACAAGAGCAGACTGTTGCTAAGGCTAAAATTTTCACCTGTGATGAGAGGAGCATGCTGTTTGCTCTCCCAATGATCTGTGATTAAAACCATGTAGCAGCCAGCCAGTGAGTGGCATTGGATGACATTTGCTGTGTGCTTTCATGTGAATGCACAATGTGTGTGTGTGTGTGTGTGTGTGTGTGTGTGTGTGTGTGTGTGTGTGTGTTTGTGTGTGGGTTGTCAATATTACGCCCTTTCCTGATGTCTGCAGGTGGCTGACTGTGACAACCTGCTCACCAATCCCGATGTGTTGTGGAAACTGATGAGGGAGAATAAAACCATTGTTGCCCCCATGTTGGAGTCCAGAGCTGCGTACTCCAACTTCTGGTGTGGCATGACGTCACAGGTACCAGCAGTTCAACACACACACACACACACACACACACACACACACACACACACACACACACACACAGCTGTGTCGTAGCTACACTTGCTACACTTCACATGACTTTGAACTTTGGGAAATATTTATTATTATTTTGTAACAGTTTCAAGCATTGTAGTGCTGTTGTTGTTGTTGTTTTTTTTTAAGTAGGCATCATTTTGTGCTGATGATACAGATTTCCCCTGTTGGTTTCCAACTTTATATTACACTATTGTCTGACCATAATACCATAAACTTACTGTTGAGTGGGTACAGGTGTCTCGGAATGACAAGCATGTTAGTCTATATGAGGGATGGCTCAAGAACATTTCCATTAATATCCTGTTGGCCTTGAACACTAGAGTCTTGTGGCTCATGCTGTCTCTATGAAACCCAGTAACAGTAAAACGGTCATTTTCATGCTTTTCTGCTGACTGATAGAACACCGCCACCCTCAGACTACAGAAATATAATCTTTGAGGAATGTCACAGTTTCTAAAGACTGTGAGTGAATTGATTTGTAAGGAGAGACATCTGATTTTGTGAGGCGCTGGATGCTCAACTGTGAACTATAAATAAAGTAAGTGATGAGTTTTGTGCAAAGGCCTAATGAATATCTGTGTTGAGGCTGTTGAGATCTGTTTTAGAGCCAAACAGCAATTACCTTACCTTCTTAATGCTCTCACTATTTTGCCAAAATCAAAATCGCCCTGACATGATCGTGACTAAGCATCTTATGTGTTGCATCATGAACTGAAACCTTTTTTTTTAAAACTTTTTTTTTTATAAGCATTTCTGGTTATGTCAAAAGCTCTTGATACCAGTGATCATGTCATACTTTTAAATAAACTGAACAGATAAGGTGTCAGTGGATTTCTAGTTCCTTAGAATGTGGAAAGCAGTTTGTACTGATAAATAATATATATATATAATAATATATATAATATGAAGTGTGGAGTGTCTCAGGGTCGGCTCTAGGCTAAAACTGTTTACTTTGTGTATTAATCATTGTGTTTATGTATCTAAACTGCTGAAATGCATTCTCTGATTTAGGACTACATTGATGGAAGGTTGTATATTCATGAAAGGAATCAGTTTATGGAACAATCTGAAGAAAGAATCCAAAGATTTTAAATCAAACATGACCTTTTAAAAGAAAAATTGAAAACCAGTATATGAATGAAATATAATAAATTGGCCCGAGCTTTAGTACCTTTCTGATTGTTATAACAGGTTTTTTTCAAACCCCCAAAACAAAGGTAAGTGGCTTTGTGGGCCGTAGATATTTTTTTGTGTAATTTTGTTTTTTATATCATGCTCTTTGGAAATTGATTTCTTGGCATAATAGGGCAGAGAAAATCAGATATTAAGTCATTCTGCTTCCTTTCATTCAAGAGTTGGAAGCTTTTTGTGTTTGTATTATGTTTTTCTGTATAAAATTTTGTCAATGAGTGAAATAAATTATTAGATAGGTCAGAAAATTCCATATTTCGCATTCTTTTGCTGCTTTAGCCACTCATCTAAAACCAGAGTGGTGCCCATGAACTCATAGTAAAGAGGTCTTTGTCATTTTTCATGGTAGTGACACTCAGATTTTTTATTTATTACTAGTTGTATTTACTTATTGACGCATCTTGCACTCTCACTAAGTCCCAGTCAGAAATCAGGTCTCTGTTTGCTTCTGCAGCTTTACATTCTTTGCAAAACAGGCAGGTGAAAACACTGTTGTGCTGCCCTTAAGTCCTCATGTGCGCTTCCTTCAGGGTTACTACAAGAGAACACCTGCCTACATGCCCATCCGTAAGCTGGAGCGCCGCGGTTGTTTTGCTGTACCGATGGTCCACTCAACCTACCTTGTGGACCTGCGGAAAGAAGCCTCTCGTCAGCTTGCTTTTTACCCGCCACACCCAGAGTACAACTGGGCCCTGGATGATGTCATCATCCTTGCCTATTCAGCCCGTGCAGCAGGTGAGCTAAAGGCATTTGGATGTGTGACATGGAGGGCTGCTTCACCGTGTCCACTCACCCGCCTGGCTTGTTTCTCCCCCTATCACTGTCAGATATCCAAATGTACGTGTGCAACAAAGAAGCATACGGCTATTTCCCCGTCCCAATGCGCTCCCACGCTACCTTGCTGGATGAAGCAGAGAGCTTCCTGCACACTCAGCTTGAGATCATGGGTGAGTCGAATGGTACAATGTTGATTTATTCATGCTCAGCTGGCGAACGCTGCGTTTGCTTACAATCAAGCACTTAGAACCTAATCGTGTCTCTCTAATGGTCTGATTTGTAGTTACTCCAGGTTTATCTCGATGTTGCTGTTAGTTGATGGGCTTGAGGTCTTGCTGTAGCTGTAATGAAGAGGCGACACAGGTTTATATATGTAAAATAAATGTATGATTCACTGAAAAACAACACACTGAATTATACTGATAAGATAAACAGAGAAAAGTACAAGGTGTATTCAGTACAACAGGAGATGAGAGTGAAATGTATGTCTTACCAAGCACCCTGTTAAAAGGGAGCATGTTATCAGATTTAGGCTTTGACCCTACACACACACTTGCACACACCCTCCAGTCACATTTTTCTCTGTATACTAAATTAAATACGTAGAATTGTGTGCCATGGATGGGCTGTGAGCTTAGAAAATGAACAATAATAATAAAGTATCACCTCTATACATATTCTATTTTGTTAAACCCTAGTGTGCAGAATTATTATTTTTTCTTTTTTTTTTAAGCTCTGGGCCACATTTTGGAAGCTTCTGTTCTAAAACATAACAAATTCTCTTTGTAACCCTCCACTATGTTTCTTTGAAAGTAAAAAATCCTCCATTGGAGCCCTCCAGCTTCCTGTCTTTTCCTCCCAAGCAGCCTAACAAGATGGGCTTTGATGAGGTACAGTCACACACACACACACACACACACACACACACACACACACACTCTAAGCATGCGAGTAAGGATTTGCATTTGTGTGTTCCCAGGTGTTTATGATCAATCTTGTGCGGAGATCTGACCGTCGTGAGCGAATGCTAAGAACGCTGTACGAGCAGGAGCTCAGCTGTAAGGTTGTTGCTGCTGTGGATGGCAAGTACGTCTCTTATCTTTGTCCTCCCCCTCTGTGTCTTCGTGATTTGTGTCTCCACAACACGTGATGTAGTTAGATGTACGCTGGCAGGTGAAAAGCAATGGGGAGTACGCCGTCATTTATAGGCTCCCTCAAGCTGCCTGTTTGTCTGTGAGGGGAGCTGAATTAATCGGTGTGTAGGTTATGTTCGTACCACATTGTGTTGTGGTTTACATATTTGATTTTCTGTCGCAGCACAGACTTACAACACCTGCGTGGTTTATATATATTTGTGTGTGTATTCATCACCAATCCCATCCATGTCATGTATTGTTTCTAATCTGTGTTCATCCCCTAGAGCTCTGAACAAGACTGACATTGAGTCCATGGGGATTAAGATGCTGCCAGGCTACAAAGACCCTTATCACGGTCGACCTCTCACCAAGGGTGAACTCGGTTGTTTCCTCTCTCATTACAACATCTGGAAGGAGGTGAGGCCTCTTGGTCTGCCTGTGCATGCTAGATAACATTTACTACTAGGAAACAGCATGATGGAAATGTTTTCTCTATGTTTGATTAAATGTTTGACTTAATGTTTTGGAGGGCTTGATTTACTCAGACCTGTATGTGAGCAGCGTTTTAAACCTAACTGCACTTGCAAAGCTGGAATACACTCACCAAACCTGTCCTGGGGTGCACTCGTTTGGGCAACTCAGCGTGACGTTTTTGTGCAGAAAATGTTTTTTCAAGCAGACTGTAAACAAGTAGTGTATACTTGTGACCGCCCGACCTTGGATGTGTCAGTAGATAACCACAAGAAAGGAAGCGGAAGATAATATGCTGTTAGCTTGTATTAGAATATGTCTACCACCATATCTACCGTTAGCCTACATAGCATAGCCTTGGCTCTAGTATGAAACATTACCTGAGGGTGCAGCCCATAGAGTTTCACATCTACCACTCCACAACTTCACCAAAATGCATTTTTTTTTGCATTATTTTTCTTACTTTTTTTCACCACAGACAATGGCCCGTTAAAATCAGCCACTTGCTCTCTCACCTCCATGTTTGTTTACTCTACAAACTCTCTTTCTCACAAGTGTTTTCACAAGAGTTTTAGGCATTCAGGTGGAGTGACGCGTCATGCACTGATCCTGAAATGTCTGATCCCCAGTTGTTAAAAAAAATTAGCACAAGGCAGTTTGATAGTGGGTTCCCCCCGTCTATTCATAAGCTGTTAGTCATATGAAAGTTGGCTATCTTTACATGTAACATGTGTACGTATGTGTAGATCGTGGATCGTGGTCTGCACACGTCCCTGGTCATCGAAGACGACCTGCGTTTTGAAGTGTTCTTTAAACGCCGCCTCCAGACGCTGTTGCAGGAGGTCACGACGCAAAAGCTGGACTGGGACCTCATGTGAGTGTTGCTTCAGTGAGCAGAATGATAACACGGCGGAGTAAATATGGAGGATTATTGTCCTTGTACAATAAAATCCTTCCATCTGTCCCACACGAGTTCCCAGACACCACTGATCAGGCTCTGAAAACACCGCTCAGCGACTCACCTGGAGGATTGTTGAAATAGTGGCAAAGGGGGAGGAGCTATTTCCAGCATCCAGACTTCACATAAAATAAGCTATTTCTGCTGTTCCAAGACTTTGATAGAATTCAAACCAGTAAAAGGGGTTAACAGAACTTCTAACATTGTTTCTCTCACTCAAACTCATCAACAATTCAGATGAAATAACATGGTTTCAGTCCAGAGTCTGTTGAGGGGAATGGCTTTCCAGTTTTGCAGCTTATTTAATTACCTCTCTTATCTCACTCACACAGTTACATCGGGCGGAAGCGAATGCAGGTGGATCATTCCGAGAAGTCCGTTCCCAACATTCACAACCTGGTGGAGGCCGACTACTCCTATTGGACTTTAGGTTACATGCTGTCGTTAGGAGGAGCTCAGAAGCTCCTGCAGGCCGAGCCTCTGAAAAAGATGCTTCCTGTTGATGAGTTCCTTCCTGTCATGTTCAACAAACATCCAGTGTGAGTGTAACCCTTCTGCTCTGTTTGATTGCTGTCCTGCGGGGTCCTCGCTGATCTAATCTCGCCCCCTCTCCTCTCACTCATCAGTTCCGAGTACATGGATCACTTTGAGCATCGGGACCTGCGTGCATTTTCTGCAGAGCCGCTTCTGGTGTATCCAACCCATTACACAGGAGACCAGGGCTACATCAGTGACACGGAAACATCAGTCGTCTGGGACAACGAGACTGTAAGAACCGACTGGGACCGAGCCAAGTCAAGGAAAACTCAAGAGCAGGAGGAGCTGAGCTTTGAGGCCCAGAACTCCGACGTATTGCAGTCAGAGCTGGAGAACTGGAGCGCACGGGATGAACTGTGATGAAGAGGAAGAGAGAACTCTGGCATGCAGAGAGAAGGATGAGGGAGATAAAACAAAGCTGTGATAGTGGAAGAAATGGATAAGAGGTCGGGAAAATCAGAACGCATGAGCTGAGGGAGGAAGCCACAGGGCAGATGAACATTTTCTTTCTCCGCTATTTGATCTTCCTCTTAAAAGAGGAGGGTGGGTGTAGCGTTAACTCTTGGAGAGTCAGCTTGCAGCTTTTGTTTTATTTATTGCATCCAGCATGTATCCCTTTACCAGGGCCTGGGCTGTTTCTGTAGATTCCAGACAGAAACCACATGACATTTAAATAAACCACTGAGTGGTTTCGCCAAACTACAACAAAAAGAAAAGAAAATGTATTTTAATATGTCTATTCCCTCTGAAATGAAATGAAGGTGGCATTTCCATCACACCTGCTCTAATTTTTCTTAATCGGAGCTTCTCCAATAAAAAAAGAATGTACCGCATCTCCTTTGGTACTTATTAAGACCAATCAGAATCAATGAAATGCTGATTTAGCAACATTTTCAGAGGTTCCCTACCTTTTTGGGCTCGTGACCTCTACTTTCCCCTTGTGTTGACCATCTTTATATTCATTTTTTCAACATTGTTGGGGTCCAGGCCCCCCCCCCCCCCCGTCAGAAACGACTAATCTTTTCCTCTTTCTAACTCGTAGTTTGACTCCAACCATCCCATGTCTTATTTATTTCACTGGTTGTTGCTTTATGATCTCCCTCATATTTTTCACTAATGAATGAATCCTTTTTTTCTTTTGACTGAAAGATTTGACACCCCAGCAGCAGCAGTACGTTGGTCGAGTGCTTCTTTACAGTATGTACATATGTATTGTATTTTTAACCTTAAACGTGTGACGCTTTTTATTGCATCGTGTTTGTCGAAACACGAATTTAAAAAAAAATAAATTTTAAGGAATGTTTAAAGTTTTGTCAATTAAGTTTTTTTTTTTTTTTTACAAAGAAAGAATAAAAAGTTTTACAATTGAAAACTTGGCTGGTTGTTTTCTTCTGAATGTTCAAAGGAAGTAAACTAGCGACGTCTGAGCTGAATGTAATGAGCTGCAGCGGCTATGACATCAAAATTGCTTCCTTTTTTCACGCATGCACACACCATTTCTTCTCATGATTGTGTTCACACAAAACAAAATTACCAAAAAGAAGTACGTTGTATGAGCGATTAGCAGGCCCCTGGGGGTCTACGGCGTTCAGTGCGATACACGTTAGATATTACAAAAAAAAATGCAATAAAATAACCAAGCAAGATGAAGTCAAGAAGCAAACGCATAGCACAACCTGCTACAGACGTTAACCAGTGGCTGCTCGTGTTTGGATGGCGTGCGAGTGCGTCATGGTCAGTTGGGGATTGTCACTCTTCACTGTGTTTACGCCGAGGAGTGTTCACCAGTGATGCATGACCCTGCTTTTCCACAGTCGCATGATATTTTAATCACACTTTTGTCACGTAGGAAGGCTTTAATGTGTCTTGGATCCACTTGAAAGAGAAAGTATGCTCAAATTTGTACACTTATATATGGTTTATTTTGCCAGAAGCGTGTGTATGTGTGTATACATACTCCCATGTGCAGTTGCACATGCTTGTGTGACTCAGACTAATCCTATTAGATCTCTCTCTCCTCACCTCTATATTTACCTCACCCCTCTCTCTGAGATTAACCCAGGTATTTTCTGCAAAATCCTCAGCAGATCAATAGCCACTTTTCTACAGTAGCTCTTGCTGGGTTTTACTAGAACCACGCGCAACTCCAAACTATCGACTTTCTCAGTTCATTTCCCAAACACTCCACATCCTGGCTGTCAAATCACCTTGATAACAGGATGCAGAGCAATTATCAATATGCTTTGAGCAATAAATGAATGACATGAGTGATTAGGAAGACTCCAGCGAGCACAGAAAAGTTGTTGCAGGTTAGTCTGCTTCGGTGCTAAATTGTCTTTGTTTTTTTTGTCTCTTAACCCCTTTACCATCATGTCTGTCCTACTCTGCAATCCAATTTGTCACGTTCCCTTCATCCTTCCTCCCGCCCTCCCTTCCTCTCTTTAAGTAACGAGATTGCGACTTCCGAGCTGCAATTTAGGACCTACAGTACACATACACAGATCCACACAGGAACAACCTTTGCCCTCTGAATTAAAGTCCAGACACACCCACTGCTGCCTGTAATCTCTCTCTGTAAACCACAGGTAGAACGTACAGCAGAGGAAGAGAGAGAGAGAGAGAGAGAGAGAGAGAGAGAGAGAGAGAGAGAGAGAGAGAGAGAGAGAGAGAGAGAGAGGTGAAGAGGCATTGTAAGGTGTCACTAAAATAACAAACGCTACAGGATTTACGGGGGAAAGTAAAGGAGTGAAGAAGAAAGACAACTTAACAATTCAAGGATGAATACAATGGCATGCAGGAGGAACTCTGGATATATTTGAGTCAAGGAGTTTGAAGGTGAGGTAAATTACTTGGGGTGTATTCAGCTGCCACAGCACAGAGAGATTGATTGTCTATTAAATTAGCTACTAAAAGAACAAGCATCGCTCGTATACATCAGGCTGGATCGATGAGCTTGAAAAAGTGAACTGGATGATTGTGAAATAACTTTTCCAAATGTAGGATTTAAGCTTTGGCCTCTCTGAGACTTACTGTAAATCCTTTTTTCCAGGTAAGGTCCAATGCTGCTCAATTTCAAACATATTTTTCTCACATCAGCCTTGGAAGTTTCAGTCCAGACTTGTAGTCCCAAATAGATCAGCTCAGAGCCAGAGAGCCAAATCTAATTTGTGAGGTTATCGCTGTCAATTCACAGCCTGCAGTGACTCCTGTGACAGTGAAATACTGGCTGGGTGAGACAGATAAAGTGCAATTTTGAGACGTCTGGTCTAAACTTTTATTTCTATATCTGAAATTTGTGTGGGTTTTTTTTCTATCAGCAGTATTATCCTCCCTCTGAAGGGCAGGCTGGGCTGCTATGTAGACTGTACGTTTTAATGACTGTAATGTAGTAAAACTAAGGTAAACATAGTGTTTTTCTCTAACAACAGTGCTTATCAATCTTATCGGCCACATGTATCTCTAATTTTTCCTCTGTCCGAACGGTAATCTTATAGAATCAGGTTCAGAAACACTCCTTAGAGGTTCCTCCAGAGTTGTAAAGGTTTCTCACAGTCATGGCAAAGGAACTTGCCTCAGTTGACATCGTGTGACTACAGACATAGCGGTCAACAAGTCACAAAAGATGAGAATGAACTTTAACTTGCATGTTTCCAGCTTTTCATGTGTGACGATACTGTTATGTCCACACTGAGGAATCACTCAAAGGGCGACTACTTCTGCCTAGGCAAACTAAACCAAACTTGAAGTGAAGAAAAATTGCCATTTTCCACTACGTTATAAAGGATGTGACCCAAATTTTAACAAGCGCTTTCTGGACCTCTGCTACAACCCTCCAACAATTTAAAGCTGGAAGCATGGCCTCCTCAGTCAGACGAAGTAACATGCAGTATTATTAATATGTAAAGTTTATACAGTGTGGTTTTCTATTCTTAGAATGCAACTACATGGCAACATGTAGCAATAGACCACACTACATTGAAGCCACGTGTGTTATGAAAATGTTGTTCCCTTGGTTTACTGTCTCGATGCTTTGTCGTTGCTTCGCCAGTATCAAACCCAACTGTGTGCAACAACTTCACGTATCCTTTTATGTCATCCAGGGAAATAAAAGCGGTGATGCTACAACTAAAGCTAATACATAGACATTCTTTTCACAGAGGGCTTTTCTCATCGCGGCCGTTACATCATGGTGGATCTTTTCCTCAACCGTGTTTTGGTTGAGAACAACTGGGACCAGGATGAGCTCAACACGGAGAAAGAGATCATTGGGATCCTGGAAAACCGCATCCTCATGCTGCTTTTTGCGTCTGCCGAGTGTGAAAAGTGCCAGGATTTTGTACCGATCCTGAATGACTTTTTTAAGAGACTGAAAGACCCAGCTTACATTGAATACCCCAAGCTCCTCGCACTCATCTACGTCAGGTCTCCATCTTTCCTGTTTATCTGATAAGACTGCAAAATGCCGAATTCACACAGTCTGACTGTTCATTTCTATCTCTGCTCTCCAGCTTGGATCAATCGGAGGAGCAGCAGGAACGATTACTCAAAGATATGCACAAAAGGGTTCTGTTTTTGCCCTTTGAGGACCCGTACAGGAAGTAGGTGGATGCAGGGAAGGAGAGAAAAATGACTCTTGGGTTTTTGCAAATACATTTATCATGTTATAATTCTAAAGCTGAAATTAAAAACAGCATCGTCAAGCCACATTGTGACACTGTGAACCTGAGCATAAGTAAATAAAATGCGGCCTCATACCTGTGTGTATTTATTGCTTTCAGGGAACTCCAGGCCATGTTTAAGGTGAGGGATGTACCAACAGTGGTGGTCCTTCGTCCTGACTGCTCCGTCCTCTCTCTAAATGCAGTGCAGGACATCCGGCGCTATGGCTGCGACTGTTTCCGCAACTGGCAGGAGTCAGCTGAGCTGGTTGAGAGAACCTTCATGATGAACGAAGAGTTCCAAAACCTAGATCTGCGTGCTGCCACTGACCCTGTGAGGAGACTCAAATACAAGACAGAGGACGACAAGAGGAAAAAGAAATGGTGGAAATTATGGGGGAAGGGAAAATCTGACTATGAAGAGGATCTTTAAATGTCTTACATGTCCAGACTCTTTAACACTTAACTGGTGGTTACTACAGTGTCTTCTCTGTAGGAAATATCTTACTGCCAACAATGACAGGTAAAGTAGAACTTTAAAGAATGCACTAAACACAGCGCATTTATTGTGCTCTTTTATCAAATATGAAAAAGGTCAACTTTTGCCTGTCATACCCGTCTCTGGCTACGATGTCATAGTGTAGCAACAGACACGACTGTGCAGCTCTGGTGTCTTTTTAGCCTCTTTGACTTTACTGTTTTGCTACACTGCACCAATAATTAAAGTCTTATATCATATCACCGTGCAGTCCCTCCAGGATTCCCCTGAGGTCCAAAATGCTTGATTTTGTGGCAGCTTTTCTATTAAAAAAAAAAAAAAAACCCTGACAAAATGTTCTGATTTTTTCTTTTTTTCTTTTTTGGAGGTAAATTTGCTGTTGTTTTCCAGAATTGGCACATGAGGCGTTTGTATGTTTGCATGTAAGCCCCCACTATTCTGCAGAGTTCAGCTGATTTTGCTTTAATCTATTCAGGCGCATAATCGAGATTTTCTGGAGGGACTGACTGTGTTAAGAAAGGTACATAAAAGGATCGACAGCTAAGGCTCCTTTTGCCCAGCGCCAAATAACAAAACACAAGTCATATTAAAGCTGTTTGTTTTTCAGCTTGATCATGATATTTCATGGCCTGTAATTATCAATAAATAAGTAATAAAATTGTAGCTCTAAATGTGAAATTTGTAAGTTTGCAAGCCACTCAAGTCCAAACCTACTGTATTAGCACTTTCTTTTGTAAGTAACAATTAAATATAGCTTAGCAGCCTATTATTCACTGCCAAGGATGTTGTACCCTCTTAAGCTGAAATGTGAAGGAGGTATCGACACAGACCCAGTCAGTCCCAGCCAATACAAGGGCGCTACACTGTTGAGGTACTTGTGCTGGTGTGGCTGTGTGGTGCACCAAAATGCTAGCCGGTGGTCAGGCTTCTATGCCGCTATTTTGAGGTCGTTCAAGTACTTCAAACAATGGCGGCACAAATGGAGCAGACCAATTTGGAGTCCGAAATCATGTTACAACACTTACATTTACAAAAATAACTGCAACACCGCAAGGAGATTAGACTGGAGGAGCTGGCATAGAAATGAGCAAATGTGTAGGAGGAATGGTCGCAGCTGTTGCAGTCTGTTGCGAGTACATTTCGAGAGCGCTGCACCTCAGGCGATGTGGTAGATTATGGCGTGGGGTATGCAGATACAAGCCTTGAGATGGAGTGTGAGATCACGCATCAGCTGTAATGTGGGAATTACTGGTGATACTGGTGATTTCCATTCCACCCCTCCCAGAGAGTCCCAAGCTGTGATTACTGAGAAGAAGATGGAAGCAGTGACCATGAATTTGCTCCGTAGGCTGGGCTTTGACTGAGGGATCCAGTGAGGAACTCACACATCCAGAGGGAGCTCAGAGTAAAGATAATGCAACAATGACTCACTGCTGCCTCCTGAGGTAGAAAGTGGTATAGATAGCAGCTGGCAATGGCTGGATTACAAACTTAAAAAATATACCTTTAAAGTGATTCCAGGTGCTGGCGCCTGCCCCCAGTTTGAATTTGAAATAGAAGTTGTGTTACTCCCTGAATATGTTATTTATATTTAGATATTCTTAATGGAAGATATGTTTCTTTTATTTTGTTACTAAAAGGTTAACTGTAAGTGTATTGATGGACAGAAAATCAATAAATTCTCTGTACTCCTGATACAGAGTGTGGCTTCATGACTTCTGGCCCTGCTACTTCATTAGTTATGGAGACTGTAAGGCCTCGCGTCATTACAATTTTTACTTCTGAGGCACGTTTCTCATTCTTAACGGTCTGCATTCACACAACAGACGTGCCCGCTCAATCACTCACAAACACCATGCTGTCTCCCTGTCACCTTGTCCCTCAATCCCTCCCTCCCAGACAGAGGAGGGGAGGTGAGACATAAAGAAGAGGGAGCGAGCAGCTACAGCCATAAAGGTGAAGGAGACACAGTCATTGAGTGAACGACAAATAAAGCGACACACTGGGAACTGATTCGAGTACAGCTCAGGAGGAGTTGAAAATTAAAGAAAAAAAAACAGGACTTGAAGACGCTTCTCTCCTTGGATTTGCAAGCGTGAGGAGAGATAATATTTGTTAGAGGTAAGCAACTGTGAGGATTATCTGATTTAACAGCCAGTGAGATGGGCTCATGATTAATGGGAGGTGTATGACTGACTCTGTAATATACAGGTTAATGAATTCATTCAAACCACACAATAGACAAGGAATCGTCTTTTCCAATGTTCTCATATACTTCCCTCTCTCATGTTATGCATTTGTGATGGTTTACATGCCTAACCAGTGTGTGTAAATCCCTCTCTTAAGCCTTAGTCCTCCTCACTCTGACTACTAATGATGGTGGACCTGTTCATCGATCGGGTCCTGGTGAAGAACAACAAGGACCAGGATGAGCTGGACACAGATCGTGAGATCATTATGCGTTTGCAGAACCGCATCCTGATGCTCTTCTTTGCCTCTGCTGCATGCGAGAGCTGCCAGCAGTTTGCATCCAAGCTCAGCGACTTCTTCAAACGGCTGACAGATGAATTCTATGTGGATCGCTCTGCTCAGCTGGTTCTCGTCTATATAAGGTAGAACAGACGCGCTGATATAAAACACATTCATACCCCAAAACTCCAAATTTTAATGAATCCAGTCAGCTTCTAGACATCACCCTCACCTTAACCTTTCTGTGCAGGCTGGATATGCAAATGCACACCTGCGTACAGCATGCGTGCACTTTTGCATTATTAATTCCGCTGTTGCCCCCAGAAAAGTAAAATATACTTGTGTCAAGTGTGTCTATTTCTGAACAAATTGAGCTCTCCACTGAGAATGTGCCATGTCCTTGGAATGGATGTCCACGCCTAATTTCTGTCTAAAGAACTATTGGAGTGATTCCCCAGAATTCCAATATCTCACCACAAAATACTTTTTGTCTCACATGACAGTTTGGACCCATCGGAGGACGAGCAAGAAAGCTTCCTCAAAGAGCTGCCCAAGAAGTGCCTGTTCCTGGCTTATGAGGACCCCTATAGGAGGTGCGTGGGACTGGATAGTTGTGTGCACAACCTGCTGGTGGGGTGATTATAATGTAAATATACTGAGCTCTAAGACCATGTGTGCTCCCGTGTGAGTCTGTGTATGTATGTATATGTGTGTGTGTGTGTGTGTGTGTGTGTCCACAGGGAGCTGGAGGACATGTTTAATGTCGAGGAGCTACCCACTGTGGTGGTCCTGCGTCCCGACTGCTCCATCCTCATCCCAAATGCCGTGGAGGAGATACTCCGCCTCGGCCCTGACTGCTACCGCAACTGGCAGGAGGCATCGGAGATGATTGACAGGAACTTCATGATCAACGACGACGTCGGTGAGAAGTCCATGCGCAGCTTCACCGACCCTGTTCGGAGACTCAAGTATAAAGTGGAGGAGGACAAGAAGAGAAAGAAGAAGAAGAAAAGAGGTTGGGGTGTAGGTGGAGGTGATGCGGAGGTGGATGGTAATGAAGGAGGAGCATCACCATGGTGATGAGGACAGAAAGAGGATATTGACTGCTGGTTTACACGCAAGTTGCCATGATTAGTAACTGAAGGCTTTGTCCTACTGGTGCTGCCAGTACAACACAGTTTTGTTTAGCCAAACAAAAACCTTTTTGTCAGAAGAGTCCAACGTTTCTCATCCTGTTCATCAAGCGTAAAACTGATGTTATTGTGCTTTGCTTTTCTATTACACTGCAATCAGTGGTTAGGGCCTCACTGCCTGTGTGTATGGATATGCCAACAACTAATAAAAAAATCATGTAAAACACCATCTAAAGAAACACAAACCGTAGCTGACCCCGGTGTAGAGTTGGCCGTCTTGAAAGTCTGTGAATGCTGCCAAGTATAGAGTCAGGCCAAGGTTAGGTCTGAGCCAAGTCTCGCCATTATAGCATGTTTTATTCCACCCAGGAGATTACTCTAACCACTTCCTTGTCTTCAACGACACACTCCTTCCACATGATCATTTGCACGGTCCAATCAAGGCGCACCATGCTCGCTCAGACATCAATGAATTATTCAGCGCCATTAAAATAATTTTGTTAGTGAATGTTGTGCTTGAATGTTTAGCCCATGAAGTAGAGCTCCACTTTGCAGACTACACAAGAGGCAATCAGGCCTATTCAGATGCACTTTCTACATAATCAGTGATTTGATTTGACTGTGACTCATTTTTTTTCACGCTAAAGACCGGTTTTAGCCTCGGCTCACTTCCCCTGCTCATGCTAAGTGCATATGATGTGGCTTTTATGGTGATCAGTCAGGATCTTCAGATGCGACACTTCCTGATCCCTCCGCAGGCGAGAGAGATCAGAGAAAGGCTCTCCCTCTCTCCCTCTGGGTGACCCTACAATGCTGCCATGAGGAAAATACACATGTAAAGAGCAGTGGAGTGCATCTCTGTGTTTTAGCAGTAAAAGCAGGTGTACAACACATATGAGTGACAGATGATGAATGTAGGGGGAGTACCTGCATATGACAACAGAGAAGATTTATCCCAAAGTCATGAGATGGACAAATCAATCGGAGGGACTCTCCTTAAGATTGGTGAAAATACTGATGATGATTTTCTTGTCCTATATTACAGAAAAGACAATAACTCCTCCTCTCATCAGAGATAAATATGATCTCTAAATCTGAGCTGGTCACACACTTGTAAGAGACACAAGAGCCCTTTCAGAGCATGCTGTTTATTCCGTTTCCTGCCAACACAGCACAGCAGCTTATTGTTGCTCAGTCAGACGAACCTTGATAATATAGACGAAGCCCACCCCCCCAACACACACACACACACACACACACACACTCTCTCTCGCTCTCTCTCTCTCTCTCTCTCTCTCTATCTAACGCCGCACACACGCACTGCACACACGTGTGCACACACGCGTCGCGCGCTCTCGAGTGCAGAGCGCGCAACAAGCGTGAGAGAGAGAGCGACAGAGAGAGAGAGAGAGATCGAGAGAGAGAGAGGACGGATGCAAGGCGACGCCAGGAGCGGGAAACATTATATCTCCTGCTTCTCCAGCTGTTTGTAATTATTTTTTACCTCAACATCATTTTATTACACAATCGGCGCCATTTAAAAAAAGCAGCATCCAGAATCCGTCCTTATGTGCAGCTGCGCTTCATCACGATTCTTCAAGGATATGCAAAGCGGCTGTTTTCACGTCGACGTTATTTTCCATTAAATGCAGGGATGTATTTGAGAAATGTCGGACGCATGTGCTCATTAATGACTTAAAGCGCTGTCGACAGAAAAGAGAAGAACAGTTCGGGTCGGCGCAGTCATTTGCGTCCAATATTTTATTTTTTTCTGGTGTGTGATCGTGTGTTTTCCTCCCATTCACTGGAGCTATAAGGCCGATAGCCCGCATCATTGCTGGGCATGAAACCCGTGGGAATTATGAGACCAACGTGACGCACAGTCACCGAGCGGAGCGCAGCGGGGAAGAAGGCATCGAGCCTCGACAGGACGGAGGGAGGGTGTGAGGTCCAGCAGAGCAGAGCCCCGCACAGTACACCGATCACAGGGGGAGGACGCCCAGTTGTTGTCGGACACTAATGACTGCTTCATTGTGCGCTGTATAGCCCAGCAGGTATCGCCCACCATCACCACCACTCCCTATTGAATATTTATTTTTTTCATGTATCGGGCAACGCGGAGCGGGAGATAAGGAGGGGAGAATAGTGGGTGAGGGCGCGGAGGAACGGGATGCGGGAGACGCAGTGAGCGAGGAGGAGGAGGAGGAGGAGGAGGAGGAGGAGGAGGAGGAGGGAAAGCGGAGGATTGACGGTAAGATATGGATATAGGCTATGAGGATGCTCCCCGCCCCTCTCTCTCTCTCTCTTTCTCTCTCTCTCTCCCTCTCTCTCTCTCTCTCTCTCTCTCTCTCTCTCTCTCTCTCTCTCTCTCTCCTCATACGTGATCAATGCTGGAAGACAGCAGAGGTGCCCTAGCTGCTCCTCTGCTGCTGCTGCTGGCCAGGGCCATTTGATCCGTGAGGGGCAGGGATGTGATGTGCTGCTGCCTGGCTGCCATTAAGCTGGGTCAGTAGTGTGGGCGAGTGTGTGCCATGAGTGCTGTGAAATATTCATGTGCACGTGATTTGCCTCAGTTGGGCTCCACCAGGGAGAAATGACTCAGGGTGTCCCACCAAAGGGGTCTGTCATGTTTTAATACCACACAGCTTCATTGCAGGGGGCCTGCAGCGCGTATAAGGATACACACTCAAGGGTGTAAATGCAGGATTCTAGAGGTGAACGTTGAGGCTTCACTAGTGATGAGGAAGAAAAGATCATGAGAGGAAGAGTGCAGACCCAGTGAGAGCCTGTTATCAATATTTAAGAGTGGAAAAGAGAGGACTGGGTCAGTGGAGGAGGCCAGGCAGCCAGAGAAAGTTGCAGGGAGACAAATGAAAGATGAATGGATGGAAGGAGGAATCAGCTCGGTGGCTGACAGGACGACTGCTCCTCTGTCAGGCTTATTTTTCTGTACGTGTGTAATCTCCAGCGCATGTGTCTGAAGCTATTGTCTTGTATTACTATATTTGTGTGCTGTATAGCAGAGAGAAGATTTTGGGTCATATCATGATGATATATTTGATGGGTGACTCACCTACGTGTGTGTGTGTGCGTGCGTGTGTGCGCGTGTTAGATGAGGAGGGAGGTTTGTTTCCATGTAGAGAGATGATTTACATCATCCACAGAGGTAGAAAAAGCACAAATTAATTTGCTTAAACCACACAGACACACAAAATTTGGATCGGTTGTCTTTTATTTGACTTGTAAAAGGAACCATCTATTTGTTTCTTCTCTGCTCTGACCACCTGACGCAGGTTCCTCTCAAGTCTCCTCGCATCAGTCAGACACACTGAGTCAGTTGCTGTGAGGGTTTATGCAGGCCGGTCCAGAGACAAAGATGATTATATCAATGTAATTTCAAAATTCCTGTGAGACTTCATGAGGGACATTTTTATTTTATACGTCTGCATCTGATGTTTTGTTTCCTGATGTGGCCATTAGCCTTGTCTATGAAAGGGGAAAACGAGAGGAAAATGTCTTATGGATTAGAGTAGAAATACGGCATCACGGTTCTATGGTTTCATGATGTGTGCCGCCTTTGATTCGAGTTTACTAAAATGTGTTTAGCTGCACCTCTATCAGCTATATCCTAGTTAACTGTGTTTTCCATCATAGTTGATGAATTAGTCTTTTCAACAGGTGATGAAAGCACAACATAGAGGAGAGGACAATCTGAGATAGAAGAAAGAATTATGTGTAAGTGGATACTTGTGCGAGATATGATGCAGTTACCTCCTGGCATCACTGAGGTATGAGAACAAGATCGATTCGATGTCACAGCAATTTTGAAGCTATCAGCTCTTTGCTTATCAGTTCACCCTTGAGTCCAAGTGGGCACTTGTGCCAAATTTGAAGAAATTCTCTCGAGGTCTTCCAAAGAAGTTTTCACTCATGTTAGGTGACTGTGACCTTGACCTTTGACACACAGATATCTTTTCAGATCATTTTTGAGTCCAAGTACGTCAACGTTTGAGCCAAATTTGAAGAAATTCTCTGGAGAAACTCCTGATATGTTGTAAATGCAGCCCTACATTTGTGTCGCTGTATGGACAATCGTGAACCATCAGTCCCTGGGCCCTCTGCTTCACTGCACGTAGGCTCCAATAACATAAAAATATTAAATTAACAAATAGCTGCTAGATAAATTCGGCTTTGCTTTTGCTGTGCAATTACGAAAAATTATGCAAATGTGTACAACTAATGGTTTACTGATCGTGATTGCTGCGAAATTATGCAGTGAGCTTATAAGAGTGTTGCGGTGGTGCAAAATGAGTGGCGATGGCCTGTTTTTTTCATAAATGTTGCTTTCACCAATGTGCAGCTCTGTAAAGGCAGGAGGAATCCCAGATTTCCCACTTCAGCATTAATGTTTGCTTAGCTGTTTTTCTATCTTCAGTTAAGATTGAAACTGGTTTGTCTCGTGATGTAAACATTTGACAAATCAACGCACTTCATGATACTGATCATTGTATAATCCAGTGTTAACACCAAGCAATGGTGGTATGGAACCACCAGACATTTTCAGTAGATTACTTCTAGCTTCTATAAAGCCAGACAAACTCTCCACATCATCTCTCTGTGTACGTTTATTGACCGTCTGTTCCGCCTGTCTGTAAACAAAAGCTAGCGGTCATGATCGTCTCTGCTCAGTCACACCTTACTCAGAGGCAACAGAAGCCAGTTTTGTCACCGTGACCTTGTTACACCTCTGAGATAAACTCCTGTACTTTTATCCATGAGTTTGTCTCGGTGACATATTGTAACGGCTTGTAGTGACAAGGACTATTGACACAGAAATCATACGTAGGCTTAACGATTGTTCAGAATAAAAGCACATGAGAACCAATATCACATCATCCTGTAACTAAAAGCTCAAAATTATGTCCCGTGGAGGAGGTTGCGAGGGCTCTAAACACACCTTACCTTTCTGAACGTCAGCTTCAGAAAAACATAAAGGTTTCTCAGGGTGTACTTGTACAAATAAGATGAGAATACTGCTTTTATACCAAACTGAAGGACTCACAGCTCTCTCTCTCTCTCTCTCTCTCTCTCTCTGTCTCAAGTGCATGCACACAAACACACACACACACACACACACACACATACACACACACACACACACATTAGTACCGATGTGTCACATCTTTAACAATAGAAATATATTAAGAGCATTTCACTAACCCCAAGACATTTGGCTTTCCGGCTCTTCACAATTGACATTTTTCATGCAGCCAAAAAAAAAAAAAACCTTCTGACCGCCAACACACATATTTCCCTCCGGTTTTATTGTGAAGGCAAAGAGCAGCGCGTGACAGTTTATCATAGTAACACAGTGTGCTATTTTAATACAATGATTCACCTTTTTCAACTCTGTTTCCCTGGAACTCTGTACTTACTGGCCCACACGAATGTTGCAAGACTTATTTGGTCGTCATTATTGTTTGTGTGCAGGAAGCGTTCTCTACCACAGCTTACAGTAGTTCTATTTTGACATTCAAAACGTGCCATAGCAACCATTCTTCAAAAGAAAAAAAAATCATTCAAAACCGCTTCGCATCCGCCAAAGTCCGTCATTCACTGTACCGTAATTTAACCCAGATTTCGTATGTGTAGCGATATATTGCCACAACACAATTTAATCCTCTTATGGCGAACTCTGTCATCACACATTCATTTTGGTGCTGTGAGCTCGAACAGGTCATGAACATGGCAAGCTCCTTCCATCCCAACCATTCATGTCCGGTGATGTAAAAGGCTCCTCATCAGCTCAACTAGGCAGGAGGGAAGATTTTCACTAGAATTCATTTTTGGAGCAGACGAGTGCTGTATGCCTGATGCCACATCACTTTAATATAAGTCACACTAGGAAGGCTCCACTGCAGATCTTTTTGTGTGTTCATCTCAATAACTTCTGCTCCCTCGCAACAGGTTTTGCATTCCCCTGAATTAGGTTTTGTGTTCCCAAGTAGTAAGTCTTGTCTTCCCTTGCAATGTGCAGTGTTCCCTCCCTGTAACATTTGCGTTCTCTCGTAAGATATTGCTTTCCCTCGCAATAACTTGTACGTTCCCTTGCAGTATAGTGTGTCCCTTCACGATAACTCTTGTTCCCTCTCAACATGTTTTGCATTCGCAAGCAACAAGTTCTGTGTTCCCTCACCATTACTTTTGCACTCCCCCTCGATAGCCTTTGCATTCCCTCGCACCAGATTGCATTTGCAATGTATCCCGTTCTCTCATAATATGCATTTCATTCTCTTGCAGCAACTTGTCTCTTTCCTCTTCAGGAATGTTTTTGTTCCCTTGAAGTGAGCTACTTTTCTCCCTCTGTTCCTTCTGAGCAGCACCATGAATCTATTCTCTCGCATCGAAAGGCATCAGCGCTGATCAACACATTGAATTCTACTTGGAGCTGGACATTCAGGATACAGATATAGTCGCTGCTCATTAAGCCTAGTTGTGTAATTAGCCAGGGTAGAAAACAGATCACATCAAGCGTTGTCTCCAGAGGAAAGCAGTATGGTAATCTGCAGGATAATCATTTGTGATCAGATACTGTACCAACACAACATGGATGTGTTATAAATGTGGCGAGCATGAGTTACAAGTAAGAAAATAGGATGTCTGCTTGATTATGAAAGAACTGGATCCCTGAGGGATTTCACGGAGACAGAGGGGACGTCTCCAGAGGCTGGATGTCATCTAACATAGAGCATCTCATACTAAACTAAAGCCGTTTTGCATTTGTGATGAGATGAAATGACAATTTTGGGTCATGGGAATACAAAAGCACTGCAAGGGGGTATGAAGGTATTGAAACGGAACGATAAAATAAAATGAAACTTACCGGGTGGCTTTGTACTTTACAGCCTTGTGGAAAAGTGCTTGTGTTAACAAATCCTTTTTTTTTTTTTAAATTTTCAGAGGCCTTTAAAAAAAAAAAAAAAGCAAACCATTTCTTTGTGATCACTGTTGTCATGTAGAATGATTGCTATCAATTTCAGCTATTGTGCTGGCCAATGTGCGTCCGATTGCTCAGAGATCAAGTTAAAAAAAACCAAGAACAACAGATAAACAAGCAAACACACTCTTGAAATTGTGGATATTTCCAGAGAGCGAGAAAACTTTATGAGGCAGCGATACACAGCGTGCTTTTATCTCCAAGGATGTGTGCTGAGGTTGGATTACAAGCTTGATGAATATCTGAGGAAACTTATCAATGTTTAATCAACTTTCTTGCTTTCTTTAGAAGAGACTTCATCCTTCAAGTGGAAGAATACCTCAAGTTCTTATGCACAACAGTCTCTGCAGCGCTCGTGCAGAAGCTTAATATGTGTTAATATTAGGTATTCAGCAGAGGATATAAAGAGAAACCTGGTGGCTGATATCATAAAAAAACAAGTGGATGACTTTGAAAATATATCTGCAAGCCATGTCCTCCATTTTTATGTATGGTCATTAAGCCTGCTGCTTCGTGCAGCTTTCAGAAGCAGCCGACATGCCATGCAGGTCCCTAAAACTCTGAACTTGGCCCGGAGCGTCGCCATTGTTTCCTGCCTGCAACAAGCAAATGATTGGCATAGGGCGACACCTCTGTTCCCCGGAGTCACGCATCGACCAGACAAACATACAGGCTCTAAAACCCCGTAAGTGGCTTTGACGGCAGCATGTAGGCCTCAGCCCTCTGGGAGCCATAGAGGTCGATGGTCTGATGGTCGGGTTCTCTCAAGGGCACTGTAGTGTGAGTTAGAAGAGTTTCCTAACCCTTACATATTGTTATCAACAGGGGCAATATTATCTCCACCGTTGTTAAGTATTTCAGCCAAGAAAGCTTCAGATTAGTGACTTCTAATCTCTCTCTGTCTCTCTCCTCATCTCTCGATCGCTCACACATTCATCCGTCCATTAGGAGCCAAACACGACACGGCTGTTTTGTCACATTGTGCTTTATAGAGATCTGCCCTCAGGCACCGAGAGCGCTTTCAACCAAAAGAGGGGGCAGTTACACACACACGCACACACACACATACACACACTATCTCTCTCTCTCTCTCTCTCTGTATCCCCCCGTCCCCTGCTGATTTTATGGCCTGCACCTTTAACAGAGTGATTTCACATCCCTTTGAATGATCTCCAACAGCCTGAGTTTTATGATTTCAGGTGTCATTTAGAGACTCAGTCAACTCCAACTTGTTTGGCAGACATTTAGAGCTTTTAGAACTGTTTCTCATTTTTAGAACTTTTTCTCATTTTTTGGTTATTTATGACTAATCTGTGAGTTTGTTTTTAATTTTTTAGCTTTCTTATTTATCTTTTTGGAATTGATAAGATGGGATACTGAAATGGACTTCCCCTGAGCCCAAAAATGTTTTCATATTCATGGAGAGAATACTGACTCATAATGATCACAAATGTGTAACAAATGATCCTTTACCAATATCTGCCAGCCATTTCTATGTAATTGTGGAACCTACTCATCCTACCCATCATCTTTTCCAAAAAAAAAAAAAAGTCAATCCCACATTGAATTTACCCAACAATTAATGCTGGTCCTTTTTTTTCCCCTACCAGCTCTTGAAGGCATCGTGCTTTTGTGGCTCTCTCTGAATATTTGTAGATGTTGCATGCAAAGGCAGCTTTTCAAATTTACCATCTGTATGTAAAATCTGGACATTCATTCATGTTGCCGGGTGCATTTCGAAATCGGTTTTATTATATGAACAAACTGCTTAGTGTTTGAAATAGAATCAAATTTTTTTTTTCATCATTTGCAGAAATGACACTTATGCACATTGGTCAATCCTTTTATATATTTATAAATAATTTGTCATTCGAGGACCATGTCATACACATTTGTGACCATTTATTAAGAATTTGTTTCCTCTGCATACTGTATATGCTGCTTGTTTTTTTCTGTCCACTCACAAATGTTGTCAGTGTCAAACAGATATCGTGTATCTGTACATTTCAGTAGTGTCGAATCATGAAATAATGATAAATCCCCTCTTTTAATCACAGGTGAGTTATTGAGTAATAATAATTGGCACAAAACATCTCTGTTTTGGGGTAACTCCTAAAAAACAGCACTCAAGGGCAAAAGGACACTGATGCTTATTTTAAACATCCTGAACGATGCAACAAGAGGAAAGATTGTTCAGAGTTTATGATGTCAGCCACCGAGTTTTTAATACTGCTACTGTGTGTGTGTGTGTGTGTGTGTGTGTGTGTGTGTGTGTGTGTGTGTGTGTGTTTGTGTATGTATATATATTCATGCCTGTGTCTGTATTGTATATTTCACTCCAGGCCCAGAACTCACACACTCACTTAGAAACAACTGCTCCTCCAAGTAGGCCGGCCGGTGGCCTGAGGCTGGATCCTGGTTGCAGGCAGGGAGCATGGTGCTATGAACAGGGGGACTGGGTGTGTGGCTTTGTCAAGGCCCATCAGTGTCCTTGCTCTAGTTACTCTGCATCAACACTTAAGGGTGTGTGTGTGTGTGTGTGTGTGTGTGTGTGTGTGTGTGTGTGTGTGTGTGTGTGTGTTTGTGTGTGTGTTTGTGAGTGAGTGAGAGCAAGAGAGAGAGGGAGAGAGAGAGTTCCAAGCAAAAGAACATGCTGCCATAAGGGTTTTGGATGAGTTGACGTGTAGTGTGTGTGTGTGTGTGTGTGAACGAATGTGTGTGTGAGTGTATGTGTGTGTGTGTGGTAAAATTGGAGTGGCTTTCATTCTAGAGCATTCTTTATGTACCATGGTTATTGTGTGTGTGTGTGTGTGTGTGTGTGTGTGTGTGTGTGTGTGTGTGTGTGTGTGTGTGTGTGTGCGTGCGTGTCAGGTATTCAGTCACATTGTGGATAGTGGAAGCTCTCATAACATCAATAATTTTTATTTTAGAGTGAAGGTTTGGTGTGAGGAAATTAATTTTAATTAATGTAGTATTTTTTGAGGGGTGTGTGTGTGTGTGTGCGCGCACGCTCATGTGTGCATGCATACATACGTGCGTGCGTGCGTGTGTGCGCGTGTGCTTGGTCTGCACTCTTGTTCAAGTCTCTCTGAATGCACATTGGAAATTTGTTGAGGAGTGACCTAAATCTGTCTCCCGTCATTACCTAACAAGAAGACGGAGAGAAAAGCAAGTCACAAATAAACACACACTACTCCACATATGTAAAGATGCACACTGACACACAGGGTTGCGCCTCTATCATTGCGAGGACATTCACAGACAATGAATTCTCATGCGTCTGAACCCACTGTAATCTGATCCCCCATGTCTAATCCAGTTCGAACTGTGAAAAAAAAAAACTTAAATCTTGAATGTAGCTCAGAAAATGAGGACCAAAATTAGAGAAAATCTCAGTCAATTGTGCAAGTACGCACTAATGAACAAATGGTTTGGGGGTTATTTAAAGCTTTCATTAAATTCCTGGAGATTTATTCTAATACCTGGCTAACCTTAACCCTTACCCCTAATCCCACCCCACACTTCCCTAAACTACTTTTCCCTGCCTGTAACTACCTACCCTACCCGGTTGTCTTTACCGAACAGCGACCCCTTTTACTTTACTTTTTCTTCATTCCCTTAGATTCAGTGTCTCAGTCGTAACCCCCTACGCTGATCCTAACCAGGCAAAGCAATTATATCCCCGCATTTTACTGCAACTTCAAGCTTTTCAGAAACAGACATACGCACTTCTTGTTCACAACACTTTTACATATGTAAATAATTCTGGACTTAATAAGGATAAATGCCAACTCCAAATACACAGTACTATTATTTCCTCCACCAAGGAGATAATGAGATTTGTGCCATAGATCTGTCCGTCATGGAAACTTTATCACCAAACTTTGTGGAGGGGTGAACCATAGGCCAAGAAAGAACCTGTTGAATTTTGGGGGGTTTTAAGATTGGGAACATTCGGCTGGCGTCTGTTGTCTCCTGGTGCCTGCCTATCAGCAGGATCTCTCGGAGGAGTAATCCACTCTATGAGTGCCTTTAGGTGGTGTTTACATTCCCATGATATGATGTAATATTCTTCGCTATGATGTCCCTCGCACTACAATGTACCTTTGCACTGTAACAAATGAAAAGAGAGCTGCCATTGACGTGTGCTAGACCTACATTTTAAATGCCAAGTTGTTACATGAGTCAAGGGTTTCACTGAGATAACTTTAACTCCTCTAAAATCAGTGTTTTACCAACCAGGGACCAGCGTCTGTTTGCAAATGCACAAGCCATCCTCCAAACAACTGGCCTCAAATGTGATTTGTGTCTCTGGAGGGCATCCCCCAGCCCCGGATCTAAAGAGTCTATCAAGAACCCTTACTCTGGTCCTCAGAAAGACAAATTCACACACTCTGGAGCCCACCATTGTACTCCCTGTGTGCACGCTGCAGCAGCAGCAGCAGCAGACTGTAATGCAAAGAAGGGAAAAAAATGTGCATGATGCAGCTCAGCCTGGATCCTCCCTGCTGTCAGGGGCCAAGAGTTCAGTCTATATTAAGGAGTCGTATTACTGTTGTTCTCTCTAGCTCATGTGTCTGCATCCCGTATGTTCACTCACAAAACTGAACAGCACAGCATCAACCTGTGATCGTCGGCGTCTTCAGTCGGCTGTTTACCTCGTTACCCCTGCTAGGGGGAAGAGATCGTCTCTACAGCATCATTTATTTAGGATTACTGAAAAGTGACCTAAGCGCTCTCTCTCCCGTGTGTGTGTGTGTGTGTGTGTGTGTGTGTGTGTGTGTGTGTGTGTGTGTGTGTGTGTGTGTGTGTGTGAGATTAAGAGTCTTTTATGGGTCAGTGGCCACTGTTGCTCCTGGCTAACTAAAGACTTACATGCATACACTTTCACTTTCATACAAACACACACACGCGCACACACACGCGCGCACACACACACACACACACACACACACACACAAATACACAATCCCGGCATATCTCATCACTCTGTGTCTGTCTCACTCTCCCTCCCTTAGACTGCAATGTGCCATCACCATGGTAACAGCAGATGGAGGGACTTTTTGCACCCATTGCTCAATTGTTATCTCTATTTCACTCTCTTTTCTCTGTCTGTCTATTATTCGGTCCTCCTCCCACTCTGCTGCGTTTCACACGTGTACTCTGTCATTGTCAATGTGCGTTATTATTGACCATCCAACACACACACACACACACACACACACACACACACACACACACACACACACACACACACACACACACACACACACACGCTTCAACCTCAATTTCTCACTTCCTTGCTTCCTCCCCAGGCTCTCCTAACGCGGCTGGTGGTGTGACGTTCTAACTCTTCCTGCCCGGCATGGCTGTGTCGTTGTGGTTCCTAGGGCTGTGCGTGCTCACTTTGGCTCATGTCGCTCCCTCCAGCCAAGGTAAGCCTCTCACCACCGAGGTAGTATCATGTTGTGGTGTTGTCACAGTACAGTGAATCATAAACCAGACATAAAACAAAGACGAAGAAGCATTCTGTTGAGCAGCTTATTGCGGTTCGACATAGATTTGTGTGATTCAAAGAGACAGTATGTCACAGTTTGTGAGCAAAGTCTGCATGAGATGTGGAACTCAGCCCAAGAAAGGCAAAGCCATCTTGGCAAAGTTTTCGAAAGGCTGTGACCTACATAAACAAAAGATTATCAAAACATTTGATGTGTGGCCAACGGGAGTGTTTCAGAAGCTTCCTGTAGCTCAGAGTTAATAAAAAATCAGTCATTCAGCACCATGGAGAGTTACAATACACCAGCAGCATACTGATCACAGCGACGTGTGCAGGTTTAATGTGCCTTTAATCCTTATACAGCAAAGACCTTTTCCTGTGTACATGCTATACTCGCTGATGTGAACAGCCAGATTAAGGCAATGGTAATTGGATTTTCTGCGATAACCCAGATTAATTTGGCAGGCAGGTGAGTTTGTATTTAACAGAGTCGGATGGTGTCTCCATCAGGAGGGAACATGATGTTTTATACCTGAAAAATTGTGTTTGCTGAGCCTGTGAGGTGCTCGTCCCCCTGTACCACCCCCCACCCTCCATCCTTCAACGAACCCTAAAGCACACGCTGTGGTGACGTACCAGTGCATCTAATCACACGGTGTATGTCGTATGATATATGCCAAAAATTAAACTCTGTGCATCTCCGAATCCTTACAGTGTGAGGTTTCTCACATATGATCAGGAATTTTAAACATTCAATTAAACCACAGATGAGGTGCTAATTATGGTGTGTGAACTGTGCTTCTGTAAAATACAGTCTACAGGCAGGTGTGGGATTGAAGCAGTGCATGGTGTTTACATGGCACTCATTATGTAGAATGTTGCTTCAAAAGTTTGCCCCATTTTTTTGCCTCTCAAAGGTGTCAAGAGCTCACAAAAAAAAATCACCGCTGCATCACTTCTTTGTGACTCCAGAGAGCAGAAAGAGCCAGTCATGTATAGTTAGCTTGAAGCTAACGGTGCCCCATAACCACCAACGACGTACAACAAAAAAACCTGACATATGCCGTTCATGAGCTCAAGTCACTTATTTGTAAGTACTTGAAAGGTGAAACACACGTTTCTCACTTGAAAAGGGAAAAATATTGAAGTTTTAAACTCAGTCAATCAATAACAAATGATCCTGATGTTTTCACATCTGTTCCAATGCCTTCACGCTGTGGATGGCAGTGTGAGTTTGTTCCAGGCTACCAACTGAATAACGTATTAGTGCGCATTAGTGTCATGTTATTAGGGCGCGAGTACTCAACAGTGTGAGAGCTCTCTTGTTCTACTTATGGACAGGCAATTAGTTGAGGCTCCTGTGATTGCACTTTTCACTGATAACCTGCTAATTGTTTGTCAAGTGTTGCTAAATTTGTTTCTTACTTATAATTACTTTTCAGATACATTAGGTATGGGTCTGTGGAAATATATATATACATATATATATATACGTATATATATATATATATATATTTTTTTTAATTTCAAAAGATAGAACGGATTGAGTTTTAGATTGAGTTGCTTTGGGTTAGGGTTAAAAAAAAATTTTGAGGTAAATCAAACAAAGTCAAGTTCATTGAATAAAATAACTGATGTACAATTAATTACTTACAACTGTAATTATTAGCACAGTTCTGCTGATGAGCACAGTTGGTATTAAATACATAACTAACCACAATCCCAGCATGCACGCACCGTTTAGAGTATTTGTAGTCGGTGAAATCAGTTGCATAATGTTACGTGGTTCTAGCGAGAGAATGAATGATCATATTTCCACATTCTCACTGAACATTGAAGCTCCCCATCAAACAGGTGATGTGGAGGTGAAAGACCGCTGCTGTTTATTTAGGTTTTGTTAAGTTTCATGCTGTTTAATTTAAAATATACTTATGTTTAATTAATTTCTGTGTGAAATGAGGTGATGAGAGTGAGATCATCAGTCCACCAACGGTCCATTGAACAACATCGTCAGTATCATCCTCTTGTAACCAAAGCAGTTTTGCCCAAATGCTGGCTTTCCACTTTGTTTTTCTTCTAACTCCGATGAACAATAGGTCATATTACTTTCCCAACTTAACCATAACACATTGTGCCTGCGTCGCTGCCAGCATCTTACACGTTCTGACACACACACACATGCACGCACACACGCACACACACACACACGCACACATTCCGCTGTGAGTTGTTTCTCCCTTTCCTCCAGTCAAAGTTTTTTGCCTATCACTCAGCCTTCAGTGTTACTTGGCCTGAACATCCTTTGAGTGATTCCAAAATCAACATAAAACCACTACACTCAGCCAATATTATGCAATCCCCCACGAACATGTGGACTCACTTATGCAGAAAGCTATGCATGAGCGTCTCGGTATTGTTTACAACAGATTCCCTAAGTTCCGGCTTGCACAACACAAGATACATAGTTTCAAAACAAAATTCCTCACGTTTACCAGCAGACGGGGGAAGATGCTGTTGGGTGCGTTTCGGGAAATGACTGACCCATCTGCGATCCAGATGATAACTACAGTCAGGACATTCTTCATCTGTATCTCAAGATTTTCTCAATTCTGTGAGGTGAACTTTGAAATAGGAGTGCAACTCTGCTACAGATCCCATTACAAAAATATTTTGGCCAATTTCACTGATTGTTCACTAACTTGATTCTTGGGCTTCTTGACAAATTTCACACACATTCTAAATTGTAGTATGTCTTCTCTGTTATCTCCTTTCACCCCCTGCCTCCACTCAATCTCCTTTACCCTCACCTCCCATGGGCAGCTATGTCCCGGGCCGCCTTGCCATTCGGGTTGCTGCGCCGGGAGCTGGCGTGTGAAGGTTACCCCATTGAACTGCGCTGCCCAGGAAGTGATGTGGTGATGGTAGAAACAGCCAACTATGGACGCACTGATGACAAGATTTGTGATGCAGACCCCTTCCAGATGGAGAACACACAGTGTTACCTTCCTGACGCACTGAAGATAATGGCTCAGAGGTGTGTGTATGTGTGTGTGAGCGCGCCCGTGCGTGTGTGTGTGCACGCGTGTGCGTGTGTGTGTGCACGCGTGTGCGTGTGTGTGTGTGTGTGTATACATGCAGGGTCCAGTGATTCTGTGTTGTATTGCACAAGCTGCAAATCAATGTCCAGTGCTATTTGAGTATGTGTGAGTATTTTGGAACAGTCAATGAGAGCATCTGCTGTTTGGAACATACTCTCTGTGTGCACTGCTGTACATTCATGTCGTCTCATGTCAGAGGAAACGTTAGACAGAGCAAATACTTGTGTTGTGAGTCTAACGTGTGTGCATGTGTGTGTGCATGTGTGTGTGTGTGTGTGTGTGTGTGTGTGTGTGTGTTTGTGTCTGAGACTGAGTGCCTGGCTGCACCATTAGCTGTGTACTCAGCAGTGTTTTCCTAGAAGAACTGATCAATATTCAGGGAGAGGGAGTGTAGACAAATGGAGTGTCCTTTGCTTCCCCTTTCCTGTCTCTTAATCACTCTCCCTCCCCTCTCTCGCACCGTCACCCCTTCACTGATCCCTCCGCTCCGCCCTGTCTTCCAGGTGTAACAACAGGACGCAGTGCGTGGTAGTCGCAGGGGTCGACGTCTTCCCAGACCCTTGTCCTGGAACGTACAAGTACCTGGAGATCCAGTATGAATGTGTCCCTTACAGTGAGTATATGCGTATATAAACACACACATTAACACATACATACAAACACACACAAACATTATAATATACAAATTAATATAGAATATATTACACACAAAGATTTAACCTATTTTTTGTCAAGCTACATTTTAGGTTTAAGCTTCTTTATTTGTGTAACCTCTGATGTCGGCTATATCCCTGAGAAATTGACGGATAGAAAAGATGTTTTTTCTCCTCAGGGAGTGTGTGTGTGCGGGTGTGTATGTGTGAAATGCAGAACGAAAGTTGGCTGGAGAAAGAAAAGAACTGTTTACACACTATATGTCCTTTCAGTGTGTGTATATATGAGTGAATGTGCACCTGTGTGTGCATGCGTGAGTGTTTTCTTTTCCAGATTCACACCACAGGAGTTGCTCTCTTTTCTCCACAGGAGCCTGATTGAGGGAAGGCGAGAGTGGAGGGGGGGTGTAGGGAGGGAGATGGGGAGATTTGGACATGTGGGGGTGGGGGGTGGGGGGTGGGGTGGTGGTTTGCTGTTGTCTTTCTTTTATGGGAACTACTATAATGTTTGTGGTGAGAATGAGTTCCAAAGTCTTTATCTGTGCAATTCTTTCTCTCTTACCTTCTTTCTGTCCTCTTCCTCTCTTGCTTGCATTCTTGCTTCTCTTTACTTCCCTTCTTTCACCCTCTGATTTCTCTTTCTTTCTCTCCCTCTTTTTTTTCTCCTATGCTTGAGTAGAAGTGGACCAAAAAGGTAAAGACAATACATTGTAGCATCTTGATCTCTCCTTACCCCAACCCCACTCTTTCTCTCCTCTTCTTCTCTCCTGCCATCTCTCTCTTCCTCCGACCCTAGGACGTTGTTTCGTAGTCATGCTGGATGTTGCCCCTCTTTTTTCCATCCCCTACTCAGTTCTTTTTTTCCCCATTTTATCCATCACTTGTTGTATGGAAACCCCTACTTTTATCCAATTTGATCCAGGTTCTGCACCTAGTTTCTCTCTTTCTTTCTCTCTCTTTCTTCTATGGCTCTCCTCCTCTCTTGCTCCTGGTTGATCTCTGTCTCTTCCCTCCATCTCTGTGCACACAAATATAAACAAACATAATCTTCCTTTATGCTCTTTTTCTGCTCTATTTCACTTTCACACATTCGCACACACAAGCATCCCTTCTTTCTCTCTGTCTCTGTCTTTCCTTCCTTCTTGTCTGATCATCCTCTTCATGCTTATTTTCCCTTTTTCTTCCCTTATAGGAAGAGCCCCTTATTTATCTTCATAGGAAAAATAAGACCAAATGTGTGTGATTGTATATCCGTCTGGATGTGTGCTTACCAAGCACTGCTTATGTGTGTGAGTGTGTGTGCATGCCTATTTGCATGCCAGTGTGAGACTGTACAGTATACATACGTGTCCATACAGTTATTGACATGTGGGTGGACCGATCGTTGAGCTCGGCGTAAAACTAACCTGCCCTCTCATTCACTTCAAGGCAAAATTTAGCCCCGCCTTCTGCGTCCCTGATTCTACCTCACACCCTTTTTTTTCACTGTTTTTTGCACTAACCCGCACACACACTCACATATGTACACGCAGACACAAAGTTCACACACACACACCTTTCATTGCAGTGTCCCTGTTGTATTACTCAAAACACACACACACACACACACACACACTTATATAACACTTTTCGTCTCTTCAGTTGCTTATCTTTCTAGATCAGCACAGGTATTTTAAAGCCCTCTGTCTTTTCTCTTCTTTCTTTTCTCTTAATCTCGCTACATCAACCACATCTAATTCAATCCAATTTTCATGCATCGATCCATTTTCTCCCCGCACCTGACTCCACTATCTTTCCACTTTTTTCTCCCTTGCTCTCTTTCTCGCTCTACTATTCCTTCCTTCCTTTCTCTCTGTCTTTCCCTCTCACATCCTTCTGTCTGCCAACTCCCGTCTCCCAGTTTTCGTCTGTCCCGGCTCTCTGCTCAGCATACAGCCGGCTTCTTCTCTCCTGGAGGCGGAGCATCAGTCGGGGGCGTGGTGTAAGGACCCGCTCCAGGCTGGTGACAGACTGTACGTCATGCCGTGGACACCATATAGGACAGAAGTGCTGTACGAGTATGCTTCCTGGGACGACTATCGGCAGAACAGAGTCACCACAACCTATAAGTGAGTGAAGAAATTGATTAATCGATCGATAGAAACTTTGCTCTTCACTTTAAATTTACTAGTTTCAATGTATGAAAGCTCAAAGCTGCAATCTTGATCCCTCAGATCCTTTGATCTCAAACAAAATCCAGAGGAGGTTTTCAGTCAGGCAGTGGAATAGTTTCACTCCTCATTTGTCTTCACTTTAAAACCCACATTTACACAATGGCATTCAAGACCCTTTGAATTATTAGTATAGTCATAAAATTCAAATTCAGCTGAACCAGTTGACTGTATTTCAAATTTTCATGTAAATTCAACACACTTAGTGTTCTATAAACACTTTTTGAGACATTTAAGCTGCTTTTTTTTTTTTTGGCGTTTACCATGATAACATGAAATCGCCCTGACAAAATGACTAACTATCAAGGTCAGCCAAATCGAAACTCAACTTCACGGCATCGTCTTCTGGGTGGGTGGCATTTGATCATTATCTGGAAACATTCCCACAAGTATCTTTGTGATTCATTTCTGAATCCTGACTCCAGCAGAGTCCTGCCCACTTAAGACCCTAGAAATGTGCAATTCCGTCATGTGAAAAGAGCACAAATGTTTTAGTTTTTGCAGAAACTGTTTCTATATGACTCCACCGCTCACAGTAAGAAGCTGGTTGAGAAGGAATATTTTTAGGGCTCTTAACAGTTGTTTCTTCAGTTATATGAATAACATGCTCCTTGTCCACGATGATTCTATGTCCTAGGCTGCCAAGCCGTGTGGACGGTACAGGCTTTGTGGTGTATGATGGTGCCGTGTTCTACAACAAAGAAAGGACTCGCAACCTGGTCAAGTATGACCTGCGGACACGCATTAAGAGTGGCGAGGCAGTTGTGGTCAATGCCAACTACCATGACACCTCACCTTACCGCTGGGGTGGGAAGTCAGACATTGATCTGGCGGTAGATGAGAACGGCCTTTGGGTTATCTACTCCACTGAAGCCAATAATGGACGCATCGTCGTCAGCCAGGTGAGAGGAATGAAACAGTATGGATCTGGGAGGGAAACATTGTGGAACATCTTTCATATTTCCAACTCTTCCCTGATTTTCAGGTGAACCCTTACACCCTGCGCTTCGAGGGAACGTGGGCCACTGGCTTTGACAAACGTGGGGCAAGCAATGCCTTCATGGCCTGTGGCGTGCTCTACGCCGTGCGCTCCGTATTCCAGGATGATGAGGGGCAGGCAGATGGCCGGGTTGGCAGTGACATGGTGGTTTACGCCTATGACACCAGCCGAGGCCAGGAGCTACCTGTTCAAATACCGTTTCCCAACCCTTACCAGTACATATCCTCCATAGACTACAACCCCCGAGACAACCAGCTGTACGTGTGGAATAACTACTACGTTCTACGATACCCGCTGCAGTTCACACCGCCGCCGCCCACTAAAGGTCTGTTGGTCAAGTACTTGTAAAGGCCTTTTTGGTACAATGGGATCTTTCTTTTAATTCAGCTAAGCGCAATGCAGATACATTCTCACAAAACCTAATACTGAGAAGCCAAAGGAGTTAAAGAGCAAAGGGCACTGCTGTTGAACCCATGCGTCCTATCCATCTAAAAGGCCCTTAAGTGTGATTAAATGTTTGATAAATCCAGATACTCAGAAGTGTTTTTGTTCCCTCAGGTCCCCTTTCTTCTCTGATGACCACCGTTCGCTCCTACACAGCTACTGTCGCCTTGACTCCTGTGCGGCCGTCGGCCTCTCATCCTGTTGGCGTCATCAACCGAGGGCCCTTTGACCAGAGGCCAATCACAGCCATGGTTCCCCTGACACCACGTCCCCCTCTTCGTGTCCCCTTGGCTCCCGGTGGCCCCGGTCAAGTGGGTGGATGTGAGGGACGGGTGGCACGAGGGGTGCAGTGGCCCCCCACCCTGAAAGGAGAGACTGTAGAGAGGCCCTGCCCTAAAGGGTCACTGGGTAAGTGTGGCGTGTGTGTGTGTGTGTGTTGTGTTTGCACGAGTGTGTCTGTATCTTGTTTCCCTTTGAAATCTAGTCAGATGTCCCCTCTTTGAACTTCAAATGAGAGAGACTAGGAAAGAGAGGTTACACTGTTTGGGTTCATCAGCTCTTCCTCTCACTGTGCAGCTGTCTTCCTCAGTCCAGATCCCCTTCAGAGGAAAAAACTGTTGTGGGATGATAAATATAAGTGTCTGATGAGTTTTGCCTCATCTTAATCGGGCTGAATGGTTTGGATGTGGATTAAACTTGACACTGAATATAATCTTATCTGGCATCGTGAACGTGAGAGTAAAAACAGGCCTCTTAAAATTCTTTCTTTAATGACACTTTTGTCTGCAACAATGTGGAGCATCATGCAAATCAAAATTGCAAGGGCCAGCGGGCATGGGGTCCTTCTGCAGACAAAATTATGTTACGCCAATACTGCCACAATTTGACATATACTCAAAGACTGGGGGGGGGGGGGGTATTCTAGTAATCTTCATCTTCATATTTCTTGTAAGTACTCAATTAATTGTGCTGGTATGATTATTGAAAATTCTGTTCACTCACTTCACACTTTAATTGACACTGATGCCACTTTTTCTATAAAAAGAGTGTATCTAAGAGTATATTGAGAGGCATGAAGCAAAATTGTATATATTCGATAATATTAGGGCAAATTAATTACAAAAAAAATCATCAACAACAAGACACCGTAGGAGACCAAGGGAATCAAACAGCATGGTAATAGGTATAATTAAGAAGCAGCATGAGCACAGATGAGACAAATAATATATAGTTATAATATTAATAACTATACATCAAATTACAATAAAATAATTGTGTAGTATATACCTGCTGCTTTATAATGTATTTTTGGCACTTCCCTGTTTTTGATTTGCATGAATTTATTTGACAGTAAATCGTACTTGAAGCTTCGCTGAAATTCATCAGCTTACTGTCATAAGATTCACTCACATCTGGTTCACCAGTAATAAATAGGATGCTAAGATATCACAAGTCATCGTCAGCTAATGAACCAGAGAGCGAAACTACCGGCAAGTGTAGGCAGACTGACTCATGTATTGACACATTTTTCTCATACGTGGCACCGGTTTCTCTAATGATAATAGAATAACAATTCTAAATTGATTCGGCATTTTATTTGTACGTAGCCAGGCTGTGTAAGCTCAACTTCATATAACAGGTACAGATATGTGATTCATTCTTTTCCCAGTTCAAAAGGACTCATTCATCATTCAATCTCGTTCAAAGTATCTTACCTATCAGTCTCATTCAACAGCGGGATTCAGTGAATCACACCAAGCATGCGGCAGAGAGCTCGGTGCGTGGGTGTGTGTGCATTTTTGAGCTGAATGGGAAAGTTTGAAGGAGGGATTGTATCTGCTGTTACCAACAACAACAACAACAACAGCATCTTCCATCACCAAAATAATAGGGCAGTGGGAAGGGGACTTTATGATTTAAGATCTATGGAAGACATCTGACTTATGGCTTCGTTAAAAAAAAAAAAAATCATCAAAATGAAATCTAAATTGTAAAAATAAATAAGAAAGAAAATTATTAAGAAAACATCCAGGTATCCCAAAAAATCTAGTAGATAGCAAGCCAAAGCTAGACAAGCTAAATTTATCAAGCTAATTGTTAGATTTAGCCTGTTAGCTTTTTTGGCGCTAAAATAATACAGATGACTACAGACAACCTACAGTCGCATACAGGCAAACTACAGATGACTGCAGACAAACTACAGTCACCTACAGGCAAACTACAGATGACTGCAGACAAACTACAGACGGCCACAGACAAACTACAGACGACTGCAGGCAAACTACAGACGTCTACAGACAAATGAGGCAGAAGCTACTTATGTTGATCATGTTAGCTAATATTTTAGTGATAATATTATCATTGGAGAAGAATCAGAATCTATCAAAGCATTGAATATCTGTGGAAAAACAGAATTTAGAAGTAGTAACAGGAATGTACAACCACAGACGCTCCGTATGTTTTTAGTCATCTTTGTTTGATTTATAGTTAGCGTTGCATCCAAATACATTTAAGTCAGATATTCTGGGTGGTTGTGTTGTGTAGAAATACAGAAGTGCAAGGAGAGACAGAGGTGAGAAACCACCCCTGGTTCTGTAAGATATGAACTGACCTGTCAGATAAGCTATCCTTTCTCTTTTTGAGTCAGCCTGTCTGCCTCTGCAGGTATAGCCTCCTATCAGTGCATGTTGTCCCCGGTGGGCTGGAGCTCCAGAGGGCCTGACCTTTCCAACTGTACCTCTCCCTGGGTCAGCCAAATTGCACAAAAGGTTAGTGACACACACACACATACACACATGCATGCACACACACACACATACACACACACACACACACACACACTGTGCAAATGTCCTACCTCCTGTCAGCAAGCAGCCTTCTCTCAAATGTCAAAATATTTCACATTATCAACACTGCTACCTCACTTCAGATAAAGAGCGGAGAGAACGCAGCTAACATTGCCGGGGAGTTGGTCAACTTGACCCGGGGGCGGATCTACGCTGGTGATGTCACCATGTCTGTTAAGCTAATTGAACAGCTATTGGACATCTTGGACTCTCAGCTCCAGGCCTTGAGACCAGCCAATAAAGAGTCAGCAGCACGCAATTATAACAAGGTGATTTGTTCCTGTTGTCAGTGCTGTTGTGTACTTGACATTTTGTGAGAAAGAGAGCAGAAAATGTTAATGATGATGATTCTAACGATTGGATTTGTGGTGTTTTTCCTCTTTTCAGCTGCAGAAGAGGGAACGCACGTGTAGGGCTTATGTTCAGGTAAGGTAGATAGATAGATAGATAGATAGATAGATAGATAGATAGATAGATAGATAGATAGATAGATAGATAGATAGATAGATAGATAGATGGATGGATGGATGGATGGATGGATGGATGGATAGATGGATGGATGGATAGATAGATAGATAGATAGATAGATAGATAGATAGATAGATAGATAGATAGATAGATAGATGGATGGATGGATGGATGGATGGATGGATAGATGGATGGATGGATAGACGGATGGACAGACAGATAGATAGATAGATAGATAGACAGAGAGACAGACAGATAGATAGACAGACAGATAGATAGACAGACAGACAGACAGACAGATAGACAGACAGACAGATAGATAGATAGATAGATAGATAGATAGATAGATAGATAGATAGATAGATAGATAGATAGATAGATGGATTCATGTGCTGTCTGTTCTTCTCTTTCTCAGGCAGTAGTACAGACAGTTGATAACCTGCTGGGTCCTGAGGCGCTGGTGTCCTGGGCTGATATGAGCAGTGTCGACCAGTCACGCTCAGCATCCCTGCTGCTGGATGCAGTACAGAAAGGAGCATTTCTGTTGGCTAACAACCTCTATGAAGGCCGTTTCAGTGATAGAGCACCAAATGTCGGTATGTGGTCTCTCTGATTTCTGCCAGTTTGCACTTAGTGGAACTACTGGCTCATTCAGTTGTGTGTGTGTGTGTGTGTGTGTGTGTGTGTGTGTGTGTGTGTGTGTGTGTGTGTGTGTGTGTGTGTGTGTCCAGATCTGGAGGTGTATGTGCTAAACACAGAGGCGGACATACAGGACTTAACATTCCCTCACTCCTACGACAGCGACAGCATCCTGCAGATCTCAGCCGTGGCCCTGCAGCAGTACAGCAGCAACGGTCTGAGACACAGAACTAATCACTATGCTCACTGAAAACTGATATCATTTTTGTCAGTAATCCATGAGTAGACCTGCTAATGATCTGCGCGCATAAGATATTACAAACATGTAGATGTCTTATTTTGAATGTAATAAATTTAGGCAGAGGCGGTGTCAGAAATAAATCATTATATTTGTCTCTATCCTCTCTTTGTCCACTGCAGGCCAGGTGAAGCTGGTCCTCTCTCTTTATAAGAACTTGGGTTCCTTCCTAACGACTCAGAACTCAACTCTGCGACTCGGACTCGGGCTTGGCCAGGGGTCAGAGGTCAGGCGCAGAAGCTTGGTGGTCAACTCTCATGTCATATCTGCTTCCGTGCACCGAGGCTCCAACAGAGTGTATCTTTCAGAGCCGGTCATCTTCACTCTCAGGCACCTGCAGGTCTGTTTGGGATAAATATCCAGAAAATCCACATCATCTGGTCATTGTGAAGTGTAAAAAACTGACTGATGTGCTTTGTTGTGTGTTGTCTGCACAGCTGGAGAACCACTTTGGCCCCAACTGCTCTTTCTGGAACACATCAGGGGTGTCTGGGAACGGCAGGTGGTCTACGCAGGGCTGCCGCCTGTTACACTCTAACAACACACACACAACCTGTGCCTGCAACCACCTGTCCAGCTATGCTGTCCTCATGACCTACCAGCAACCAGCTGTGAGTGACACACATGCACACTCATTCACGCGCGCACACATGCACACACTCACTCACACACACACACACACACACACACACACACACACACACACACACACACACACACATACTGTAGACGGCAATCAAAGTTGTATAAATCACAACATCAGCCCAAAGTTCACATTTTTGAACAACTTTAGTCATAACAGTAGTGTTTCCATCAGCACATTTTGATGTTCATGGAAAAGTATCGCATTAGAAAAAGAAAATAGAAAATTTAACTTGGGGAGATTTTTGCTTTTTCAAAATTTATTAAATATGCAAAATGGGTAAAAGCTCAGATGTGGTGCATCTACAGTCTCACTTCACCCAAAAAGAGTAATGTTACTTTCTCCAAAACATTTTTCCTGGCTTACATAACTTCTTTCTAACTTCAGAATACAGAAACTAGCCGCGTATTAGCTTTAAGCTAATGGAGACTTCATCCTTTTGTAACAGCCTTGCGTAACGCAAAATATAACATCATGTTTTTGATGAAATATGTATTATATAGCCTATTTTCCAAACCAGATGATGTAAACTCACTGAATTGGCGTTGTGGCGTTGCGTTTGTGACATTCACAAAGTGTACTCGCAATTTGCTTGATTATTCAATGAAAACATAACTAATGACAAAATGATGTCATAAATAAACGTCTGTAGCCTACACATGACATGAAATATCATTTAAGTTGTGAAAACGCGGTCCGAAATGTAGCTTTCAATCAACTCTTTTCAACATTATCAACAATCTAAATAATGTTGTGTCATTTCAGGGCTACAGAGGTAGTCATGGTTGTACTGCACAGACAAATGCAGGGGGCCAGAGTCTCTTCATCCTCAGAAATATGAAGAAAAAAAATTACTTTGGAAAAATTCAAACTAGTTTCCTTGATCCTTATCAAATACATAATTACTATCAAACATTAATTTGTACTTGCTACAAATGTCAACTTTAACCTTCCTATCGAGCTGCATCTTCCCAGCTTTTCACTGAGCTTTCATTTAGCATTTTTGAAATCAAACGTTCTTGAAAAGTTTCTGCTCAAACAGGATAGCAGTTTCTTACATTTACCTCCCAAACTGGACTGGACTGGATGGGACTTGATGGGACTGATTCCCCAAGTTAAGGAAGCGGATCAAATGTTTTATTTTTACTCCAGATAGTCTTTGACCACCAAAGGCTCCCTGACTCGGCTCTTGTTCACTGGTCTGTGGCGGCGCAGTCGGACAAGATGTAGTTTGAAAGTCAAACACAGAGGGGGTGACAGTTGTAGCTCTAGGAGAGGGACTTGTGCAAATAAATGATGGTGGGCATTTTGAAATTGATTTAAGGGTTTCTTCGATATCTTCTCTTTGTTGGGTGTGTTTTTATTAGTTTGAATTGAGGTTATGTAACACACACAGACAAAAATAGAGACTGAGTTTCATAAAATACTGAAAATAATAAATACTGAAACTCATCTTGTTTGTCTCTCCTGAACAGTCTGGGGTCGGAGTGGAGGAACTACTGGTCTACGTTGTTTCCTGGGTTGGCATCTCTGTAGCTCTGGTGTGTTTGGCCACGTGTCTTACTACTCTGTGCTGCCAGGGGGCACCCTGGCACACAGACCACAGTACCATCCACTGCAACCTTTGGGCCAACCTCCTCATTACAGAGCTGCTCTTCCTGGTCGGAGCCAACAAAACTCAATACACAGTGAGTGACGTCAATATCGTGGTTGTGTAAAGCAATTTTAGGATTTAACAACCAGGTTATTTATTTACAAATCTTATTCACACCATCATTTATTATTGCTAATTTTGTTCCTGCATCCACATTTGCAGGTTGTGTGCTCCATCATCGCCGGTCTACTGCACTTCTCCTTGCTCTCGGTGTTCTGCTGGTTGTGTCTGGAGGGGGTGGAGCTGTACCTGCTGCAGCGGGAGGTATTTGAGGGTCGCAACTCCAGGAGGAAGTACTTCTACTTGTGTGGATACTCTATCCCTGGGCTGGTGGTAGCGGTGTCTGCAGCCATTGACTTCAGAGGCTATGGCTCCAAAACAGCGTATGTGGATCACTTTGATCCGTACCGCTTTCACACGTGTCTATGTTCTTGTGTCAGTTTCTAATCACAGAGGTCCTCTTTTGATTGATGTTTCTGTTGGTTTGTGAGCAGATGCTGGCTACGCACAGACAATTACTTCATCTGGAGTTTCCTGGGACCAGCAGCTGTCATCATTACGGTGAGAGTTCCTAATCTCACACAGGTTCTAATCTTCTTGATGGTTAATAAACGATATGTTTCCTGATATATAGGCTATGTTCTAAAGTCTGCTCTGTCTGCCTTTTTGGCCCCAGCTGAACCTAGTTATCTTGGTGATGACCTTACATAAGATGCACAGCACTGCTGCCTTGAAGCCAGACTCTAGTCGCCATGACAACCTGAGGTGAGTATTGTGTGTTATGATGTTCTGTTGTAAGAGATAATGTGGAGCAGCAAGATGAACCTTCTCTTTCAGTTGCTTTGACTTTTGTTCTGATTTGTTTTTAGACTGAAAGGTCACATTAAATTTATAAGCAGCAGGTCCTGAATTGATTTAAATAAACATTGCTTTTATTTATCCATGTTGAATTATTATCATTGTTGTGAGCTCCGCCAAGGACATCATGTGTTCTATGCTATTTGTCTGACAACAGCATTACAAAAACGCACTTGGACAGTTTTCACCGAAACTGGGTGGAGGGGTGCAGTATGGGCCGAGGTCACCTCCGTGAAGCTGGCCCCCCACCCCACACAAAACTTGGTAAAAATATTCTCAATCGTTTGTGATGCGTTTGTGCAGGGGAAAAAAAATTGTCTGTGCTGCTTTAGTTTTCAACATGTTTTTTATGAGACGATGATGGCACGCAGCCCCCAGACTCATAATAAATTATGAATATTTTTTATAATTATTTTGAAAACTAAAGCAGCACAAACACATTTTTTTCCTGCACAAACCAGCACAAACGCAGCACAAACGATTGAGAATATTTTGAGTGAGTTTTGCGTGGAGTGGGGGGCCAGCTTCGGGGTGGGGGGCCAGCTTCGGGGTGGGGGGCCAGCTTCACGGAGGTCCGAGGTCTCCTCCGTGACACTTTGGTGTTATTATCCGAGTGGGTCGACCGGACTCACCTCAGTTCTGGTCAGAAATACCTTAGGAATGCGGTGATACTTGTAACTGTGATGACTGTGAGATTTCCTGAAATGGCGTTTGGATATTTTACCACAGAACGGGAAACTGTTCTAACTGGACTCCATATGTTCAGATCTTTACAAAACTTTACAAATTTGATGAGAGAATTCTAGCCTGAGGAGATCTGTTAAGCCTGATGTAACCAAAATAATGTGGTTTATATCACAAATAACGTGTGTTGTAAGTGTGTGCAACATAAGCATGTGGCCTTGGTGGAGGTATAATACCTCAGAGTTATTACTAGTATTATATTTTAGTTATTGTCATAGCTTTTGTAAAAAACCAAAAAACCAAAAAACAACAACTGAATATTATGAATTCAAACTTGAATTCGTCAATTGTGCAATATTATACAAACCTGATTCGAGTAGTGCTAACATTATGACTTGTTTTGTTGAGCTGGAGGCAACATTGTAGTAAAGAAAACCGAAAAGTCAAAATCTTCTAAAATATTTTTTTTAATTAGACCATCGCATTTATCTCGGCATCATTTGGCAGCTCCGTGAATGAATGACACTGTGGAAATGAAGGATATTTCATTGTTTTTATAGTCCTAGTTTTTATTTGTCGCCGTTACACTTTCTTTCCCATGCGTCGTTTCATGTTTTTCTCAGTTGTGTGTATTCATCGTGCTGTGTGACTCTGCTTTTGAAAAATGCTGAATAAATTATTGAGAGTTATTTATGAAACACCTGGTACTTAATTTCAGTAAGGAGGAAGACAAACCCCGGAGTGTGATGTCACTTTTCAAAGAACGCATTATGATGAGATGCTGTCAGCCTGACAGTTTGCAAGAGTATACAGTCGTAAAATTTGCAGGCCCGAAAATAGCACCATTCATTCAGTGTGGGTAAATAACTTCCCAAGGTTATGTATGTAAACACTTATGTTACCAGCATAAGAGGAAAAACACCTTCTGAGAAATGCACTTCAACAATATGAAGTACTAGAAATTGTTTTTGCTTCTTCTATCATTTGGAAAGCCAGACAAACTAAAATATGAAATATTTTCATCAGTCATAATTCATCTGAGCCTTCATGATGCAGTTAACGTCCACTCAGGGCAACATAACTACGTTCAAATAAGAACAAGCCACACTCCCGTCATCCTTACTTTACGACATGCATAAACACATTCTGCATGATTTATGAATGCTGAAATTATTGGTCGTAACAGAATCATGGCTGTTGCAAAGCCAACAAGCCAATAAATTGTAGCATTAGGACTTTTAGTTTATGGACAATAAGTGCTGCCCTCCCTCTTTTTGTCAAAACACTCGTTCAATAAGCTTTAAGTGTTCCTAAAACATCTCTCCTCTCACCAAGTACACCGGCCTGATGCCATCTCCTCACAACTCTGGAGCTCTGCTGGATATTGGCCAAGTTAGGATGATTTCCTAGGTTACTTCTGGAAGTAGGATTAAAGTACATCAGTTAGAGTTGATTTCCTGGATTACTCTTGTAAGTAGGATTCAAATACATCAGTTACGATGGATTTCCTGGATTACCTCTGAAAGTAAGATTAAAATACATCAGTTACGAAGCATATCCTGGATTGCTTCTGGAAGTATAGTAAAAAAAAAATACATCAATTACATTTGATTTGATCAGTTAGGCCTGATTTTCTAGGTTACTTCTAAAAAAATAAGACTAAAATACAGCAGTTAGAACTTATTTCCTATGCTGTGAAGCTTGATAAAAACCACCACTGACAGATTTCCTCCTCCGCTTGTGTCACCAGGGCGTGGGCAGTGGGCTCCCTCACGCTGCTGTTTCTGCAGAGCGTCACCTGGTCCTCCGGCCTGATGTTCCTGTCTGCTCCGTCTCTACTCCTGGCTTACCTCTTTGCATCCCTGAATACTGCCCAGGGCCTCCTCATCACCATACTGCACTGCACCCTCGCCAGGAAGGTCAGCCTCGCTGCACGTGCCATTATGTAACTGCATGTTTGTCTGGATTATCATCATATACGTGTGTCTGTAGGGTCAGAAGGACTATGGCCGATGCCTGCGTCTCTCCCAGTGCTGTGCAACGTCCTCATCCAGCTCTCCAGACTCAGTGAAAGGTGCTGCGTTGCGGTCCAACAGCCGGTACACCAGCAGCCAGAGTCGGAGAGCCACGGCTAACAGACAGGTGCTCTACAGTTCACTGTCCCTCTCCATGTCCCTACCTGTCCTGTCTGAGCCTGCTGTGACTGTGTGAAATATCTCTGCTTCAGAGTCGTATCAGACGCATGTGGAATGACACTGTTCGAAGACAGACCGAGTCATCTTTCATCGCCGCCGATGTTAACAACACCCCTACTCTGAACCGAGGTGAACATTTTTCAGCTCTTGATCTTCTTTCTCAGTTGCTGTAATACGTGACGTTTATTGAATTCCCTCTTTTCCCTCTGCAGCTGCTTTGGGGAACCATTTTCTTACTAATCCAGTGCTGCAGACCCACGCGGGAGCCTCTCCTTATGACACGATGCTGGCCCAGGGATACAATCAACCCTTCAGCGCCACAGGTACATCTCATCACAAGTTCCTGTGACTGTCTTTTCCCCTCTCTCCACTGGTGGTCTCTGTTACTGTGCTCTTATTTATGTCATCATACCTGGTGGTTTATTTCTCAAAGATGTCTGCATAAGTCCTATGCCACGCTGCGTATTCTTTACTCAGTCCACCTCTATATGCATGTTTCTATCTTTGCAGCAATGGCTTGAACATTTGTCAGGGAAAAACTTTTTTTTCCTGCAATAAATCCAATCAGAATAAAATTACTTCTGTCTAACAATGAAGGATTTTTACGGTATGATCTTTCAATCATGCTTCTTTTGTCTCCATCTTCTTTTTTTTGGTTGTTTTTGAATCCAATTTCCTTAACACAGTTTCCAATGTTGCCGAGAATCTTTACATGTTGTCTTTTTTTGTTTCTTTACAGTGTTGGTGCCTTGAAATAAGTGTTCTATAAGTGTGCTTTGAATTTGTTTTATTATCGTGTCGTGCTCTTTTAAATGTTTTTGACACTCTCCTTCTCTGTCTCTCTGTCTTGACGTGGACCAGTTGGAACCTTCAGAAACAAGCAGAGTATGAGCTCTTCTTTATTGTGCTCACTCAACTCATTTAGCGCCACGTCCTTGTGCACTGTGGTTCAATTCATAGGCTCTGCTTTATTTGCACACAGTAACTTTGCATAGACCATAACATCTCCAAAAAACCAAAAAAGCATTTCATTAAATAATAATGTTAATACCTGAATCTTCTCTGGACCTCTATACATACTGGATCATTCCTTTATTCATCTGTTCAAGTGTCTCTCTTCATCTGAATCTTTCATGGTGTCTGTCCTTGTCTCATTAATCTGTAGCTTCATGTTTCTTTCAACAGAAGTTGGTGTGTCCCAGAGCCAGGAGTCCTGTGGGTTGGACAGTGTGTGTCTCAATGGAGGCTACACGCCCAACACCTTCACCCTGCACGGTCTGGGGGCCACGCCTGGGTCACGGGCTGGTGTAGTAGGGAGCACTGACCTTTTGAGGGAGGGAGGTGTTGGGATTGGAGGAGATGACATCTCCCCAGCCCTCCTGACCCCCCATGGTGCCACAGATTTGGCAGGCGGTGCCGGAATGCGTCGTAACCTGTCTGATGCAGCAGCACTGGAGAAGATGATCATTTCAGAGCTGGTACAGAGCAACCTGAGGCCGTCGGTTGACATGCCCATTCCCCCTGAGCGCTACGGAAGCCTGGCGAGGCCTCACCACGACAGAGCCACTGTCAGTCACACTGCCACACTAACTCGACATGCTCAGCAGCAGGAGGGCTGGGCCGCCACCATGCAGCCAACCACTCGGCACAACGCACAAGAGGGCTGGCCGCATATGAAGCACCACACACAGGACACTGAGACACATTCCATAACACAAGGACAAGATCACGCAACAACGCCACGCTTACAAGATGGCTGGTCACACTCACGTGTTCCTGGAGATTCTGAGTCTCGTGAACTGCTTAAAGATGGGGAGAGGTCGCAATTGCAAGGCACTCTGGGTCGTCGCGGGCTTCCGGACAGGCAGCAAACACGTCCCCCTGATGTTCAGGCTCGGCCCTACTCGACCCTCAGCCGCACCCCGGGTACTCTCTCCCGCCACCGTAGCACAGCAGAGTCGAGTGGAGGGACGGACAGAGACAGGGAGAGAGAGCGGGACCGCTACCGTGACAGACCCCTCCCACCTCCTCCTCCCCCTCCCCCACAGGAGTCTGAACCCCTGTACAAAGCTCTGGAAGAACCGCTGCTGATGAAACAGAGGGAGGCCAGTGTAGAGACATGGAGAGGAGGGCAGGACAGGGAGAAGGACGAGACTTTTCTCTTGAAAAGAGATGGAATGATTGATGAATGGAGGGGAGGAGCAGACAGATCCAGAGATGAGTCTTTTACCTCTCAAAAGAGAGATGGAGGGATGGATGAGTGGAGAGGTGGAATGGAGAGAGGGAGGAGGGAGGAACCTCTTCTGCTGGAGAAGAGAGATGGGAGGATGGATGTGTGGCGAGGAGGAACAGAGGCGGACCACGAAGAGACTTTTATAACTCAGAAGAAAGATTTTGGGATTGACGGATGGAGAGGTGGGATGGAAAGAGAGAAGGAAGAGTCCTTATTTTTGAAGGACAGAGACGGATGGAGAGCGGGGATTGACCGAGAGAATGAGAAACAGAAGGATCGAGCACTGGATGTGTGGCGAGGCGGTGTGGATGTAGACAGGGAGGAATCTTTCCTGTTTGATAGCAAAGAGGGTGGTCTTGATGGTAGGAAAAGAGGAAAAGATAGAGGGTCTCTCCGCTATCATGGTGAACGAGAGGATTCTGATGGGTTTGCTCTGCCTTTGACCCCTGACCTTGACCTTGACCCTGACTCCTCGCCTATCTACGCTAGAGATTCAAACCCCTCCCCTCTCTACCCTGGAGACCGCCGCTCTCCACCTCTTAGCATCTTCCCTCGAAGCTCTCCCCCAACCAATATCTTTGCTCCACGAGACACTAGCTCGCCTCCTAACAACCTCTACTCTCGCCACTCCCCTCAAGTGTACAGCCGCAGCAGCTCCCCTCCGCGCTTCTACACCCGCACCTCCCCTCCAACCCTGTCTTACCCCGACAGTAGTCCTGAAGGTCAAGAGGAGGTCAGCCCCACTGGCCAGCCCCAGCGGCCTGCCCTGGAGCTACCCTATAGCCTGGGAAGACCCCCGCTGGGCCCACGACCCAATCACCTGCAGACCTTCTACCAGCCGCCACCGCTGGCATCCAATGGGGAGACAGCATACACAGCAGAGCCCACCTCTGAGGGAGAAGATGGACAGATGCAGAGGGTGACAAGCCTGTGACTAGGGCGGTGGTGATCGGGGCATAGAAACCAGGGAGGAGGAGGAAGAGGGTGATACCAACAAATAGTCACGATCAAACTGATGGAAACGATAGCGATTTAGACAAAGAAGATAATTATGATAGATGATGAAGGATACATCGACGACAGCAATGGCTCCTCCCTGCTTCTATCTCCCGATCACCACGAGATGCCCCCCCCCTCATGTTTTGTTACTTTTCTATAACTGTGATCCATTCATAACTCCTCCTCTTCCCCTCCCCTCTTTTCCTGAGCCCTGCTGTGTCTTCCCAGTTCATTGGTGCTCATCCTGATTGGCCCATCGTCTACGTTTCTATTGGTTCATTGGCTGGGTGTTGCCCCTCCTTGTAGCAAGCAAACAGTGTGTCAAAGAAGCACTCGTGTGTTGCCAAAAAAATCCTTTCAAAGACCATGTGCATGACTTTCTAGTGGCTTTACAAGGCTACATACTGTAGGAGGAAAGTGCTCAAGTGTGTGTGTGGTGTGTGTGTGTGTGTGTGTGTGTGTGTGTGTGTGTGTGTGTGTGTGTGTGTGAGCATATGCTTGACGAGCATGCGTGCGTGTTAGGATGTATGTGTGTGTGTGTCAGAGAGAGAGGGTGTGAGTGTGTGTATATATACATCATTCTTGTATAATTAATGTATCACAGTGAAGCATTTTATCAGTATCGATGGGGGGGCCTCTTACACACATCCCCTTCCTCTGATTTTGAACTTTCAACATCACATCAAGACCAAAATCTTGCCCCCCAGCCCCCGACCCCCACCCTTGCCCCACCCGTCACTAACTGTTGGTGATGGAACATGTTGCCATGGAGTTTGTCATAGCAACAGAACTTTTAACTCCAGAGCCGATCATATAAAACCTCAGAACTTTACTGCAACCCCCCACCCCGAGCTCCTTGTAAATATTGACCTCAAGTGTTCTGATTGTCTTGTATTGCTATTGAAGTTCAAGTAAACATGTGAAATAAATGTGTCCCTCTGTTGTGTCTGTTTTGATGTGGTGAGATGGAGGCTTTCAAAATCTCTAGGAAAGTTAGCGAACGACTGACTAAAAGGCAGGCATAGAGAAACTGATGCTCCGGTGGTGGTGGTAACTACTCGCATTTAACCAACCGTTTCATGTCCACTACCTGACAGCCAAGGTTTGTTGAGTCTTGAAAGTTTGAAAAAAAATAAAAAGTAACAGTTATGTTGTCAAGATTTGGAAAATGCTTGAAACAGCGGCAAATCACAACAATAGTTTGCCTATGACATTTAACAAAAAAAATTGCAGCTCTAGCATAATAAAAACTAATCTAGTTTTATTCCATTTTATGATTTATTTATTTAATTTATAGAAAGGCTGTTTGATTTATTTAAACCTCTTCATTACTTTAGAGAGTCTGAGTCGCAAGGACAAACCAAATCTGCATTCTAATATGCAGAAAGTGCTTGGTTCAAAATAATCACGTTTCATGGACACAGAAACGTTTACCCGGAAATCTTTTAATGTCTGAAACATTTGTTTGTTGTGTCTCCTGTTGAAATAAGCATGAATTCAATAATCAAACGTGAGAAGCTAGTAAAATCTACAGAGAATAGCTAAAATACTCCATGTACCACATGGAATTTGTTGGAATAAAAATGACAATCTATAAAACCAATATTAGATCCTTTAGTTGAAATAAGCTCTGATTGGATCTCACAAGTTATGATTCACATTTATTGTGTAGTCAGCAAATAACAGGGCGCTCGTGTCTATTTGAGCATTAAGGATGGTTTGAGATTCAGGGCGTAGAGGGCATTCTTAAGCAGATGATGACCATCTGCCCTGTGATTGCTGTTCCTTTGCAGGAGGATCGGAGGAGCATAGATCTGGTGGGGTATATGCACCGCTCAAGCATAGCGTGGGATCCCACCAGAAGGCAAGCGGCGAACCACGCCAAGACATGTGTCTTCCTTCCTCTGTAGTGATGAGAGGCTCCTGCTGGCTGGCTTGAGGTTTGATTCACAAATAGCTGATCGTAGAAGAAAGCAGAGTTATAGTCTCAGAAATCAAAATGTGTTCTTTTTCTATTCTGATCGGTTGCAGAACGTTTTAAGGAGCGAGAGCAGTAGTGAAGGCTGAGCGTTACATCAGCTGTAGTGACGGTCGAACGATCTCGTGCATGCGGTGAACTCCCACCTCTTAGAAATATGTGAAAGCTGTGATGAAGACCGTTTCTAAAAGTCAGTCTGTATAGAAGTCAAAGCACCTTAACTGTGTGATAATTTTACGTAATAGTAACAAAGGGAAAGGAAGACGAATGTGGTTGTGCCTTGAGGGTTCTCTCTCTTGAAACTATTTAGCAAAAGATGGGTTTTCAAGCAAGCTGCTTTAAAACAAGGCTTTTGATGGACGGGTGCTGCACGCTGTGTGACTCAGAACGGTGAGCCATAAGGGAGACATGGTGGAAATATTCACAGACATAAAATAGCAATGGAGAAGGTGGCACAGAATACAATGAAGTGAGACTAGGCAGTCACACATTTCTAATAGGGATTTTCTTATCAAGATTGCAGTCAGTGAGCAGCTGAGAGTATATATGACTGCAGGAAGGAGTTTCATCTAACACGGGTTGGCTGAAGGGGGGGCAAGGTAGACCGGATGGCTCTGACAAGGACTCAGCAGTCTCTTTGCCTAATCCTGGAACTTGAGCTGCAGCACAGATGCCCAGGTAAGGCAGACAGGGTCAGCATCTGTTGATCATACTAATGGCCGCTGGGGATTCTAGTTTGTCGTTGTAGAAGAGCGACATACCATTCCATCTTTAACCCTTTATTGGGCACTGATCGAAATACTTGGCATTTCAAAATTTCAACCCTTCATTGCAGGACACTCCAAGACTTCTTTGCTTTTGTGACATTTTTAAAAAATACTCCAGATTCGTGTTGAAAATATCTATTTATTTATTAATAAATTGGTACCATGAGCTGCTTTTGCAAAAAGGATTCTAACAAAGTGCCTCTGACAATGTATCAAGGTGAGGTTAAGTCCAACTGAGAAATACATTTTGTCTCACCATGTAACTCAGGAGAGACGCCATCGAGAAGGATGTCAAGGCACAACTTTGATGTCTCCCTTAAATATACTTATTAATCACCCTGAAGATTATACGCTCCCCCCCCAAGTATTTAAGTGTAACCATACCTACAGGGTTGATGTGTGTTATTGGAAAGGGTAAGTTGTGGAATACCCCAATCATGAAACCTTTTTTGACTTCTATCTTCAGTAGTTTACAAACCATCAGGCTCTTTAAAGCAGACAGTAAAGTGCTGCACATATACGATAGTTTCTTTCCTTATCTTTTCATTATATAATAATCTTAGGCACGCCAATTTTGGATGCTCGTCTCCCCAATGGCTGCAAGCGTGACTGTATTTACGATTAACCAAAATACAAACATATATTTTCATGTAAATTGTTAGGCATAGTAGTCATAAATGGTGTTACTTTAGTCTGAAGCCCTCGGAGGATGGACGAGAGCCACAGATGGAGCAGGAGAGAGCTCGTGAGCAGTGCGGTGCCTGCTAATTAGAGCCAGGTCAATGACTGACCAGCCCAGTCTTTGGTTGAACATCGCAGCCTTGGCAGAGACTGATTTGTTATCTTCCTAAAACAGGGTTCCACCACAAGCCACGTCAAGGTCAGCAATAATGGCGGGATAAGTGTCCAGCTCAAAGGGATGAACAGACCTCACAGATAACATCTCTGAACACACCAAAAGCTACAGTGAAATGCGGCAGAGTTAAAGTCTCAGAGAGCCGAGGGTTGCGATCTTTCGGCATCATGGAGAAATGTCCATTACACACCTCTCATTGAAATCCGAGCACAACAAGATTTTAACTGTCTTTACTTGCGAGGATCAGGCCTCTCAGACAGGGTGAGATGGCGGCAGCTTGAGGGAAGAATGGAACCCCAGTGGATATTTGTCAGGAAAGATGAGCTGGTAGATGGTACAACACCAGTTTCCAAAGCTTGGATTCTTGAATTCATGCTTAGAAGGGATGACTGGGGCTCTCAGAGCACTGAGAAAACGGTGTAGTTTTCTGGGACAGTGAAGGCGACCATTGTGGCTCAGGCTCTCGTTCTTTTCAGCCGCAGAGTTGGGGAGCAATGTTTGCATTTCTAAACCGGTGATTCCTAAGAATAATGAAAACAGTTGTTGGTGCGAAGCTCTGTCTGCTGGGGCAGTAGTGGTTTGAGAACAAGAGTTCCAAGAGCTTGGGAACCAACCAGTTGCTGATTTTTGGAATATTTAAATTAAATTTTTACCTGCCAGACAGGAGGAGTGGTCCTGTCACAGATGCCGTCCTCTGAGTTTTGTGTATGTATGTATATGTGTATATATACATATATGTATATATATATATATATACACACACACATATGTGTATGTATATATATATATATATATATATATATATATATATATATATATATATATATATATAGGTGAGACAATGGGGGGAGACAAAAACAACAATAGCAAAAAAACAAAAACAACAGTAACAATAATAACAGAAAAAAAAGAAAAACATTGGTTGCAGAATTTCCAGTGTAAATTTACCATTTGGTTTAATATAATTTAAAAATAAATGTCTGAGGGTGTGATTATGTATCAGTTGTGCACCATGTGTGTGTATGCGTGTATGTGTGCATGTGTTTATGTGTGTGTATGCTACAGTTTGTCTTTGGATGCTGTGGGTAGCTGACTGTAGCTGATGTGGGGGACCAGAACAACAGGCCCCCGGTCCAGGATAGCAGGCAGGTCAGGATCAAGCCACCAGGGCACTCAGAAACCCCCAGAACACAGGGAGCCCAAGGCCACCCCACCCCCCACCCCCCCGTGAAACAGCCACAGGCCCAACCCATGCCAGGACCTGCAGGAAAGCATAGGAGCAGCAACCCCCGCCCCTTTTTAACAGAATCTTGAATGCAAGACGTGTATCTTTAAAATTATTATGTTGATGTTGCGTCGTTTCTTTGTTTTTTTTCCTAGCCGGTTGTAGTACTTTTACTTTGGTAAAGAATGGCAGTACTTCAGAGCTGGTGACAAAGATAGTAATTTTGTCTCAGTATCAATGAATTTAACTGACACTATGAGCCTTGTAGGTCTCAGGGATAATCACTGACAGAGAGAAAAAAACAGTAATATTTAGAAAAAAAAGTATTTTTGTCCTGCGTCAACACTGGACAGAATAATAAGACCTAAACATTTATTGACTTATTTAAAAATATTGGGAATTATCTGAAGTTGTGTGGATGCTCCATGGTTATTCATCAGAAAAAGACATAGAAACTGAATTTCCTGTGATGAACGTGACTGAAGCTTCTATGGAAGCTGCATTTTTACCACAATAAGTCAAGTCTCAGTGACTGACAATGAGAAATTGTTGCTCGAGGAGACTGACGCTCAGTAAATCATAAATAATCCTACACTCGAGCTCCCCTCAACATGACAGGGCGGTCGAGTGTCTTTCAGCTGGTTGTTTTGGCCTCACGGCCTACAGCTTTACTATTTCTGCTTCTGCTCACGACTCCTAACAACCTCATTTCAAGCAGCAGGAGACATTTTCAGCAAATACAACACTGACTGAATACTAATGTCTTCGGGATGCGGCGACGGCAGCTTTCACAATAACAACTTAATATGGTGATTACGTCTGGTTTTAAAGCTCGCAGTAATATTCTTTAAAAGATATTGCAATCACATTATCAATTATGAGTCTTTAAATGAGTATATAGTAAAAAGAAATGTGACTTAAAGGGGTAATTATTTTTTTTAAAAAGACTTTAATGAGTGTGCTCTTGGTGTGGTAAGTATCCTAACAAAGTATTATATAAACAACTAACAGCACATGTTCTCACATGAGTTATACATCTATTATATGGACATCCTCAGTCACTTTCTCATCAATAACGGACACACAAATGACACACTGACAAACGCATTCACTCGTTAGTTGTGCTTTCCTTCAACACCGATACATTCATGTCACAGTGACTGCAAAGGTTATATTCCAATCTAATTACCAAATCCATCCAAAAGTGGTAATTAATGATTAACATGGAAAAGTGCTTTAACAGTTGTATAAAATCTGTTGATATATACAGGTGGTGGTGGTTGAAGATTCTCACCAGTCTCATCTCACCAGTCAGTAAGGACAGGGGGTCTTTGAAGCCACCTCCATCTTCTCCTACATAAATATTCTCTTTCCAGCCACATTCAGTATCTCATATCCTCTTTACCCCCAGCCTCACCCCCCCCCCCCCCCCCCACCGATAATACTGAGGTATGTGGTTAGACTTCACAGGAAATGGTCTCACATTCTTCGGATCTCATGTTTATCCAAACCAGACAACCAGCAGCTGGATGGTGGCGGTGAGATCTTAACAGACGGTATGGTGGGGGGACAATGGGCTGTCGGGGGTCTGAGTAGGAGACAAATCTGTGCTGGAGTTCTTAAACATGGATGAGATGTGGAAGGCCTGAGAAAGAGACAAACATGAGCTCACCGCCAATAGATTTCAATGTCCGCGCATAAAAACGAGAGAAACAAAACAACTCACCACCCAGTAAGCGGTGAAGGCCCCCTGTATGTAACCAGTCAGCACGTCAGACGGGTGGTGCCTGTAGTCTGAGATGCGGGTCAGACCTGTGTAGACTGCCAACAGAACCAGGAGGAACTGCAGCACCGGCTTCAACAGTCGAGCTCCATGCCACGTCAATCGAGCTTGGAGATAAAACTTTAAGAGGAAAAAGCTATTAGAACAACGGAGTCATGAGCAGTTGGGTCACTCAAGACATCTTTGTTACTCATAGTTTGGTCATTTTTGACTGCTTAACTGACACAATTGAAACTTCATATTCAGGACGCTTTAAGAACTGCATTGCTAAGTTGATGACATTCGTACAGTATGCCCATCAACACCATTATACACACACACACACACATTCACACACACACAACAACAACAACAACAACAACAACAACCATTAACTCAAGACCAGTAGGCACCTTAGCACAAAGTGAATTTAGGGAATTTGTAACTTTTTGCATTTTATTTCTTGCTTCTGCAGTTTTATCTTGACCTTTCATTTGAAAGGCCAGAGTGGAGGACTTAGTGACATCTAGTGGTTACATTGGGGACCGCAGCCCAATTTGGAATATGTATTCTTAATGAAACAAAGCCAAAAGTAACTACATAGTTGAAGTCACCAATACGTTATATGGCTATCAGAGGCACACACACAGCTCCGACTTTGCACATGCAGTTATGCTTTTTCATCTCTGTGCAGGACAACAAACAAATATCCTTTAAATGTTTATTTTCAGAATGGAGTTGGGTTTTGATCTCTTTCTCCAGTCATATGTCATCACTCAGCATTTGTTTCCCTCCTCATCTGCTTCCTTCTGCGCGTCCTTGTAAATTCGGCAGTGACGCCCACTGCTGACACGCCACAAGAATCACTTGACCAACTTTATTGGTCAGCTGACTTAAACGAAAAGACTGCTGTGAATGGATTAAGCTTCAAACTTCTATGAAAAAAAAACACACTTTTAAGAACAAAGCAAATCACTCCGGCTTGTTTAGAGAAGATGCAGCTTAACTGGGTTATTACTAGTAAATGAGTGTGACAAGGAGATAAAATGAGTGAGAGCAAATCAAATTGTGGGTTTGTCCAGTCTGGGCTGCTGTAAATGCAGCATGGCAAACACCAGGGAAGAAATCCCACTCCCTATATGAGAACTCATTCCAGGTGAACGAAACACAACCAACTCCTATTTTTTTATGTCAGTCTAGAATAATGAAAATATAACCATGAATTTGGAAAAAAAAGGATCCTCTTCACTAAAACTCACTGCTCTTCTAACCTGCAGATGACATGAACGGAGACATGTCATACTGCCCTCCGAGCAAACAGAAGTCTTCTCCTCTGTCTTAAAAACTGAAAGCACCATGAGGAGAATACAGTTACTGTAAATACAAATAACTGGTGAAAGGAAGTCTAAAGCACAACTTGTTAATATGGATATTGGTGAATTGACTGTACCTAAATGGATCAAGATTGGTATTAAACTATCTCCTTGCAGATTCATGAGATGCAGAATATCAGATATGCAGCACCTGGTTTCTTAATCGTCCCCGTTACTAAGACGACGCAGCACTTTCGTAGCATGAAGCAGGACAACATTCGGGGAAAGGACTGTAAGCTCCACCAACCAGCAGGTGGATGGTGGACACACACATGCGCGCGTGCGCGCTCACACACACACACACACACACACACACACACACACACACACACACATACAATAGAGGAGAGCAGTGAGGCGAGGTCACGTCCCTCCCACAGCAGAACAAAGCTGCCTCTGTCTGTCTCCTTTCTCCTTTCAGCTCTTTTTTTCTCTCCCTCTCTTGTCCCATTCTCTTTACTTGTGCTGCTTTCTGGACTGATAATAATGATGAAGATGATGATGATGATGATGATGATGATGATGATGATGATGATGGGTCTGGTTCATTCATTCTCTTTCTGCACTTTATGGAGATGCAGTAATTGAAAATTGAAGAGAGAGTAAATTATAGATAGATAGATAGATAGATAGATAGATAGATAGATAGATAGATAGACAGATAGATAGATAGACAGACAGATAGATAGACAGACAGACAGACAGATAGATAGATAGACAGACAGATAGATAGACAGATAGATAGATAGATAGACAGATAGACAGATAGATAGATAGACAGATAGATAGATAGACAGATAGATAGATAGACAGATAGACAGATAGATAGATAGATAGATAGATAGATAGATAGATTGATAGATAGATAGACAGATAGATAGATAGACAGATAGACAGATAGATAGATAGATAGATAGATAGATAGATAGATTGATAGACAGATAGATAGATAGACAGATAGACAGATAGACAGACAGATAGACAGACAGATAGATAGATAGATAGATAGATAGATAGACAGACAGATAGATAGATAGATAGATAGATAGATAGATAGATAGATAGATAGACAGATAGATAGATAGATAGATAGATAGATAGATAGATAGATAGATAGATAGATAGATAGATAGATAGATAGATAGATAGATACTCACAGCTGAATAGAGCATTGTGTACATTGCAAAGGAGGCATGGCCAGAGAAGAAGGACTTCCTGAGAGATGAGAAACATATCAGAAAAACAGACATAAATGCTCTCCAGAACTGATGAACACGCTCACACACCTGGCCTCATCCTCTAACCGGTGGTCAGTCTGGCGGCAGCTGACTGTTGCAACGTACGTCCCTGGTGTGCAATTGAGCGACGCATAGGTGACACCACACACGGATAAGAAGTGCGGTCGCAGGCGTCCCACGCTCAGCTTGGCCATGTTTGTTAGTGATTGGCCGACACAGCAGCCAAACAGGAAGCAGCCCAACTCCTTGTACAGACAGGAAATGTACAAGTTCTTGACAAAGGCCTTGGAGCTGACCCCTCGGTAACGTACCCGGTAACACTCACCGAGGGCAATCTGGGGGTGGACATGACGCCATCATCGTCTCATTACAAGTCAAAATCAACTAAAATGAACTGAGAGCTTTGATGATGAGTACTCACTGTGAGGCCCGTGATGATGATGCCCCCAGCGATGAGGACTTCGTCTGGTATTGCTTCTCGGTGCAGATACGGGTAGGTTATGCTGGGGTCTCCACATATGAAGCCCCTTCGGTATGGACTCACTGCCTTCAGCTCACATGCAAAGAAAGGGATGGAAGCTGTAGAGACGAAGATGAACAGAATTAGTTATTCTCAATGTACATATTTTTCTGTATAATCTTTTTACTGATAGTTGAGGTCCATCATTACACAGACTTGAATATTTTGTCATGATTGATCAGAGGAAGCCATTTAAATGTTTAAATGCTACTTAAAACAACAGACACACTTAAGTCTATGCAACATGATGCTTAATACTCAGTGTTGGTGCATATCTGTTGACCTTGATTCCTCAACTCCCATCATAAATCAAATTTCCTCTTAATCCCAGATGAGAATAATGAAGTCAACACTTGGAGAGAAAAGGGGATGGAACCAGGGCAGGATTCAGGACCCCTGATAAAACTGACAGGAGGAAAGCATGGGGGGGTTGAGGGGTAAGAGAAAAAGGTCAAATGATGCGTAGTTTTACAGGAAAATACGGATGGGAACAGGTTTTTTTTTCTCTTGAGAAGTAGTCCAACAACTGCTAGGAATGTGAGGGTCACAAAGTTACTCCTCTGGGACTGAAGAAACTCATAGAGCAGCAGCAGAAGGCAACCATTTCCTGGCTGGATCCAAAAAGAATGGAAAGAGAGGAGTACAGCAGGCAGGGCCCATCAGAGACCTAGTTTGAACTGTTTATGGATGTGTGTCTGTGTTTGTTTGTGTGTGTGTGTGTGTGTGTGTAATGGCATTCATGTAGATGAGGAGAGAAAGGAGGGGTTGTTTGTGACTTGTCCCTTGAAAACAAAGAGCGAATGCTGCAGCAAAGCAGAGCCAGAAACAGCCTCACACTGCCTCTGTTTTGTCTTTCTCTCTCTCCTTCTCTCTCTCTCTCTCTCTGTGTCTGTGTGTCTTGCATGCCTGCACACACACACACACACACACACACACACACACACACACACACACACACACACACACACACACAGTATACAGACAGGCAGACATCTTGCTCAGCTCCCTCCCCTCTGCACCACATATCCAATCTGGTTAATACAGACTACCTCTCCGTCCAGCTTGTTCAGATTAGTGAACATTACATAACTCCTTCCTGTCACATATATGGACCACAGGAGGGAGGGTCAACCACATACACACATACACACATGTGTGTGTGCGCACGCACGCACACACACATACACACACACACACACACACACACACACACACACACACACACACTGATCATGCATTTATTTATTTATTTATAAAAAATACAATTCCCCACTGGTCTGGCTCTATCCTGAGAACTGCAGGTTGTCATGGAAACTGTGGAAGTCCCTGGGCAATGCATGAACCAGCTGGCACAGAGAGCTCGAGAGCGCGCACGGGCGGAAAAAAAGAGAGCCAGAGATGAAGATGGAAAGAAGAAGAACTTAGAAAAACTTTCTGTCTGTCTTTCTTTCTGTGGGTTGCACACACCTGCTGGGTGTTTGTCGCTCCTACTCTGTAGAGCCACGAGCTCGATCATTATCCTGAATCTGGTTGTGTTTGTTGGCAAAATAATAAAGGGAGGGAAACAAAGCCTAGATGAGCTCCACATGCAAGAGGTTAACCTACATTGGAAGAACCAGCAGTGTACAGGATTTTCCTGCTGTGAACAAAGTTTTATAACTCTCACTTTCATGGACTGATATGTTCTTAATCCGCAAAGTGATGGGAGAGCACATTTCTCTTCCACTGAGTGATCTACACTTTTAAGCCAAAGATATTGACTTTTTTTATTCTATAACACAAAGAAATGCAACTAATCTTCAGCACTGAACAGCTGCAAGTAGAGTAATGTGTGTTTTACTTAAAAGCTCGAGATATTCGAATATGCAGTGAATAAGTAGTGTGTGTGTGTGTGTGTGTGTGTGTGTGTGTGTGTGTGTGTGTGTGTGTGTGCATTAATGCATGTATGGCCTCCTGAAAAAGCCCATGAACACCAAACCAAAGCTACTATAACCTTTTCCTATTGATCAGCTGATGCCTCCAGATGATGCTTCAACCAATCTGTAGGATGACATTGTTGGAATGAATTATTCCCAAAGCAGTTCTTCATCATCTACACGGCAGTGGATTGATAAATCAGATCTTGAGTATTTACCCAGGAAGAGGCACAGGAGGTCCAAGGCGACCAGCAACTTTCTTTTGGATAAAGCCTGTCCGCTAATCTCTATCAGTTTCTTCCCGGTGCCGTTCTCCATCCTCATCCCTGCTGCGGCCAGGTTGCTCTTACTGTCCGTCAATTTAAGCTGGAGATCCGCGCTGGGGACGGCCACGCCGGCGCTGTGCGACCCGAACTTATCCAACATGACGACTGTCTGTGGCGGTGGGGGATCTGGGAGTGAACCACCTGTTGATAGAAACTTGGGAGCGCTCTGGAACTGGTAAGGGTGTGCGGAGCTGCGGGGAGTCTGGAGGGAAATCCACAAGTTGCCACAGTATTTAACATGCTACCGGAGGTTGCACGTGTTGCTCACCGTTAATGCCCAGTGTCCTTATATACGCATTTGGCATTTCATCATATCGTCTGCAGGACGCGTCCTGACTGGTATCGGAGAGCCGTCACCCTCAAGTCATGCGCCAAGTGAGGTTGTGAAACACTCCAGAGTCTCTCTCCCTCTCTCTCTCTCTCTCTCTCTCTCTCTCTCTCTCTCAGTGTGATTATATGGTACGGCGATGATGCAGCTGTGACTGCACGCTTAACAAACGCACCCAAGAACTCCTCCACTGTGATTCACTTTATAACACTTTTGTGATTTTGCGTCAGATTTTTTTTTAAAGCATTCCAAATATTCAGACAGGGCGTGTAAGACACCTTATATATATATATATATATATATATATATATATATATATATATATATATATATATATATATATATACACACATATATATCCTTATATATATATATATATATATATATATATATATATATATATATATACACACATATATATATACAATTCGACAGCAGACAAATCAATATTGAATCAATCCATCAATACCAAATCACCCAGATCAATCCCAAATCAATACTATAAGAAGGCTGCAGTAAACAGCAGTGTTTTCAGCCCTGATTCAAATGAGCTGACAGTTTGTACCCCCCTCAGAGGTTCAGGGAGTTTGTTCCACAAGTGTGGACCACAGAAGTTGAAAGCAGCTTCACCCTGCTTGGTTCTGACCCTGGGGACGCTGAGTAGACCTGTCCCTGATGACCTGAGGGGTCTGGATGCTTCAAAACATGTCAGCAGCTCTGACATGTATTTAGGCCCAAGCCCATTCAGTGACTTATAGACCAGTAACAGGATTTTGAACTCAATCCTTTGACACACAGGGAGCCAGTGCAGTGATTTAAGGACAGGTGTAATGTGGTCCATTTTCTTACTGTTGGTCAGGACTCTGGCAGCAGCATTTTGGATGAGCTGCAGGTGCTTGATTGATTTTTTACTGAGACCTGTAAAGACACCGTTACAATAATCTAGCCTACTAAGAATAAATTCATGGACGAGAAAAACTTTGTTCAGTAGGTGGCAGTAAAAGCACTGATCTGACTCTGCTGATGTCAGCGGTTTCTCTTTTCTATTTGTATGTAGGGAAAACAACAAAAAAATGGAAGTGAAAGCAGAGTTTCCCCTGAAAAAGCCTGGCACATTGAGATGTGTGTTGTCGAAAAGGTCACTCTGTAGTTCTGACCACAGGAAAAAAATCGATTATGGATGTTAAAAATTCAAGTGTGTGTGTATGTGTGTGTGTGTGTGTGTGTGTGCGCATGCGTGTGTGTGAGTGTGTGAAAGATATGTAATTTTTGGTAATCAAGTGAGAAATTTAGAAAATGACATCTCTCTTTATGTCACTTCCTCTGATGACGGGAGGAAAAGCCGTCGGGTGTAAATGAATGTAATCACAAACGCTGACTGATGCTAAGATAAAGTCCTCCTCCACTGCCTGGTGAGCTGATTGCATTTTGATAGGATTAGTTTTCCTTGGAAACTTTTGAGGAATGTAATTGTGTGTGTTTTCTTTTCTCACTGTGGCTTGTTTCAAGAGGAAACGAAAGACCTGGGATTTGCCCCGCAGGGGTTTATGACCTGTTTCTGACTGATTGTTGTAGTTCATTACTCATATTCACTGTTTCAGCCTGACTTCCCCATCTCTGTATCTCGCTCCCCCACAGAAACACTTCTCACAACATTCCCATCATACGGTACCCACTCTCAATGATGGTGGCCACTTCCCTCCGTGTGAATCCACTCTGTTAGAGAATCACATCAACACAGAGTCATGAAAGCCTGCAGCTCCCCACCTGTGAACTGAAGAAGCCTCTCGGATGAGAGGTGAAATATCTTCAAGGTAACTGAAGCAGTCCAGTTGACTTTGACGCAGCACTTCAGCGATACCAAGACTGAGAATCTTCACCGACTTGTGGTGATTTAATGACCGACTTTAGCTCTGAAGTTTGTACTTTTTGTAAAACAAAATCATCATCATCATCATCATCATCATCATCATCATCATCGGGGTAGAGAAAGTCGAGTCCAACTTTTCAGAGCAATGTCACAAACAGTGTTTTCTGGCGGGTTGTACAGACCTCGAACAGAATTGAAAAGTTTCCTGTTCCAGAGCAGGTTCTCCGTGATGATGAAAAGAACTCTCTAAGTGAGTCAGGTAGAACTCTCACAGGAAGATGTTCAAAAAAAGAACACGTTTCACTTTTTCTTTTTTTCAACTTTACTTCATGGCCACTCTGCCACCTGATCAAATTCTGATAAAAAAAAGTTAATCATAAGGGAACATACATATTTAAACAGCATTTTTATCCCACAAAAAAGGACAAAAATAATTAACAAAATAATCATAAAAAAAAACGTTTAAATTATTAATCCATTTATTATGAATTTATTACACCTTGTAGGCAAAATTAAATCTTTTTCAGAGAAGCATCACGAGCAAGGACCAGATCCACCGCTGGCCTATAAAAGCTCAAGAACTCCCCAAGCATGTGCAGTAGCACCACAGAGTGCAACACTGCTTTGAAGGGTGAATATCCTGGTGGTGGGGGCATACACTCTAGCAGCACTAACACACTGTCGGTCTCACTCTCAAAACCCCCAGGGTGTTCAGCAAGTCTTGGATGTGAACCCGCGATATTATAGGCCTCAAGCATCTCCGCCACTACTGGATCAACAAGACGCGATGCAAGGGGAGGCAGATTCATATCAGTTGCTCCACCAAGCACGGAATGCTTTCATCTGTGCGCTTTTGTCAGTCTGTAAACAGAATTATGCAAAAACTATCCAGAGCGAGGAGTCAGATTTTTAAATTTATCATTAATTTGACGTGTTGAAAAAGACAATAAAAAAACAACTAATATACAAACAAAATAGCTCACAACAGATATTTGTAAAGGGGTGGAACAGTGGGGCAGAGGTTAGCGCTGTCACCTCACAGCAAGAAGGTTCCGGAGCACAGGATCTTTCTGTGTGGAGTCTCCATGTTCTCCCTGTTCCTGTGTGGGTTCTCTCTGGTACTCCAGCTTCCTCTCACAGTCCAAAGACATCAAGAGAGGACCAGGCTGATTGATACTCTAAATTGACCGTAGGTGTGAGTGTGAGTGTGAATGGTTGTCTGTCTCTATGTGTTGGTCCTGTGATGGACTGGTGACCTGTCCAGGGTGAACCCTGCCTCTCACCTGTAGTTGCTGGGATAGACTCCAGCCCCCCCCCCCCCCCCCCCGTGACCCTTAACAGGTTAAGGAATAGACAATAGATTCTAGATATTAGATCGATATTTTTAAAAGATCACGAGGACTTTAATGCAAATCCATGCTGCCGTATTCCTAATGATCAGTTATGTTATTAAAAAATTACATCGAGACACATAAAGAAAAAAGTTTTTTTTAATGAAAGTCTTCATCATGAATATTTTAGTTACAGGAAATGTTCCTCTGCCTCTTCCTTCTCATGCTGTATTTCTCAAAACTTATTTTAGCACCTTTTTAAAAAAAAAATTGGTGCACATCTGCATTCTATAAGTTCATCATCTAATCAAACTCACCCGATCATAATTAATACGGATATATTGGTTTTAGGTTTGAACCCAGGTTGACAAAGTTGACAATTTTTCAGAGCTACTGCTTGTGTCTTATAATGCTCAAGCAAATCAGTGTTCAGGAATCTGAATTTTCTTATTAGATTTTTTTCCCCCCTGTTGTGTATTTGCATTTTATGGGACTTCTTTTCATGTTAATTCCTCCAAAATTCGCAAACAAATTACCTCAGAGTCTCACAATCATTATTCTAAAGTTCCTCTAATTTAACTTCAAGCGTCCTTAAATCAAAAATAAGCATGCAGCTCAGTAATTCGCTACTTCGCAGCAGCAGTGCAGTGCTGGTTCTTGAAAGCATCGCTGCACATACAACAGACCAATGGCGATGACGAGGCTGGAAAATTGTAGAAAGATGCTAAAATGAACATGAAGAAGCTTCATGTGGAATAGAATGAGGAGTCTATAATTTGGGAATAGACCTGAGATGCAGAGTAAATATGTTTGTCCTTTTAGTTTCAAACGACTGCGATGCTTTGAATTTCTATTCAAAATTTACTGAGATTCTCATCAAGGAGTTCCCCACCCCCATCCCAATCTGATGATGTAACGTCAGTCTGGTCATGTGTAGTTGTGTCAGCAGTACAGCATATCTGAGTCTAAACAAACGCGTTTCAGCACTTCCTGTCTCATGACCCTCTATTAAACCATCCACTTCCCCTCAGTAACAGCCTCAAACATTCCTCTGACACTTCTGTCTTTGGCAGTTTTTCAGAGCTGATCAGCTGATGGTGCTTTGATGAGAATCCGCATGCCTTTTGAGCAATGGGATTATCAGAAATGCTCATGCAGGTAGGCGGGGTATATGATGAGTGAGTGTGTGTTACCACCCTAAAACTCGACAGCACTAAACACAGAGTTGACACTGGTTCGAGGGCCCTGCCTTTTGCAGGCCTTTTGTCGGGAAATTCAAGTCTCCATGCAGGCATGAAAGTTGAGATCATTTCCAGTTTTGATCAAATGTAACTGACAGATGTCAGTAAACATTTTCTTCTTGAAATGTAGACGATGGAACAGCAATTTTTTTTTGGATCAACTTAGACTCTGACTACACTTGAATTCTCTATAGTCAGAAGACTATAATTTATTATTCTTTGTATCAGCAAAAGTTCAGGGTGTGCCGTGTTTAAGATGAACGACATACTTAACCTATGAGAACTGCTGAATTTTATATCTATGCTTTTGGCTATCTGGAGTCCACTCACCAAGGAGGGCTTTCCACAGCCGGGACCTGGAAGAAGTCCGCTGTTCTAGATGTTTGTCTTCCAGGTTGTCTCAAAACTGGGAAACCCATGAACCTGCATGAGCATCATCATTCTGAAAGAGGAAAAGGCCATTTTCAAACTGTTGCCATGAAGTTTGTCTGAGGTATCGTCTCAAATCTCACAGAATAAAAGTAAAACCATGAAACAAAACAGAGGAGTTCCTTCTATATTATAGTGGCCTTCTTAGATTTTCACTCAGAAGTGACGGTGCAACTGTGTACACGCATTCACGCAAATACTGAGCGGTGCATACTCACACCTCCAAAAATGTACTGTACCACAGCTTGAAGTGATTTTTGTGCTCACACAATGTGTCAAAAGGAAAACAATCCATCCAACAATCCAGTTTGCTCTCCTGGATCTTTGATCTGGTGTGAAACAAAACAAGATCTTTTGAGATCCTGCGAAAAAAATATTCAAAGGGAAATAATTCTTTTGGAAAGTGGTGTAATTCTTCATTCCTTCCCCTCTCACTGTCAGGGAAAATGAGGGGAATTCCTGAGTGTCTGGAGTTGAGGCTGGACTGCAAAGTTATTGGCAGTCTTGACTAAGGAGTAATTTTTATCTATTACTACCTCCACACCCAGCAGTGCACACACGGTGGTCCTAAGAGGATTTTGTACAATGGCGAGTCGCATTCTGGCAGAAAGGCCAGATATGTTTGGTTGCGTCAGGGGTGGAAATGAGCCTGGAAATTATCTGCAGGCCTTTTTTTTTTTTTTTTTTGCTGGCAATTTTACAATAAAATTACAATCATTTTTCCGACTGTCTGAGGTTCGAGGCTGAGATGTAGACCCAGGAAAACATGAAAACATGTTATGAATGAAGCTGGACGCAGCTGGTTTCTATTCGTTTCGTTTTCCACCGCGCCTGATCCCATGGGCACAGTTGCACAATAACTGAGACAGTTTGCGGAAAGTCACTCAGTCTTGTCGTCTCACCTCCCGTACTGTCAGCGAACGAGAGGAGGCGTGAGGTTCGGGGGGGGGGGGGGGGGGGGCGAGGGGAAACATTTGCTTCCGTGCTTTACCCTCCTTGACCGAAACAGACCGTGGACTATAAAAAGCCCTGGTGCCTCCAGTCTCCACATTCACCTCTGTAGCTGGACGGATACCCCGAAGACACCGCTAACACCTGGATTTATCTTTGCAAAGCTCAGACATTCGAATGGGAAGCGAAGAAATGGACGTCGAGTCTCTGGAGAAGAGCAGCCGCCGGCGTGGGGGCTGCCTGGATGTCTTTCTCATCGTGTCCATTCTTGTGCTGTTTGCTTTGGTGTCGGCACTGACCGTAGGTCAGGTGATGGTGGTGAAGGAGCTGCTCTCCAGAATGGGGTCCTTGCCTCCACCGTCAGAGTTTGGCGCATCCACGTTCATAAGAGCCACGTCGGGCCCGGCACACAGGGTAGGTGATTCACTGATGTTTGTTAAAGTCATTCAGAAACAAAACAAAACACAATGTCGTGATTTACAGTTTTGTTTGACAGCTGCAAATATCTGACCTTCAATTATCGTTACTTGTCAACAGATGCAGAACTTCGCCTTCCTGGAGGCGACATCAAGTAAGTCTGCGTTTCCTTTTGATTAAGGCAACTAGGAGAGTAAATAATAAACGGAAAGGTTAGATAGGACATGACTGGATCTTCTTTCGGTATCGTGAACCAGTCCTGCCTCTTCCGAAATGTTTGGCCCAGATGTGTCAGAAATATATAAGCCATAAATGCCTGAACTGCCCTGGATTACGTCTCAAGGTGTGGTTCAGAATCTAACATGTGCATCACTAAACTCAGTAAACATCAGTTAAATGGAATGTGTTTGTCTTTTTCTGCAGGCGAACTGAACAACTCCACTATGTCCTGGGCTCCAGTCTTCTACGGTGCTGGGAAGTCTGTAGGAAGCAACTTCGTCTTTGACGAAGCGCATCATTCACTGAAGCCTAAACGACAAGGGACTTATTTCATGTACGTTCAGCTCAACCTCACCTGCACCTTCATGTGCAGCACAGGCCTCCTCACTGTCCGTCTGGGTGATAAACTCACCTGTGAGGTGGAACTGTCAGCAGATTCGACACGTGCCAGCAGGAAGTGCTGGACAGTGAGCTGGATGGACGCTGAGACGCGCCTCCTCGCTCAGATGACGATAGCAAAGGAGCATCGAGAGAACTGGAAGCTGGAGCTGACTGGCTCCCATTTGGGCATGTTCTTGGTGGACTAACAAGGGGACTTTACAGTCATCAAGACGCTGATCTACCTGCGACCTGAAGGGTCAGAAGCAGGAGATGAACAGGGACAGATGCTGGTGCCATTTTTCAGAGGTGCAACACAACAACGCTGAGATGGTTGAAGAGGAAATAAACTGATGCACACAGGATACGGAACGATGACCTCATTCAGCGTAAAAATGTGTAATTAAGCGCATATTTATTTTGTAAAGTCGAACTATTTATATTTATAACAATCTCGTTATATTTAAAATTGATTTCAGGTAGATAACACTACATTAGTGTTGCGGTGCAATACATTGACTTAAATGACTTTATGATTCTTTTGTCATTTTATAGATGTCTTGGAACATGAAACAATGTGTGACTTTGATTAGCCTAAGTTCAATAAACTCATTGCCTGTGATAAAGTGGAGCCATTTCACCTACTTACACAGATGATAATTCTAAAAACCGTAGAGACAAAGTCCAAAAAGCCCCAGATGTATCGTATATTGTCCATATACAATCATTTAATCCTGGTTTACAAAGTTCTTTTGTCGTAGGCAGGTTCAAATGGTTACTAATGTATTGGTCGCAGGTGTAAACTCTTGTGTTGCCGTTTGAAAGTGTATGTGATGATACACGACATGTCTGTTTCATGTAACCCCTTGTCCACTTGTCATCGATGTTACACTGTTTTAATCCATTTATTTATTTTTTTTATATGCTTATGAATGTTAAATAAGGAGACTTCAATTGAACTTTGTGTGCTTTTTCTTACCTATTTCATATAAAATATAACAGCACTGGAAAACACAAAGAAAACTGATAAAAAAAGGACAAGGTTGAGCTGAGGGGCAGGTCAGTATAAGATTAGGTTGAATTGTAAGGTAAACTATTGATAGCAAAATAACAGTGTTGTCATCAAAACATACTTTAAATGTGGACCATGAAATGAGAAAATGTTTTCTTTTTGAATCGATGTAAGTCCTATGGACAAACTACATATGAATGAATGTTGTTTTGTATGTTTTTAATAACAAACATGGTGAGAAACGTGGATCTTGTCACAGTTCTGCTCAGTAATCTGCCAAAGCTGGAAAATGACAAGTGTGAAAGTGACTGTGACGACGTCACAAGTGGAATTTGAAAAAGTTGCAGGTAAGGGGAAAGTTCCCTACTGTTTTACTGGCTGTTGGGAGGAAGTGGAAGCACGTCACTTCCTGTTAGTTTACCATTTGTGTGGTTTAGAGAGAAGAAGAAAAAAAAACAGTGCAAGAAAACAAACTAAATTACGTATCCGGTGTTCTGTATACTCCAAATGTTGATGTGAATGGAAAATAGCCTGTAATTATGATCTCGTTAAGTGATCGCCCACAAAAAGCAGAGGGTATGCCAGGTATGTTTTAAATGTTCTGGTTCAAAACACTGTGGAGGATTAAATGGCGTCATTAAACAGGAGGTGTGAATAGAGTGCACCTAAGAACTTGGTCACGAGTTACTGTGAGGAATGTTTTCTTTGGCAGCAATACCACGGCGACCAACTTTAGTATTTTGCCGTAAAAATAGCAGACTGTTGTAGCTGGACTCCCCTTCATAGGTTTGATAAGAGACTCAGCCTGAAGATATCTCCTAGCGCCACCTAGGGGTTATATGAGGTTCACCTAATTTAACCAAACTTTATTTGATTCAATTCAAAATTACACTGTCTGAGGATGTAAAGCAACATAATATGGGGAAAGTGTGTTCTGTAGCTCCCCCTAGAGGAAAGACAAAGTGATGTTGCACTCATGAGTCTGCTCCCTCACTCCAGTCAGTATCAGGTCTCACCTGCCTCAGACACACATTCTCTGAGGACCCTCCAGTTGCTTTATGGATTGTTACATGTAGAAATGAAAGCATCATATTTCATGTAATGCTCTTTTTTTAACATAAAATCTTATTTTTCAAATTAACTTACACATATGTTCAAAAATCAAAACCTGAGGTAACGGAACTGCAATTTTAGTGATGATCCAGTTACCTTTCTTACCTACGCGAGTCCCTGACCCTCACTCTTCTCACACACCTTTAATCTCGTTTCCTCTGTCGGATGTAGACCCAACAGTCATCCATGTGCCTCTCTACACTACGTCTGTTTGCTTCTTTGTTTCACAATGCAACAATGACAGTGAAACTTTCCCTTCTACACTTTAAGAGCTGAGTCAGCAATTAAACCTCATCATATCAGCCCCCCCCCCCTTGATGCATCTGATACACAACCACATCCTTTTCTCTACAAAGATGTTTGTTGTTTTGCATGTGTTTATGAAACTGTCTGCATGTCTGCACCTGTGACCTGCATAACTGCAATTACGCTCAGTTTGCTGATGAGATCCAAGCCTGTGTGTGTTTGCACAATCTAGTGTGCGGGAAATCAAATCACTATCACTCACACCCCCCCCCCTTTTTTTTTTAAATAAATTATATAGAAATATATTGTCAGACACTTGTATTACTCAACATTTAAAATAAAATGTTTTATTCACATAAACAATGAATGAATAAACAATGAATGAATTAAATAAAATACTCATTATATACTTTTGGCGGCGCAGTGGAGCAGTGGTCAGCACTGTCGCCTCACAGCAAGAAGGTTCCAGGTTCAAGTCCCGGCTCCATCACAGGATCTTTCTGTGTGGAGTCTGCATGTTCTCCCTGTTCCTGTGTGGGTTCTCTCTGGTACTCCAGCTTCCTCCCACAGTCCAAAGACATCAAGAGAGGACGAGGCTGATTGATACTCTAAATTGACCGTAGGTGTGACTGTGAGTGTGAATAGTTGTCTGTCTCTATGTGTTGGCCCTGTGATGGACTGGTGACCTGTCCAGGGTGAACCCTGCCTCTCGCCCGAAGGCTGCTGGGATAGGCTCCAGCCCCCCCGTGACTCTTAAGCAGTGGCAAAATAAGCAGTAGATAATGGATGGATGGATTATTTACTTTCCAAAGCCACAGGGAGCAGCAGAGGGATTAAAGAGCCACATGCAGCTCCAGAGTGTGGGTTGCTGACCCATAGTCTAGTTGATGGATATAGTCTGAATATCAGATACTTTTTTTATGAGAATACAATCATTTGTTGCTTTTTCATAAGTGGTTCAGTTGCTTTTATCAAGTAAAGAATATATTAGGTTGAATATATTAAATCTAGATGTGTAAATGAAACGCACATGAAAGCTAACCACAAACAGAGGGATATGCTTCTATGGAGATATCATAAAAGCCCCCATGAAGTTTTCAGGATTTCCTGGACGCAACTTCTGTATATTCTCCAGCGTGACAAAAACCTGATCTCCATGATGCAAGTGAAAGATCCCAGCAAGGAAACTTTCCCACAGATCATCTCCACTCGCCTTCTTCTCTCGTATATATCCTTGGTCCTGGCAGCGAAAACTGGAGGAAAGAAGCAAGAGATGTCACAAATCTACATCGTAGCAAATGTAGTTGCTGTTATTGAGGCTCCTAACAGGTCAAATATGTGCAACAAGAGAGGAAGGAAGTGCTAACCAACCTTTTAGATTTCATCAAGAGTATAGATTTGTCGTAGGCCCTCGTGTCTCTCATGACCTTGTGCTGGATAAGAGAACACTCCTCGGCTGCATTTAACAGCACTTTAGAGTAGATGTAGTAGTAACCTTCCTGCTCCACCAACAAACGGCCATTCTTGTAGCCCATGAGGTAGGTAATAGCATCCCCACCCTTATTTTGCCACTGCACCACATTGTTCTCACCCATGGGATTTTCAGAGCCTACTTAGAAGAAAAAAAAAAGAATGCTGCTATAAAAAAGGAGATCACTTCAACCCAATTATTAATTCCGGTATTTAGAAGATTCTTACACATCAGGTGCGCAAAGGGCTTCTTCTGGATTTGTCCCAGAGGCGGTTGCCTTGGGTGAACGTCACTGGAGTCTGTTCTCAAAAGAAGGAGCAGTTTAGTCGATTAGCATGAACAGCATTATTCAAATCCATTCTTTCAAAATTTGAATGTTTTATCTTGAGTAAAACAAGTGTGATGTATCACCTTCGGGTCCTCTTATGGTATCACCCTGAAAAACACACACAGAAAAAAGGTGTGATATGCGTGACTCAGTACACAGCCTGTTACGTTATGTCTTCAACATACCTGCAGGGCAGATGTTTTCAAACTGGACTCGTTTTGGCAGAGATGATCAAATTTACAGTGAGAGAAGACCTACTGGGGAAAACCAGAGACAAGGAGAGAGAGGGGAAACACAGTCAGAGAGTGAGAGTGAGAGTGAGAAGCAATTTTTTTTTTGCAAATAACATGCAAGAGCAAGTTGAGTCTTGCCTTTGCAAACCAAAAGAAATGCATTGTTTAAACCCCCCCCCCCCCACACACACACACACACACACACACACTCACTCACACACACACAGCATGGATTCATCCACATGATAACTCAGGATGAAATTCACACATACTTTGTACAAAAAAAGTTCAAAAGAAAATACATTTTAAATGTTGTAAATGTTTTCTAACCCTAACAAGTTATCACTAGGGTCTCTCTGTAGAGTGTACCTGACTGTTGGTGTTATTTTTGATGCTACTGAGCTGCTGCTTGTTTGATACTTACCTGTACAACTTCAAAATCATTTAAAAACCCCGTAGTGTAATTGAGCAACTTAATAGTGAAGCCGTAAATTTGCGATTAAGAGAGTACAGAAGGGGAAGCAAAACTAGGGAGTCTATCTGATTCAAGCGTCAGTGTGTGCTGCAGAGAACAACCCACATCAAATGTGCTGGGCTGATCATGATGTAAAGTAAAACAGGGAAATACTGGACTAAGACATTTTGCTACGTTCGGAGCATTGTGGGTTTTCACTTCGCACAAGTTAGACACACACATACAGACATCAGCGTCACCTCAGTGTTTTTATAAAGTTTATAGATGAAACATCCCTCGATGACAAGTCCCAACATGGTCAGTCCCACCAGCAGGGTGAGAAACTTTGGACCTGCTTGCGCCCATCTCGGTCTCTTTGCAGGGAGCGAAGGGTAGTAGTTGGCCTGACTGTCGACCACAAACACCTGTGGGCAGCCACCAGCACGTCCCTCTGCCATCCCACCCAATCACACTGCACCTGAGAGGTAAGGTCAGAGGGTTCCATTTGATGAGCGAAAGGAGGCAGAAAGAGGAGGGCTAGACAGGCCCGAAGACAGATAGACAGGAGAGGCCTCCAATGATACATCTGCTGTTACAGAGGATCAACACATTTTGCGCAAAGGATTGCACAACAAAGGTGAGCTTGGATTCAAATGATGTTTCTCCGCAGCTCGATCCCTCATCCAGCCACATCAGCTACTTTCCTCTGAAGCTCAGAGGTTAAAAAAAAAGTCCAATTAAAAAAAAAGCAACAACTCAACATTATCATCACATCTATTGACTTTTAATAGACATACTAGCAAAAGTGTAAAAAGCCTCACCTTAGGGCCAACCTCTGAGTCGTCCTCCCCTCGCTCTTCTGCTGTCAGCTATCACCAATATTGCTGTTTTTAAGCAAGCTCATATAAGGAGGAAATGAAGATGGGAGTGAGAGAGAGAAAGAGTGGCGTGCATGTGCATGGGACACTCCCTACAAGCACTGAACATAGTCATTGGCCCTCAGTTGACACTTCCTTTTCTCTCACTTCAATTTCTCAAATGTTGCGTCTTCTGTTCTCTTCTTCTTGTTGTATTTCAATCCACATTTCCAGGCTTTCTTCGGGGTCAGTTTCTGAGAAACTTCCACATTTTCGTTGTCTGGCTGAGTAATGCTTGTGGCATACCTTCACCCTATTGTACAACGGGACTTCTGGCGTTTGTTTTTCACAGCAGAGATGTTAGGGTTCACACTCGACTTCAGACCACTGCCATAGATTTGCTCTCTCAGCCACATTCATTTCTCTTTCACTGTGATGTCACTGATAATCAAGTGGATATTTACAGCTAAAAACCGCAGAGACTGAAGATGTGACACAAGACAAATGTGGCAACCTACCTCTTTGAAAACATCATATTTACAGTCTTTGCTTGACTCTGACTATTCTTTTCCACTCCACGAGAGTGAATCAAAGTTTGAGAGTGATTATGTGACAGAGGTCTGATCAGTAACTGTTCATTCGTTTGAAATTTTTGCATTGCTTTGTTGACTCAGTCTTAAATATGTAGGGGCAGCACAAACAAAACTGGGCAAACAGTTTTGCTTCAACCATTAAAAAAAAAAATTTCTACTCATGCTTTGTCTTCTCACACCAAGAGATTTTGGAAATTATTGTCTTAAACACTAAAAACCTTTGTTTGACCTTTTTTCCCCCCCTTGAGATTGGTCACACTTTTATTTCCAGAGTGAAACTTTGAGCTCTTAACACCAGATTGTCTTTAAAGGGGGCAATTTGACATGACAGACTCCATATGCTGAAGCAGTGTGACACACACACACACACACACACACACACACACACACACACACACACACACACACACACACACACTGTGTTGAGTGGAGATAAAGATGCAGGGAGGACAGACGGAAGTCTATATTTGTGGTTGACCTGAATGAAGGCAATTGTTCCATGTTAACACGGATCACAGCATGGACGAACACCCAGCGGTTGCTGTGCAGGAATTTTCACTTTAGTACGAAAACATAAGAGACTGATATACTGTATTTAAGGAAAATGAAAACAGAACTCAACAAAAGGACCTGTTATTCCTTTCTGTCTGATTTTGTGTGTGTGTGTGTGTGTGTGTGTGTGTGTGTGTGTGTGTGTGTGTGTGTGTGTGTGTGTGTGTGTGTGTGTGTGTTTCGACCTCCTTACTTTCAACATGTTAATCAACTTCCCTTTTTTGGACAAATAACATCTTTACAAACTGCTCTCAATTCCCATTTTATACCATTTTAACCACATCTGCTTAATTTAAAGGGACTCTGTCTGAAATGACAGCTCCATTTACTCTTTACTGTTTGTTATTTTATATTTTAAAACAGTTCCCCAAATAATAAGAAAAGATACTCACACTGAATTCATTTTTGTAACCCATCACCCATCAGTGATACTCAGGAATGTCCAAAACCTCATTCAGGGTCTCTTTTGAAGTAAAAGGCATTTTACATGGATGACCTTCATGATTACAGCAGAAAATGCACAGGAATTCATTTGTCACATGTCACTGGAGACTAGGCTGCATCCATCCATCCATCGTCATCTTCCGCTTATTCCTACACATTAAGGGTCGCGGGGGGGCTGGAGCCTAGCGTCAACGGGCGAGAGGCGGGGTACACCCTGGACAGGTCACCAGTCCATCGCAGGGCCAACATAGAGAGACGAACAACCATTCACACTCACAGTCACACCTACAGTCAATTTAGAGAATCAATCAGCCTAGTCCCCAATTGCATGTCTTTGGACTGTGGGAGGAAGCCGGAGTACCCGGAGAGAACCCACGCAGACACGGGGAGAACATGGAGACTCCACACAGAAAGATTCCATGCCTGAGCCAGGACTCGAACCCGGAACCTTCTTGCTGTGAGGCCACAGTGCTAACCACTGCACCACCGTGCAGCCCTAGGCTGCATCCAATAAATTAATTAAAGAGTTGATTTTTTTTTTAGGCGTCATTTAGTCAAAATCAACATCCATGTATCCTTACGTACAGCTACGATAACAGCTCTGAGAGAAAAGTACAACTACACTACCGGTCAAAAGTTTGGACAATCCTTCTCATTTAACGTTTCTTCTTTATTTTTACTACATTCTACATCATAGATACATACTGAATAATGTAACATATGAAGTAAGATGTATGGAATTATGCAGCAAAGAAAAAAATGTTAGATAACAGTCACTGCAACCCACTCACCGTCACAGCCACACCCTCCATCTCGTCCTAGCATATGGAATTGAAGCTGCACATCTAGTTGTATTTCCAAAGAACGCGCTTTTATCTGACCATCAATTAATCACTTTTGAATTTGTATTCATCGACTACACTCCACTCATGAAAACTGTAGTTTCCAGATGTTTGTCTGATCAGGCCGTAGCTGGATTTAAGGAAGCGATTCCATTGGCGCTAAATTCAGTGTCATGTCCTATTATAACAGAGGACACTGATGTCAACCTTCGTCCCTCCCAAATTGATCATTTTACCGATTGTTACAAACAACTATTGCCCCACTAAAATAGAAAACTACAAATCCAAGGAAACAAGCACCTTGGTACAATTCCAAACCAGACAGTTTAAACAAAAAACCCAGAAGTTAAAGAGAATATGGCGCTCCTCCAAACTGGAGGAGTCACATATAATCTGGCAAGATAGCTTTAAAACCTATGAGAACGGCCTTCGTAAAACCAGAGCAGCCTACTACTCAGCACTAATTGGGGAGACAAAGAACAACCCCAGGTTCCTCTTCAGGACTGTAGCCAGACTGACTGAGAGCCACAGCTCTTCTGAACCAAGTATTCCTGTTTCCCTGGGTAGCAAAGATTTCATGGACTTCTTTAATGACAAAATTCAACTTATTAGAGAGAAAATTCATCTTTTCCTGCCATCAGCTGACAACATGGCACCTATAACCTCAGAAGCCTTAGAGGCAGCTGTAGAACCAGACATACACTTTGATAATTTTCTCCCATTAGCCTTCATGAGCTTAGTACAATAATTTCCTCCTCTAAACCCTTCATCTGTCTTCTAGACCCCAACCTACCTGGCTAAGCTGCTTAAAGACTCTCTACCCCTCGTTAGCTCCTCTCTCTTGGACATGATCAATGTGTCGCTGTTGGTTACGTCCCACAGTCCTTTAAAGCAGCAGTAATTAAACCCTTCTCAAAAAAGCAACCCTGGATCCAGAAGTTTTGGCCAACTACAGACTAATATCTCTCCAAAATCCTGGAGAAAGCAGTTGCTAAACAGCTCTGTGACTTCTCCACAGCACCAGCCTATTAGAGGATTTCCAGTCAGGTTTCAGGATTCATCATCACACAGAAACAACACTAGTCAAAGTTACCAATGACCTCCTACTAGCATCAGATGAGGGACTGGTCTCTGTGCTGGTCTTATTAGATCTCAGTGCAGCTTTTGATCCCATTGACCACCATATCCTTCTGCAGAGACTGGAACCTGTCATTGGCATTAAAGGAACTGCACTAAATTGGTTTAGGTCATATTTACTGGGTTGATCTCAGTTCATACTCACTAATGATAACCCCTCTGAAACCACTGCAGTCAGTTATGGTGTTCCACACGGCTCTGTGCTTGGACCAGTCCTCTTCACCCTATACCTGCTTCCTCTAGGTCACATTATTAGGAAACACTCAATTAATTTTTCACTGTTATGCAGATAATACGCAGCTGTACTTATCAATGCATCCGCATGTAACAAATCAGCTGACTAAACTGGAGGCCTGTCTAAAGGAATTAAAACATGGATGACCCACAATTTCCTTTTATTAAACTCTGATAAAACTGAAGTTATTGTGCTGGGCCCAAAACATCTTAGAGACACCCTATCTGATGAGATAGGTACCTTGGATGGCATCACCCTGGCCCACAGCACTACCATAAGGAACCTAGGAGTTCTCTTTGATCAGGATCTGTCCTTTGACTCCCACATTAAGCAAATTTCTAGGACTGCTTTCTTTCATTTACGTAACATTGCTAAGATCAAACACATCCTATCTCAAAACGATGCAGAAAAACTAGTCCGTCCTTTTGTCACTTCCAGGCTGGATTACTGCAATTCCCTCTTATCAGGCTGCACCAATAAGTACCTAAAGACTCTCCAGCTGGTCCAGAATGCTGCTGCCCGCGTGTGGACTAGAACTGGTAGAAGAGACCATGTCTCTCCTGTACTGGCCTCTCTGCATTGGCTCCCTGTCCAATTTAGAACAGAATTCAAAATTCTCCTTCTAACTTACAAAGTCCTCAACAGTCAGGGTCCTTCATACCTGACAGAGCTCATAGTCCCTTATTATCCAGCTAGAACCCTTCACTCCCAGGATGCAGGGTTACTGGTGGTTCCTAGAGTTTCTAAAAGTAGAATGGGAGCCAGAGCCTTCAGCTATCAGGCTCCCCTCCTGTGGAACCATCTCCCAGTCTCGGTCCGGGATGCAGACACCCTTTAAGAGCAGACTTAAGACCTTCCTTTTTGATCAGGCTTATAGTTAGGTCTGCTTAGGCTGGCCCTTAGATATGCTGCTATAGGCTTAGGCTGCTGGGGGATCTCCCATGGTGCACTGGGCTTCTCTCGACTCCTCTCTGTCCTCCTATATGTGTCATATATAAATCACACTCATACGTGTCTTTTTCTACGGAGCCTTCCGGCTCTCCTCATCCCAGATCCCGGGTGCTGCTGGAGGAGGCTACAGACCTGAAGAGCCTCAAGCTGCCACCTGTAGCTCCACCTGCTCACGTCCCCGTCTGTCCATCAGTCTCTTCCCTTTCACTCTCTCTTTATCTCTGTCCCTCTCTTTCCTTCTGTATATCTGTCTTCCTGCATCATCTGTCTTTGTCTCTGCCCTGCTCTCCTGCTCTCTTTCCCCCCAACCAGTCAAAGCACCGTCCCCATTGAGCCTGGATCTGCTCGATGTTCCTGCTTGTTAGAAGAAAGGTTTTTGTCGTCGCTGTTGCAGGATGTGCTGCTCATGGAGAATTGTTGGGTGTAGTTTGGACCTGCCCGACTTGTAAAGTGTCATGAGTGATTGGCGCTATACAATTAAAACTGACTTGACTTGATATTTTTTATATTTTTGATTCCTCAAAGTTGCCACCCTTTGCTTTATTGACATCGCTGCAAACCCTTGACCTTCTCTCAGTGAGCTTCATGATGTCATCACCTGAAATGGTTTTCACGTCACAGGTTCGCCTTGTCAGGGTTCATTTGTGGAAATTCTCGCCTTTTTAATGGGGTTGGGACCATCAGTTGTGTTGTGCAGAAGTCAGGTTGGGTCACAGCTGACAGCTCTATTTGACAACTGTTAGAATTCATATTAAGAAAGAACCAATCAGCAAAGTAAAGAGAAACAAAAGTCCATCAATACTTTGAGAACTGAAGTGCAGTCGCCAGAACCACCAAGGGCTACGATGAAACTGGCTCACGTGAGGACCGCTCCAGGAAAGGAGGACCAGGAGCCTCCTCTGCTGCTGAGGACAAGTTCATCTGAGTCACCAGCCTCAGAAATCGGGTCAAGAAACACAATGAATGGACTAACAGGCTGTGTGAGGGCTCTTTGACCAAGAAGGAGAGTGATGGAGTGCTGCACCAGATGACCTGGCCTCCACAGTCACCTGACCTACAGCCATCCAGATGGTTTGGGATGAGATGGACCGCAGAGTGAAGACAAAAAGGCCAACAAGAGCTCAGCATCTCTGGGAATTCCTTCAAGGCTGTTGGAAAACCATTTCAGGTGACGACCTCATGAAGCTCATCGAGAGAACGCCAAGAGTGAGCAAAGCAGTAATCAAAGCACAGGGTGGCTATTTTGAAGGATCTACAAAACACACTTTGAATTATTTCACAATTTTTCTTTCATACAGAATTCCATGTGTTCATTCATAGTTTTGATGCCTTCAGTGAGAAACTACAATGTAAATAGTTATGAAAATAAAGAAAAACCATGAAATGAGAAGGTGTGTACGAACTTTTGACAGGGAGTGTATATATTCTTTACAGCTCATTCATATTTTGCACTGGCCAAAATTAACTCACCACCACCACCTAAAGTAACTGTCATTTATTGACATGGTGTGATTGTCCAGATGATCAGTGTGATTATAGAATAGGGAAGTGCCTAAAATACTCAGAAAACAACATAATACTGTGATATTTGGTTGTCCTGGGCTCAGTACTGTGACATAAGCAAAACTAAGTGCTCTCACATCCCCCTCATTAACTCTCTCTCTCTCTCTCTCTCTCTCTCGCTCTCTCTCTCACACACACACACACACAGAGGTTTGCACAGCCTAACCTAAAAACCTAATCCTCCTCTCAGCCTTGATAGTTTAACTCCAAATTTAACCAGGAAGTCAGAAAATAAGTTCTGCCTCTTTGCACCAGTCTTTGGTCCCAATGAGGACCACAGTTCCTGATAAGGGACAGTTTAAGGTATTGATTGTGTGATAAGGTGTTTATAGAAGAGAGCGTTTCCAATAGGTAGTGTAGACAAATTTATATATATTTGCTTAAACTGTAGTTAAATTTATACACACATTCACTTAAAATAGAGTGTAGGACACACAAGGCAGTTGTAATAAAGATGTTTCTGTGGCAGTTCCCAAAGAGGTAGAAAATGTTCCAACACTGTATTTAGTTCATCAATGTACTTCTTTAGTGTTAGTAGCGGTATGATCAGGATCTCCTGCTCATGCATCCCAGGCAGAATCGATGACTTAGCTGCAAGTCACCTTATTTGACCTCATGAACATCTGGAAGTAGTAAAAGGTGTTTTACAGAGGGGTCCCACAAATCTCCAAAGCACCAGGATTAGTTGGTGCCATTGCGACTCTAGGAAGGAACTTATAAATACTGGAGACAACACAGATAGACATTCCAAGATATAAGACAACAGAAAAACACTTACTATCAGCAGTGAACCACAGACCAGACTGTTTAAGAGTGGACAGGTGAAAAGGTCACAACAGGGAATAGCGGGAGTGTAGCTCATGCTAGCATCACTCCCTCAAGCTAATTAAGTCAGAACAGGGTCCACAAGAATTTCTATGGTAGGATGAGGCCGTGAAAGATAAGAGCATGGCCGTAAATCGGAAAGAGGTTTTAATCTTCACAGCTGCAACAACAAGGCCACGATGGACCAGAAGGGACTGGCATGGGGTCAGACAGAAGATCCTGCAACAGACATGAAGATCAAAAATACACACTTGCACGCAGAAGCGATCACATAAGCACCTCCCCTGTAACACATAAAAACTGGAGAAGATAGTTAGATCGTTGGACTTCTTGCCCCAACGCCAGGGACGACGCATCTGCGTATGCTGACTCCAGCATAGGGGAAGACGATCTCCAGAGCTCTGTATTCTTTCCTGTTAATCTGAATAAATTCTTTTGAACCAACTGGAAGGTGTCCTCTCCAGATTTTGAACAGCACAATAAATACTCTGTGGGTCCTTCTGATTGATTAATGACGACTTGTTGAAAAATTCCTACAGTAGCAAAAAGCAAGTGCTTCCTCTCTCTCTCACACACTCACGAACAGACACAGTGTCGGTTAATAACAGGGTTCCTGTGAAAGTGGTCACACAGGTTGACCCTGTTACACTGCCCCCCCCCCCCACACACACACACACACACGTACGCATACACACGCGCACGCACAAACACGTTTTATTCATACTTTCCTTTTACCTACACACCTGAAACGTCCATATCCATCCATCAATTTTCAATACCGCTCGCGGGGGTGAGGGGCGGGGGCGTGAACATTGTACTATGATAACATGCGTTATTTTTTTCATCTCAACCATGGCACTATTGGACTCATTTTATGAGATTATCAAATAAAATTGTTAAGTCACAGTACCCACTTCAGTGTTGGCGTTTGTATGGGCGGGACTCATGTCGGCGGTGATTGGAGGAGCGTTGCTACTCTTCCTTCTCTGATTGGTCCACACACACTTAACACGTCTGCGTACCTCCATCCAATCACAACACGTGAAAGTTATGCCCCGGAAGCGGGACATTCTTGGCGAAGATGTCTGGAATTAGATAGCGCCGTCCGAGGAAATAGCTGTCACCATGGACAGTTTCTTGAGGAAAGAGGGGAGCAGACGACGACCACTGGTCCTTACAGTATTTCTGGGTTGGTGTTTCGTGTCTGTTCGTTGTTTCGACGTGCAGGAGAACGAGTACACGTTTGTTTTGCCAGCCGGAAGATCCGACTGTTTCTTTTTAACAGCAGTAAAAGATGGGTCGCTAGAGGTCGAATATCAGGTGTGGTTGTCATCATAATCTCTCCTTGTGTGTGCTAACAGTGACGAGTAATGTAGCATTGGTCTTTGGACAGTTTACAGCTGTCATGGTTACTCCTCAAACTATCTTTCACACTGCATGTTTTGATAAACGACAGTCAAACACAATTCTAAGCCATGGCAAATTCTAATGTTCCGATAGCCTGTTTCGGTGGAATTAACTTCACTAATGAGGGAACCCTTTAACAACTGTCAGCTGCTTAATAACCTAAAACAAGCCGACATTTTTTTGCACCCTTGCACTTAAAGAAGTTAGTTCCACAAAAAAATCCAATGTTGAAGGGGTGGTTCACCCAGGATTGAAAATACAGTCGTCATCCAAAATACTGTCATGCTGATGGAAGATTGGGTGGTTTTTTTTAGTCCCCAAAATACTGATAGAGTTTCATAGAAAAGGGTGTTGCAGTAATCTCCCAAACAATTGAAATCAATTGTAACTAACTTAAGAAATACAAAAAAGCACACATAATAAAACCATAAAATTCCTCAACTTCCACTGACTGCTTGTGTGACGTTACGCAAGTGTCCTGAACCTCGACATGCCAAGTTGTCAAGAAAAACGTCACTTGATGGCGTCTCTCCCTGCTCGCTGTAGCCTGAAGCTCCCAGCCATGGCAGTATGTTTTTAGTGAAGCTACAAACTTACCACCAGTAAACATGGCGTGATTCTTGGAGTTTCTTTTTTGGGGTGGGGACTATTCCTTTAAAACCACTGGCAGGTTATGTATCGAGTAAAATACTACAGCACTGAATTTGAATGTCGTTGTCAAAGCTCGCACAGGTCCTAGTGATGACCTGGTGAACAAGCTTGAATTATTTAAAGTTCAAAAGGAACTCTGGTCAGGAGCTCTGATCTCTACTAAATATTTGACTGTAGTTTAGTTTATATTATTCTTGATAATATACATTTGTCATGTAAAACTTGTGATTGTCCGTCACCAACTTCCAGAGCCAATAACTCTGCTTTAGAGTAGAAAAACAATCACAATTACTGTCATCGCTGCAAAAAACTGGCCCAACAACAAAATAAAACAAACACGGTAGAATCTGAAATATTCTGGCTGATTCAGGATAATTAGAATTGGGGTTTATGTTTCACCCTTCTCTCGTTCAAACTTTACAACCTGATACTTTAAAACAGCTATGTACAAATGTACATGTCTCATGATACTATGGCTCTACTAGTGATCAGTGAGTTTGTTCAGCAGGAGAAGCTCAGACTCACTAACATGCACCATCTTGGAAAGAAAATGTCATTTCACTTGAATGTCTCTTTTCATTCCTCCAGACATTCGGTTACTGGGATTATAATAAAACAAAAACATTGTGTGTGTGTGTGTGTGTGTGTGTGTGTGTGTGTGTGAGAGAATCCAGGTGATCAGAGGTGCTAGTATGGATGTAGACTTCTCCATCGTCTCTCCAGCTGGCATAAAGGTCGCCACTGGGCATCGAAGCTCTAAGGGACTACACGTGTTAGTGCTTTCTGAGTTTTTGCCTCAATCCTTGTCGCAATTTCATGTCACTACATGACACAGACCTGTTGAACCCGTCTTTTCACCCTTGACAGGGTGGATCCCTCAGAGGATGGAGACTATAAAGTTTGCTTTGACAACAGCTTCAGCCGCCTCTCAGAGAAGATGGTGTTCTTTGAGACTTATATCGATGGTCAAGGAGTAGAGGACTGGGTGGATTTAGATGAGCCTGAGGAGAGTTTACTGGAGTACAAGCTGGAGGACATCCGGGTGAGACGTCACATTCAAAGGGGGATATTCTCCTAGTTTAGTTAAATGTCTGAAAGTGAGCCGAATTTATTTACACTGAAGAACCTTAACCATTTGTTTCACTGGTGGCAGGATGGCCCTGAGTGAGGGCCAGGGGCCAAATTCTGCTTCAGCAGAAGCCTTAATGATAAATAGGCATATGCAAATAAAATGCACTTGAAGTATGTGGGATCCTCAATGATTCATTATTATTTCATCATTTGATCCGTTTGGCACAAGCGAGGTAAGGAAATAAAAATCAGCAGGCACTAGGGAGAGTTGTACACACATAAAAAGTTTGGGCACACCTGTCGGTTGTTTTCTCAAACTTGTTTAAAAATTAAAACATATAAATCTGTAAATACTGACCGGAGTGCATTCATCAGTCCAGTGTCTGCGTCTATTTGAGAAATGTTTGCTTAGGGTGAAGGTGCCCAGTTGTCACTTCAAGTCATTGAGCACTAAAATTAAATTACACATTCCAGGCAAACCCACTGTCACTGTCATCATGAGTCCGACTTCTCCAGACAGACAGAGGAAGTGGTGATGGATTAAACCGAAAACAAAATGTTTTTTAAAGGGAAATTCTATATTTAGAGCGATCACTTTGACCACCACCCACACAATGACTGCAACTATAGCATATGGAAAATTATGCTGTCACTGACGTTGTTAATAGCAGTCAAAGCTTCTCATTGTTCTTTCCTTTCGTTCTACTTTTTTTCAATTGGAGAACTTTTTTTTTCCACTACACCACAAACACCAGTAGTGTGACAAGATGCTAAGTGTGTTTTGGCTTTTTTTTTTTTTCTTTCTGTGGCGGAGAGATGAAAAATGGTCCAGGTTATTGAAGCAAACCTCTTCAGGAGCCACTGTTGTTGTTCTGAGCCAACAGTCTGGTCGCCACATGTAAACCGCGGCCGTATTACTATCATACCCAAACAAAAAGGAAAATACAACCCAGGTGGGAAAATACCAGTTTCCCATTGGCTTGTATTTTTCAATTCAAAGAGACACTTCCTGACCACCCTTGACTAGAACCACTATCAGAAATTACTTCTTGTCAGATTACACAAGCCGCCAAACCATTTTGATGGTCACATGATCCAGTATTACGGTTTGTTTTCTGACAAAATAATGAAATGGAAAAAGAAAGCCATGCTGCTCACCTGCTAATGGTACTCAAGAGCTCTGAAATCTTCTTAGACAAGCTGTCACTTTTGTATTTGAGCATATTCTCTCATCTTGTTCCTTCTTTTGAATCTTAATCAAATCCCTGAAACTTTTCTGCTGTTGTCTCCAGAGTTCCATGGAGTCTCTGCAACAACGTTTGCACCGCAGCCGGCAGATGCAGGCCATGTTGCGGGCGTATGAGTCACGGGACCGAAAGATCCAGGAGAACAACCTTTGGAGGGTCACTGTTTGGTCCTTAGCCGGTGTGCTGGTGATGGTGGGCGTGGCCTTTGCACAGGTGAAAACACGCGTACAATTACGGACTTACAAACTCAAGTAGGACGATGTAATGGTTGTGTGCTTCTGTCCGCAGGTCTTCACTGTCCGCAAAATGTTCGACAATAAGCGAAAGTTCCACTCGTAATGGAACACGAGGAAGGCAATCACCTGTTCATGCCACTCACCAGTTACGCCTCCTCTGAAACGCTGGCAATCAACTCCAGCAGGTTATCGGGACCACTGACTGTTTCCTGTACACCAGTCGGAGCAGCAGATGCGAACATTCCAGAAAGTTATCTGATGAGGAAGAGGAATCTTTGAGTTGCCTCAAATGTCACATTTTACCACAAAGCAACGGGGAAATACATTTTCAAAGGCACTTCCTTCGTGAAAAATCGTTATCTTAAAGCTGGTGTGTGTGTGTGTGTGTGTGTGTGTGTGTGGGTGGGTGGGGGGGGGGGGTGTTGCTGTAGTGTCTGCCAAAGGTTAATGGACAGTTATGCAACACACGTGTACCCACGGGGTTTCTTGGTTTGACAGTTTACAAATGATGTGCAATAGTTGTATTTGCTCTTCCTGACGGTGTAGGACTTTTGGAGATTTGTTTCCCTGGGTTACAAGTTTACTGATGATTAACTTTTTTTTTTTTTTGGAGCGGTTACTGATACATATTCTTATGTTTAATATGCCAGTAATATTCCTTCCTGTTGTTTCGACCCCTAAGAATGTAGCCTAATAAGGAGATCTATTGTACACGTGTGCTCTTCCGTTCTGACATTTGTGTGTGTTTAGATTCGGAAGCGTGCACGAACAGGTCATGATGGTTTTGCCTTCAAGATGATCAAAGCTGCTTCTTCTGGTTAAGGTTTGATGTGTTGACATTCCGTGCTACTTGGATGATAAGTTTTATTTCGTTTTTTTTTTTTTTTTCAAATAAGATGACACTTAACTGTATTTTCTATTTAATCATAAAAATGTAGTTTTCATGGGAATCATTGATTTTAATAAATGCTTTTAAAATACTGGAATTACATGATGCTGATGTGAGTTGAGTGAATAATAACTGACTTATTTTTACTTTGAACCGAGCCTGACACACACGCACACACACGCACACACACGCACACACACACACACACGTGGGATTTTGCTGATGTGGCTCGCCCTAATGGTTGACCTTTACAAAACACTTCTAATAGCATTGACAGTGACAGCCCTGGCATTTTTTTCCTGCCGCTGGCATCTACAATTAAGTCCTACATAATTCATCAGCTGTAGCATGTAATTTAAATGCTGAACAGCCACTGCGTACATTGTTGTAATTGAAAAATCTTACCAAAGTAAGTGAATTGTGTCTTTTTGACTTCATCAGGCAATGAGAAGTAAAAAGTAATCGAGAGCAACTCAAATGTTAGACTTTAATGTGTAAAGAGCAAACAAAATGATTTAATCCTACTCATCATGAAGGACTGAATGAATGACAGCTGCTTGACGTTAGTAATTTAAAATGAGGAACCATAAAATCAGACCTGTGGAGAAGTTTTAAGAGAAAACAACGTAAACTGATTGCATCTGAGGTATAGCGTTTATTATAATTAATAACTTTTAATACAGGAGTTATTTTGCACACAATACAAGAAAATCCAGCCATAATCTTTTGACGCTATTCCTAATCTGATGTAATCTTATAAAAACACACCATGAATCTATGTCAGTGATCATGAATCATTGAAAAACATTATAAAAAGTTTCAGGAAAGAGAAACTCCTGAAGCTCTGATGCCAGCAAGTGGAGCAGACTCCTCCAGCTCCGGGCTGGCTGAGCCGCCAGGTAAGAGCCAGCTGAGCTTCCTCACCAGTGGTAAGTACGAGAGGGGATTTGAGGAGGTCGCCTGCGTAGAGAACCACGATGACATAATCAGACGATTGAATTTCAGTGTTGGAGTTTCAACAGCTGACAGACACAACGGTGAAGCCCAAAGATCTCAAATGCATACCTTTACTCTGTCCTGCTCAGCTCTACGAGACGACCTCAAAAGAAACTTGCACCACTATCTTTGCTGTGTGTTGCCAGTGGCAACTGTAGTTACCATGGTAACTTGCAGCTCCATCCTAGCCATGCTACACCCAGGCGAGTGAAATGTTCCTGTTCTGCTCAGCTGTCTCCGTTTGACTTTAAAGCAAATGGAGTGGTCAGGATGTGAGCCCAGCGTCGTCCGACTGGACTGACCACAAATCACTGACAGGCAGCGTCTGTGTGTGTGTGTGTGTGTGTGTGCGCGCGCGTGCATGTGTTCACTATCTGTGCACGAACACGGTGGATGACAAGACAGATGCGACAAGTGATAAAACACAAAAAAGAGGCTTGGTGGTACATGACAGTTTGAGCAAAAAAAGATATCTAACAAGAAAACCACACCTTCTGTTTCTATTTGTTTATTCAATCCATCATTTGAAGACAGGCCCTGCTCCTCACACCTTCTTTCATTATGGCTTTTTAAGGAGATAAAGTAACATAAGTAAATATAACCTAGTTTTTGCTGCACGGATGACCGGTGGCGGGATATAACTGTCAGAGGTCACTCTTCCTTCACTATTATATAATGAGTAATCAGTAATACATCACCGTATTAGAGACAGTCTCTAATTGGTACAGAAAAGACAAACTACACTGTACTTCATTAAAACTCGAGATAAAAAGTATCTCTCCAAAAATGTTGAAGTTAATTTATTTTGATCAGCTGATTGAAGGATATTTTTGAAGGAGGAAATGACTTCGCCCAAAGTGCTGTTGGCTTACTGAGGTGCTTAGTGTGTAAGATTTCTCACACAAATTAGCAATTCAACTCACAAAAAATTACTTCTAAAAGTGTTTTGCTAACATTACCAAAGGTTATCAATCATACATGACTTAAGACTCTTTTCATCTCAAATGAACAAAAATTCAAAATGACTTGATGGCTGATAACCTTCAAGCCCGTAAACACATCAAATTTATCCCTTTTTAAATTCTGAATGCAATAAATTTGTTATAAAAAACAAAACAAATCTAACTACACATTCAGTAAAAATTACATACATAATGTTTCTGACATGCACAGACTGAAACAGCATCAGATAACCAAACACTGGGAGACTGGTTGAAGTTAAAGGAGAAAAATGGAGATATAAAAGTGTAAACAAAAAGGAACGTTTGTGTTTGTGCTTGTGTGTGTTTCTAGTCAAGCAGGGAGGGCTCTGAAGGACGTATGACAGTGGGTCGGTTGGGAGCAGCCGGGGGTCTTCTGCTGCAGGAAGGGGGGGGGGGGGGGGGTTGATGGGGAAGAGAGGGGGGAGAAGACACATGCAAGGCAAAATATCATCAGAGACATGCACCATGATTCCCAAAACACCAAAAGCCTGAACATCAAACCCTTCACCAGCACCTCCCACTTTCCCATCAATGCTCCACTAACACCAAAGCCATGAGGAAAACCCTTTTTTTTTTACCTAGGGATTCCTGGTGGCAGCGCAGGAGGCACACGCGCTGGTCTGGAAGGGATGAGAGGGGCGTTACCAGAGTTCGGATCGCCTGCATATGCCGTTTGAGCCTGCGGGGGGCCGGGCCGAGAAGGCACGGGTGGTGCAGCGAAGGCAGGTGAAGGGTTGGCAGAGGGTGGAGGACCAGATGTGGGCCCCCTCGCTGTTGGGGGTCGGCTGGGAGCAGCCGCTGTTGCCGAGGCAGGGCGGGACCCACTGCCACAGAGGGACAGAAACTACATTTTAGAACTGAAAATAAAGCTTAGCCTTAGCTCACTGCTCCAGCTGCAGTTTACGTCTGTTTTCCATTCAACATACAGAAAGAGCCACCTTTACGATTACAGAACAACTTAACATTAGTAACAACATAACCCGAGTAAGGATCTGAATAATCCAACTGAACCCATCTTAGATCGATGATGGCATCAACTGTTTTGCAAAATATTCCAACAATATTTCTGGATGAAGCCAAAATGACTATGACTGGTGCAGCGTCTGTTAAAAACATGTCTGTTTGAAACAGAGTTGCTTCTACTGAATTTGAAGCTCACAAACATATTCTGAGTTTACAGTGGATGCATCGGAGTGTTCACGAACGCTGCAGCTAGCGAGGACTACAGATGGAAAATTAGCTTTCTGCTAAATCTGGGGCATTTCAGGCAAATGGTTAATGTGCAAGTGTATTTCTAAATGAAAGAAACTAAACTAAGCAAGCTAACAGATGAGAATAAACAGCTGGGAGGACTGCGACCAATGATGGCGACAACAACTTCACATCAGTCAAGCAAACAGCTGGATGTGGAGGACAGCTGGACTGTGAACATAGCGCTTCCTTTATTTGCGTCTGTCTGGATAGCAAGCTAATACAGTGTAGCACAATCAACGCGTCTAAAATGTGGGTCACCTGGGGTCCTTGGCTATCCAGCCATCGTCTACTGGTGGAGGCACTGGGGTAGAAATGGTGGTGGTGCTGATGTCTCCGATGATGACCAGGGCTTCTTTAAGAGCATGGTACATCCTGAGCATCTCATCCCTCCTCTGGGCCTGCTCAGCAGACTCCTCCATCAGGCTGCCCTGGTCCCCAGCTGAGTACAGGTAGGCCAGGAGCTCTGAGTGGATGAAGTCCTTCGCCTGGAGGTGAGAGGAAACGCGATTCACACAATGTTTTTTCCAAATGCTTGCTATGTAGGAGATGTGTTCATTTAGAATGAGCAGACTAACAAATATTTACATGAACTATTTAAAGGGCCTGTTATTCTCATCTCCAACTTCACATTTTGATTCTGTAACTCTACAAGAGAAATTTTGCACGACTCGCGTACAAAATGAAACTACAGTTGTCTTGTGTCCTTAACCGACGGTGAGTGCTTTATTTGAGCATTTTAGGGGAATTTGGATGTTTACTTTACTACATTTCAAAGAAAATATTGTGTTTTTTTACAACACTACATTTATCTGAAGTGCTACCACTTTGAAGAAACAGATTTTTAATGGAAAACATGACGAAATCTGACGAAGACGATGCAAATTTGAAGGGTACCACCATCGACAGGTCAAAGTCAGAGAAGCGCAACTGAAAAACACCCCACTTAAAACTGATCTTTAGAGGTCCTATTAAAGAAAACTCCCAAGAATATCAATACACAATCATTAACAAAAGTTGTGTACGTTTAATTCTAATAAGTACCCCGAGTATCAAATACTTCTGCTTCGGAATAATAACATTTTTGAGAGGTAACTTTCATCTGACTATTTTTTAACGGGTATTTAAACTTACTCAAGTGAGTCAACCGTTTGGAACAGAAGTAGAGGACCAGATGCGTGATGAAGTGACGCGCAAACAGCAGCTTAGCCAGGCAGCAGGAAGCACAAACCGGGCTTTATTTTTATTTTAGGCTAAATGCATTAAACCTGCAGCTGATGACAACCACCGTGAAACTAATTTTTGGCAGCTGAATGGAATCATGGAGCCATCGACCCACTTTACCCACCCAGCATTCAACAGAACTCTTAATAAATTAATAAATACACAAGACCCTTTGGGGTCAATGATACACAAACTCCATCCTGCATTAAATTTCTACAAGCAGGCAAGTAAATACAGTGTCAAGATATGAAGTGATGCTGAGAGTCCTGCTTCTACTGTTTCTTGAAGTTCCTCAAAGTCACACATCTGACAAGCTGCTATTTAAGAGTTGTGACATTTTAATGTAATTACGTTTCAAATAATAACTTCAGTGTAACTGAAAACTTTATTTACCGATCTGCAAACAAAACATTGACAAAATAGCAACTATTTCATTCTCTTTCAGTCTTTCAGACCTCTTGGTTTTCATTGTAGTTTTCCTTGTTATTGTACTGTAACTTTATCATCCAGTGCTAAGACGAAAGGAAATATCCTTCCCCTCTCTACTGAGCATTCTATAAAAAAGAATGGCGATGAATTCTGCCAGCACCTTGATTTCTAAAGCTACTGAGCCAGTTTGCAAACCGTTTCTGTATCTGACGGCTGTAGAGCAACATTTGGAGAACCGTTTTCTGTCTAGAGTCCAATATTTAACATTTCCACTCACTCCAGAGTAACACGTCTCGCTCTTTTGTTGCTAAATGTTTTTGCACATTTCCACGCACAAACTTATCATGTGCAACGCTGCAGGAGTTACACACCAGGTTGATAATACAACAAGTAGTACGGTGAAGAATACTGCGTGCCGCTTCATCTTACAGTAGTGCACAATGATCAGAAGGGTGAGCAGAACAATGGTCAGTTGATAACTGCCTCTCTGATCACCACTATTAGCAACATCACACACCGGTACACGTGCATGAGGACACCTACACTGTTGATCATCAGGTGCATGATGGTCTTGGGCATGAGGTCTCTGATGGACTTGTTGACGATGCTGATGTAGGAGTCCACGAGGTTACGGATGGTCTCCACCTGCCGCTCCAGCTGAGGGTCCATGGACACGGTGTCGCTAGGAATCATCGCGTCTTCATTTTCAGGCTGGAGAAAAGCAGGATAGAGAAATGGAAGCGGTCATGGGAGAGGGAGCCACCAACAAGATCTACACATTCTGTGCAACCACACAGAAAAATATGATTTGAGGGCAAAAAGATCAGAATGAAAACCTCAAAAATATTTTTCAGGCCATTTGTGATGAAAAATGTCTCGAGATGTGAATCCAGAAATTTTACATGTAAACCAAAACATTTTCGTCTCCGAATTGAGCCGAGCTGCTCCGATTGAGACAAGCCAACAAGAACGTGTTTCACAACTGACTTCTAGTTTTACGATCATAAAATTCAGGGATTGCAAACCTACTGCGTTTGATGGTGCAATAAAGATGCAGAAACCACTCAACAGACCCAAATTAATGCAGAGTACACTTGCTGTTAAGCGTCTGTGCATTTCCAGGTTGTCTGTCAGTCTCAGTCATTATCATGAGACACTTAATACTGTCTCAGTTTCAGGAATTGTCCATTTTTCTTCAGTCAGTCACTGGAAAAGCACGTCGCTGGTTAACTTGTTTTGGAAACTTCCACCAGCTTTAAGAGGACATACTGCCACCTACTGTTCTGGAGATGGACATACTTTATTCTTGGACAATAATGACACTCCAGATGTATGACCTAGCCCAGCTTGCAGAGATTTAATGCATGTGAATATACAGATGGTATTTAAACAGCTCAGTCGTTTGTAGAGTCAATAATGAATGAACTTTTGAGCTCTGTGTAGGATTTAAGACAGATAAAGGGTTTTAAAATAAAGGGTTTAACCATTACATGTGGCGACAGAACCCTGGCAAAATGAATCTGTCAAAGTGTTTTTTGCATCTTCAAATAAGCTGAACAACTTTGTATATTAGCCGTTTGAAACTGTCAAAACCTGGTCTTTCTCTGGGTAAACACCCGCTCTGAGGAACGAGGCCTTCCAGCTGTCAACATCCTCCTGAGTGTCACACGCCAGTTCAATCTGACGCAGGTCTTTATACACGTTCCTGTAAAACAGGTGTGCACACAAGAGCACAAGTGTTAGAATATCAGACCGGAGTAGATGGATGTCATAAAACAGTTTCAGAAGTCAACAACACCTCTGCTCTGTGTTGAAGATGGCAAAGACGTGTTTGCTGGACATGAAGCCCTTCTCCACGTCCCTCAGCTTCAGGTTGTCGAGAGGCAGCATGTACTTCTTCTCCTTCTCCTGATGGATCACACACACGCGCACACACACACAGAAAACATGCATACACACAAACACAGGTTGAGTCGCGATGACTTTACTCCTGTCTGATGCTGATTCCATTTTCAGAAGGATGTTAAACTACTCACATTAACAGTCGAAGAAAAAGAAGAAAAACATGGCTGCATCAAATACAGTCTGCTGCTTGAAATTAACAACAACCTGAGAATGTGTCAAAGCTCAGTAATTAAATGCTCCCTCCATCCACCCACCAACATCTACCTACTGTTTAATCATGAGGATTGAAGAAACAAGAAACAACTGCGGGTGGCGATGCACTGATGTGTCCAGCGCCTGTTAAAAACATTACAGCTGTTTTCACGAGATTTAACTTAGCATAACCTGCAGGAACCCAACCAGGGCAGACTTGAGCTCAAATATCAGCTCAAATTTGACCGTACTGTGGCTTTCGAGAGGTCCTGCAGTCAGCAGAGCAGTTCACCGTCAGTGTAGACACTAGATGGACCAATCCTGAAGCAGCGGCAGCCAATAACACTGTGACACTCGACAGCTCTTACCTCCTCGTCTTTGTACCAGGAGAGAGACTCTGCGGTCAGGACGAACCAGTAGTCCTTCGATCCTCCCTTCATGATGCTGATGTTGATCGTCAACCAGCCTCTGCGGATCACCTGCACATGAGAGTCAAACACAAAAGAAGAGGCTGATTTACTGGAAGCAAGTATTCCATAAAACACAACTAAACATCCACACTTTTAACTGAAAACAAACAAACAAACAAACAAAAGCAGAGTCTAAGAAAGGAATCATGATATGTCACCTTCTTTGCAGCCTCCTCTCTGTCAGACTGATGGACAAGATGGAGGGGACAGGCACAAAGGGAGGATGGGCTAACTTAGGCAACACTGTACGGCAACACTGCAGTGTATTTGTTAGTGTTTAATAAAAAAAATAGGTAGTGTCCTGATTGCATAAGAATTTTAAGTTTTGGGAACATCACAAGTTGAGGAATTATTCTAACAATTCAATAGGAACCAGAATTTGTTATTAAATTACCTCAACTTAGAATCCAACAACTAAAATTCTAAACTGATCGGGCCAATAACTTCGCCAGGCTACAACATTTCTTTTGTTTTACAGTGTGGCTGAATGTTTTATAGAGCTGACTCGTCAGACAGGCTCGCTCTTATCTTTGTTTTATTCTTCCTCAAAGCCTTGAAAAGCTGTGTTTGTGTCTGAGTTCATGACAGCTTCATCACAGACAACTGGAAAGAAAAAAATGCAGCCTTTTCACCGGCTACCATACTGGAATAGTTCTCATTACACATCCATGATCGTTCTCTTTCACTTCCCTCCTCTTCTTTCTCAAACAGCACATTTATGAAAAAAGTCTGAGTAACAGCTGCCCCCCCCACACCCCCTCCACCCAGCCAAAGAGGAAGTGGACCAAAGGAGGGGGGTGGGGTGGGGGGACCATAACAAGGAGAAAAAATATAGAAGAGGGGAAAAACAACACAAGGGGTGCAGAAAAGATTGTATATATGTGAAGCAACGAAACGCAAAAATGACAGGACAGATGGGCTGTGACAGAAAAAAGGAAGAAAAAAGGAAGGAGGAAGCGTCTGCTGTGACGCTCCAGTGGCGTGATGACTCTGCCTACAGGGCAGAGGGTGTCAGTGGTGTACCTGATTCGGCATGACTCTCTTCTTGGTGGCATTAGCAGCCGTCCTCTGCTGGGCGCTACGGGAGAGAGTGAGCCAGAGTGAGAATAAAACAATGGTATTACTTTTGTCAAACTTTGTATGTGGGTTGGAGCAGCAAAGGCTGACCTACAGAGGGCGCCACCCTCACTGATAAGTGTTCTTTAGTGGAGTACTTTAGAAAATTATTAATTGTTGGTTAATGAGCGACACTTATTAATCAATCTGCTACACAGAACCACCCTTTTTTTTGCAGGACTTGTGATATAATTGTTCAATGCACCTGCAACTTCATGATTCTAAACACGTTTTGACTTTTTTGAAACTCTAAAAATGAAGATACAACTCAACCTGCTGATATTAGCTTCAATAAATATGAAGTATTTTTGTGTCTCTATTGTACAATAAAGAGGTGTGTGTCAAAACCTTTATTTGAGAGCAATTTATTGATAATGCAAATGTTGTAAGACAAATAATCCAACAGTTTTGCCTGCTGTTGAAGTGAGTTTCTTGTGGGCAGGACGAAAGGCCTCAAACAACAGGGACAAATCAAATAAGCAAAACAAAAAAGGGAACTACTCCCCTGGAAATGTATGTTTTGTTTCAAATCTATTTAGGGTGATGCAAATTTGCAATATTGGGGGTTTGTCTAACATTCAAGTCGTAGAATCCTTCACACAACAGACAATCCACATCATTTGGATGTGACCATGGAAACGAATTAAAGATATTTTCAGTATTTCATGTGTAAAATGTGTTAAGTTTTGCATTCTTGTCTGGCTCGTTACATGACAGTGTCCTGCTGCGAATGTCAGTAATTTCATCAGTGGAAAAGTTGCGTGATAATTTGGACACACACGGCTAATTTAAAGTACATTCATCATTAGAACAGAGGCAGCATTCAGAAGAGTTATGAAATTATAATAACAAGCTTGGCTCTAATTCCTCTCGTCACAGGAAGTTTTCTTATCATTGCCTTGACAGGATCTTGTGATGTTAGTTCTTAAGCAACTTGCCCATTTTACCAGCCAGATTCAATTTCCACTTGTAATTTTGCCAGAGCCACTCCATGCTAGCGGGTTTTATGGCCAGGAAAGAGGGGGGAAAAAGAGAGGAGGGTTTGGTTTTTTTCAATGTGCACTTTTGAAAAAGTTGGAATGTTGAGAATGAATTCGAAATCAGGAAAGTTTTTCTTTCGTCGTGCACTTTGGGAACAAAGTCGAAAAGTCAACGAAGGTGAAGTGCTGATAGGTTCACTGACAGTGGGAAAGTCAACTACAGCAGATATCAGTGGTTGAGTGGTTTTAGCGTTGCATTCAGGTAGGAGGGAGACAGACTCACATCCCTTTATAGATGTATAGATTTGTTGGAGTTTGCTCCAGCTACTAACTCTTAAAAGTAAAATACAATAAAACATTTTCTCTTTCTTAATATTATTTCTTCAGAAGTCTTAGCACCAGCTTGTATGATTCTGAGGAGTCTTTGAACGGGCATCATAACCAAAGCCCCGCCCAACATTAGAGGATAGTAGGACATTCTGTCAGCTGCATTTCTTTCAAACCCAAACAAACACGCATCAAACCCAACTTCAAAATTTAACATTTTTTTATATGGACCAAGTAAGTTACCTCTTTGGGAATTTTGGGGGGATTTCCAAATATTTGTACTATTTACAGGAGTATGAAATACAAACGATGTGTGTTCTCTATTACTTGGCAATTTATTTCAACCATCAATGGAAATTTTAGCGAAAGAAATTCTGAGAAAAAAAAATGTTAATCCAATCACTACTTTTCATTTTAAGTGCAAAACAATAACTTCATTAGTGAAAGCTGTTTTTCTATTTTGATTCACGGTTAAACCAATCAAATTAATTCAGCTGGCTTGAAATTTACCTTTGTTACACATAAAAATGAAACCGAGAGAGAGGTGGGGAAAACACCCTCCGGCCACAATAAACAGAATCAGCTGATTTTGGACTGGACTTTTTCTGCAACCGTAACGTTCTTCAGAGTAGGTGGTTTCGTCTGCACACTGAACGGCCTGATGTCAAGAATAGACTGTGAGGAGACTTTTCCTCTGATTCTAGTGAACCTCATTAGTCAACAAGTGTGTGTCTCACTTGGCAAATCCAATGAAGTCCTCGTGGTTGGTGTTGATGTAGGAGAGTTCGATGTCAATCAGCAGCAGCACCTGACAGGAAAGTGAAACAGCGCAATAAAAACTTAGAGGAGAGCGCATAGTCTGCGCTGCAAGCAACTAAGCTCTATACACACATAAGCACGCGCGCACACATACACACACACACACACACACACAGGTTGGCATAGCTATCCTTATTAGGACATCCCATTGACGTCCATTAATGTAGATATCCTAATCCAAGCCCTGATCCTGATCCTAACCCCAACCTCAACCGAACTTCAATTAAAACCTCAACTCTAGCTTTGACAAAAAAATTAATAAATTATGTCGTGCTGCGTTAGGACCGGTCTTTGGTCCCAATGAGGACCAGAGGATTAGGGTTTATATCAGAAAAAGTCTCAAAAAGGTAACAAAAACTAAGTACACACACACACACACACACACACACGCACACACGCACGCACGCACACGCACACCTGATCTTTGGTCTTGCTGTCTCTCTCTCTGATGTAGGTGGTAACGATTCTCTCCGTTTCTTCTCTCAGGCGAGGGTACGATCCCAGCTGAAGACACGTGCAGAACACACACACACACACACACACACACACACACACACACACACAGGCTGCTGCAGGCACCATGATTACTGGCATTATTATGCAGAATTTACTTAATTAAGCAACTACACCAAACCACTGACAGTAAATGTGCAGTATAGACACAAATAAGAGGCAGGACCATTTAGAACAAGGAGGCATGCACCTAGGAGTTCCTGTCAGCTTGAGATATTTGTTATCAAATGAAGTTTGTTAAGAACAGTTGGTTAAAAACCAATGTGATTTGATCTCAAGCTGATGGAGAATCTCAACAGGTCCGGGAGAAATTAGGACAGGGAATTCCAGACAGAGATGACAACAAGGGAAGGGTCAGGTGAGTGGCTAGTTATTTAAGGGTGTCAAATATGGAGGGAAAACACCTCAAAATCTTCCTTAACAAGACCGATGAAGAAACAGCCATGATCTTATTTCTAAGAAGCCAAATATCATAGTGAGAGAGAGGGGATCTGATTTTATAAGTGAGGGATGGTGAGGAGTTGTTAAATCACAAATCTCAATGCTGATGGGGTTAAGCAGGCCGGTCCGGGTCCAGGCTCAGATTGGTCATTAAGGAGGGAATCACAGGATGAGGAGGGTTGCAGGGGTGCTGAGTGAAGCCTTCAAGCAGCGGTGACGAGTGATGATTAAAAACACAAGTTAGTTTATTTCTCTTTCACTGCCCTTTGTCACTTCTTATCTATGTTTGCCCTTTCCTCTCTCTGTGGTTCCCGTTTACCTTTTCAGTGCACTTCCTGATCAGGGCGACAAGCTCGGTGACGACGAGGTCAACACATTTCAGACAGGGGTCTTTCAGCTTAATGACCTGCTTTTTCACTATTGCCTCAAACGCCAAGTCTGGAGTGAACAGGCCTGTCCTGTGGTGAGGCATCATGGGAATTGGAGGTTTAATGCCAGGTGAAAGGGGCAGGGATGTAGCATCGGTCATTGTGTGGGGAAAAAAGGGAATGATGGCGGAAAAATGAAAGCACAGGTTGGATGGAATAGTTGGCAAGAAATAAAGTTTCAAGAGAGAAAAGAGGGATGAGGTTTGAAGGAAATGACAAAGAAAAAAAAACAGGGTTTTAGTTTATTGTTTCAAGTTCAGGCTCAAACAAGCTGCAGGTTTCCACAAGTTCATGAGAAACTTCAGCTTTTATGTGCCAGCGGTGGAAGTTCTTAATGAAAGCAGACTATCAATATTTTTATAGCAATTTACCAAATGCAGATGTGTTACTTGTGCAGCTTCATTTGGATTTGTAGAGCTTTCATTTCCTTTTTGTGGTGATCCAGATGCAACTTTACTGTTTTGATTTACTCTCACTGGTCTCAGGGGTTCATTTTCAGTTTCAGGAGAAAAGTCTCTGAAGACCTATGGTAATCTCCATCGTCTGCACCAAACCATAAACACGTAGTGGAGTCTATGGCAGCTACAGAGCCTAGAGATACTGACAACACTTGGACTGCTCCCCTTCCTTTAACACAGTCTCCTCCTAAACCACCTAGACATAACTGGTGCTAGTTGGCTTGGAAGATGATCAAACTTGACAATCTAGAGGAAGTAAAAGTCATAAGACGGTTTCCGTAGGTGAACCTGCTGAAGGATCATGACTGGTTTTGTCCCTCCCTCACCTGCTCCAACTATTTCCACAAATATATCCAGCAGGATATAGCTTGTTATCATCAGAGCTTCTAATTCTACCCCAGCCCCAGACAGCCAGGGACACCTCAAGGCTCTGTGCTTGGCCCAATCCTTTTCATGATCTATATGCTTCCCCTTGACCAGATTACCCTTCACCAGGGTCTGAGCTTTCACTCATAGCATGACAACACGCAGCTATTGTATACCTCACCAAACAATCTGCTATGTCTCCCCCTTTGACACCTCTGTCAACTGCCAAAATCAAATACAACTCTGGATCAAATCCATTCAGGCTCAACACCAACAAGACATGGTTATGTCTCCTACAGCGATGCTTCATGAAGTTAGAGATCAGCCTCCTGATGTCAACGGCTGCTCCATCTCTCCAGCCCCCCGGGGAAGCAATTTGGGTGGCATTCTGAACTCTGCACTCTGTTTTCTTTTCTATGTCAAGCCAATAACAACACAGGTTCAGTATACTTAGAACTCCACCAAGCCCTGGCACACCATCAGCCCCACACTGTCCACTGGCTCCCTGTCAAATCCCCTATCGCACTCAAAATCCACCTCCTTAATATTATTATCATTGTTATCATTGTTGTTGTTTTTGATTTTATATACACCGAAATTATTTTCCACCACTGCACATTGTTGAGTGTCAGATTTTCAAAGCAAGCCTGCAGCTTGTTGTGTAAAGAACCTGCCCAGGAACATGTAAGGGCCCGACCACGCAGCCTCCCAGAGACACCACTCCAGTGCACTGTAGTGCAGCCAGGACATTCAGGTTTATTCACTGACAGTTAGACAAGTCAACATCAAAGCATGACTGTAAAGATAAAACACTGCCTTTAAATGCATCCACTTAATTTTTCAATCCAAGATGCCAAAAAGAAGTAAAAAACGAGCGAACATAATAGGGTCTTCACCTGAAGTACCTTCAGGCTCAGGCCCTAAAAACACGACTACATAATCCAAAGCAGCTGCTTCATCAAAAAGGTCCGTGGCAGCGCTACAGTTGCCCAGCCTTGGTGGTGTGTGTGTGGGTGTGGCAGCTGGGCAGGAGACCATGCAGTGATACCTTATTGGTGCACTGTCTGACTGTGTTGATGAGCTCCTGGATGACCAGGTCGATGCATTTCAGACACGGCTCTTTCAGCTTAATGATCTGCTTTTTCACTATGGCCTCAAACGCCAAGTCAGGGGTGAACAGGCCTGTCCTGAAGGACATACATACGAGACAGACGTGGAGACATGGAGGGGGAGAAACAACAAACACATACACACACAGGGAGGAGTGTAAGACAGGCACACTGACACACTGACATTGATGAAGACCAGCAGGGTGAAGGACAAGCCAGAGAGACTCAATAAACTCTGGTCAAAGCAGCGAAAGAGGCACTTGATGGAGAGAGGAAACAAAGCAGACATGGACACTGCAGGTCTTTATGAGGGGACACAAACGACCAGTGAACATGAACGTATGGTGTAAGAGCAGTATGTTTGCAGGCTGTGTCAACTTGCCTGACTCCATGGATGTTCTTGATGGCGTAACTGATCTCTTTCCTCAGCTCCTTCTCATCAAATTCCATCTAAGAAAAGAGGAGCACAGACGTTTCTTGTGCTACGCGAAACAAATAAACCCTCTCTGATTTATAATTTGTAAAATCTATCAAAAATTGAAGTATATCTCAAGCCTCTACTATTGTGAATCTATTTATATCATCCTTAATGTCTATCAACTTTAATGATGTATGACATCCATGGCCTTTCTTCCCTGATTAAATTATACTCAACAATGCAATTGCTCTCTAATAAGAATATTCTATACATCATCCCACAGTGGATGTTGCACTTGGATTTGTTGCCACGGTGATAGTGTGAATCAGTTTGGCTTCTTGTGGCCGTCGAAGAGGATCAGGATCAGCGATCAGAGAAAAAAAAATGAAAGGAGGAAGATTTTGACATTTTGACTTTTTCTCTACATGCAAAAGAGAAAAAAATCCCTTTTCCTCTATTTTTTTCTCATCCCAAATACTCTTCTGTAGATTTAAGATATTTATAAATTTCCATAACCTATATTTTATATGTCCTGTTCTAATTGATGTCTGGAGTTATAAATAGCGAATGTCAAATTTAATATCTTAACGAAACCAAAAAGTGTATCACTGGTCACCTTCACCAGCTCAAAGGGAAAACGCTCATGAAAGATGCGGTTGATCTTTGCTCCACCAGACAAGTTGGAAGTGTCCACCTGATCCCCGGACCCCTCGATGCACTTCTCAAAGTCCACGCCAAACTGCTGCACCATCCTGTAGATCATGCATAACATAGTAAAACATCATAAAATCAGTTTGTTACACTATTGTATCTGAATTAGAATATACTGACTGAAGCAAGGCCTTGGTTTTCCGTGCAGGGTCATCAGGGCGGAAGTTTTTGTACTCTTCCACTTCTTTCTCCAGTGACAGCAGCTGGCTTTGCAGCTTACTGCGTAACCCTGGCAAGGTGTCACGGATGTGGTTGGTCAGTTGCTGTGAAGAAACACCAAAATGTATATTACACAATTCATGTTTCAATTCAATATTTAAGTTTGGGACAACAAAATTAAACCTGAAAGGCGTGCATCTTACATTGATGTGTGCCACCTGTGCATGTGTGTGTGTGTATAAAATCAGGTGTGTGTTGGACCTGATTGAGCATCTTCTGCAGGTGTGGCGTGCCCATGCGCTCTGCAATGTGTCTGTATGCAGGATGGGACAGGAAAAACTTCCTCTCAGCAGCTAAAGCAGCACGAATGTCTTTCTTCCCATCGATGTCCTTTTGACTGCGGTTCACCACCCCGATGTAACCTGACGAAAAGATGACAGTCATTTATGCCGAACCAGGAGAATCTTCTTGACCCTTGACCCTAATCTGAGGGTGTTTCACTTGATGAGGAGGAGAAAGTTGACCTGTTAATGTGGTGTCTGCTTCCGTCTGTGGTCATTTGGCGACGAACAATAAACTGATGACAGATCGCTTAATTTCAGTTATTTTGTCTCTGCTGCATAAAACTGAGCAATAATGAAAATAATTACAGATTGTAAATTGATCACCTGATCCGGATGTAAATATGTACCGTAATGGTTTTATTTTCAATCAAATGTGCAAAAGTATAAAATCAACATATCAGTTTTTGTGTGTGTGCGTGTGTGTGTGTGTGTGGTGTGTGGTCTCACCCCTGCGGAGAGGCAGTAGCTTGTTTTCCAGGATGTCGCGTGCATCCGTCCCCTCATCCATCAAATCCAGCTTGGTGATCACACCTATTGTCCGCAGGCCTGAAGACAAAATTCAGTGCTAAAAATGGTGTTCAAGTAGTGGTGGAGGAAGAAGACCATCCTTCACTAAGTAAAAGTACTAATACTTCTCTATTGAAGGTAAAACTCCTGTTTAGAAATGCAAAAAGTAAAATTGGCTTCAGGACACTTCTGTATGCAGAAGTTCTCAGAATGAATGGAACGAAACATGACGAACTGTAATAACTGCAATTATTATGACAGTCTGACCAGCAGATGCACACATGCCAACATTCAAGTAAGGAAAAAACAAAGGAGTAAACCAAAACGAACATAATGTCACCAGTAAAACCGCATCATGTATGTTAAGTAAGTTTTCCCCCAAAAGTTTAGCAAATTAACTTCAGGCTTAAGAAGTCTGATTCTGTCACAAGCTTCCCAAATGAAATGGTTAGTAATTTCCTCTGGATGTGACTGATTATTTCTGCAGAGACAATTCCTACTAATCACATCTTTATTCATCTTATTCAATACATCTACAGTGGCTGCCAGGAAGTCTTTTAATAATGTAGCTGTTAATTATATTGTGGCGAGAAGGAGAGAAGATGATTAACGTCTCCAAGGCTCAGGAAAAGTCATTAGCTTCATCATAAATGAGAACAGAGGAGGTCACATTATCAAGAGAAAAGGTCTCGTGCAGAATAACGTGATTCTGAAAGTAGAGAGAAAGTAACGAAACTCCTGGTACCCTGAGGATCCACCTCCTTGGCGATCTTGAGGGCGTCAGAGTTGGCCAGGTCAGTGTTGGCGGGCGTGACGGCCAGAACCAGACAACTCTCCTTCGTGATGAACTGCAGCAGCATGTCTCTGATCTGGTGCTCGATGTCCTGAGGCTGGTCTCCCACAGCCACCTTTGTCATCCCCGGCAGGTCAATCAGGGTCAGGTTCAGCACTGAGAGATGCAGACACAGGAGAGGACAGACAGAGGAGGCACAAGTTGAAAACTTGCAGCAAGAAGACATGAGAGGCTGTGTGTGAGTGTTTATGTGTGTGTGCGTCACCATTAGGGGAGTAGACCCGGAGGTTAATGGGTATAGGGGAGATGCCCTTGTTGGATCCAGTGAGCCGGTCGGTCTCTGCTTCAATCTCCATGCGGACCTCATCAAAATCCACAAATTTGCGGCCCTTACAGTGCAGGAACTCTGCATATTCTAAATGAGGAAAAAAAATAACACAGGGACTTTAAAATAATGAAATACTAAATAAACTCCATAAAATATGTTGGTATAGGTTAGTGACATTAGTCGATGTCTAGTGTTCGTCTGCTGTTCAGGTGCTGCAACGTACCAGCGTTACTGTTGACCAGCTGCAGGATGAGAGGACGACGGGTGACGATGCCTGATCCTCTTGGCAAGAAATCCCTGAGGCAGAGACAGAGATGAAGTTAAAACACAAACACACTCATGCATGCACTCACTCACTCACCCACACACACACACGCACGCACGTACATACACACATCAGGTAAATGCTGACCAGAATCACAACACCTTGAACAAAAATAAAAGTTCAAGCTGTAAATGACCACCCGTCTCATCATATACACGTGGAAGCTTCTACTTTAGTGAGTGTACTGCTGATGCAAGGATCAACTTACAACCTAATACATTATTAAGAGTGCAAAGTGAGAAACGTGTCTCCCTGGTACTGCTTCTCACTACATTCAAGTTCATCCAAATGGAAATTCCTGTTCAATAGAATTCTGATCATTTCCAGGTCACTGGCAACACATCCCTGCAGGCCAGGAGAATATCGTCTGTCTCTATGTCAACGTGTTGGCCTGTACAGCGGCACAGCCTGAGTTAAGGTGAATTGTAAGGTGCATGCACTCACACACACACACACACACACACACACACACACACACACACACACACACACACACACACACACACACAATGCCTGTTATCCATTGCTGACAGAGCATACAGGAAGTTACACAACAATGATTCCCATCCTCCGTCCTCAGTTCTTCCTGTGGCTTGTGAAAGCACAACATGAACACGACGCATGAATTCTAGAAAACGCTCAACATTTCAGCTCATCATTTCCTCGACAGAAAGCCAGTGAAGAACACCCAAAATTTGCTGAAGCTACTCAAGTGACTCGTTACTCGTTGGTGTATGTGTCTTTATGTGTGTTTTACTTCTCTGTAGACAATAGGACAGCCACACTGTGAGTTCTTCACATGTTTTTTTGTAATACTTAAATCTCAACTACTGCTGAAACAATTCAGAACAGATCCTAAACTGATCTTAATTCCTGATTTAGTATTTTTTGCCAATATCTTACATGCTGCTGCATGCTCTGCCTAAAGGACCAGTAAAGTTCGATCAAATCTAATCTAATCTAGACTTTTAAGCATTTGAAAAAGTAACATTTTTGTTTAGGTTCAAAGATATTTGGAAAAGCCCATCAATCATTTATCAAAATAAAATGTGTAAATATGCTGATATTGCTGATGCACTGATATGATCATGATTCTTGGTAACATGCCATCAAATGATATCCTCCAGATGCAAGGGGACGTACTCTTTGATACACAGCCAGCAAAGTTGTATCTACTTTTTTTTTATAAAAATCAAATGCGAAAGTCACAATTCCGACTAAAATCGCTGAATCCTGATGCAATCACAGTTTCCCCCAGCTTTTTGTAAGTTAACTGACCGATAACTCAAAGAAAAATAGAAAAAATAAACTGTAACGCAGTTAAATCTGGCTCTGGAAACCCTTCATACTTCAAGTCTTCTGTTTCCACCTCGGTTGCGGGACGCTCACCACACTGCTTCACCACTCAAGGCTGTCTCGTTCGTCGGAGGCCTTGAGAGATCTCCATTGTTTTATAAACAAAGAAATGTTTCGAGTGGAATTTTGAAAAATGACTTCATAATAATTCATACATTTTATCTGATCCGTCCCATCTTGTGACCTCATGAACCCCCGGGTCTGAACAAACACGATGAAATAGAAAGGGCACGGTCGCTGCAGTATTTAGCGACTTCAGTCCACTGGATCACTCTAACAAACCAGTTGTGCACCGATGGCACACTAACGAACAAACGTGAAAACAGCTAAGATAGCCTTTGTGGGGATCTGGTACCCGGTGTGTCATCTACACATGACAGTGCAGCTGGTGACATCACTGATGACCCCTGCACAAACACATCAATGCCCCTACTGTCTCCCTCGGCCACTGCTTGGGACTTGGAGACAAAAGGCAACGGGGAAAAAAAGGAGACGTGGTTGTCTAATGCAGATTCTCTGTCTGTTGAGGATCAGATGAAATCATCCTCAAGTCTTATTTGGTCCCTTTTTCTGAACACTTTCACCCGAATAATAAAATCTCATGGTGCCGCGGCGGCGGTGGAACACCATCAACCGTCTGGTTTATTTGTCATCAGGGAAAATTGAGACTGCTCATTGAAATTCCTTAAACCTCATTCATCAACCTCACAACGACACTCAGCAGTACCGGCATGCTGAGAGCTTACATTTCTCCCCAGAGGACTTCATCAAACCTCCAAGCTACTCTGACCTCACCCTTGAAAGTCAAACATTAACCTAGATAGCCTAGATAATGTCAGCTCTATTAAATATGTCTTCACACACTTGGACACACAGACTCAAGGAGCAATAGTCTTAGTAAATGTTTGACAGATGAGCGTGAAGCAGTCAGGCGATACAACAGCTTCCATAACTGAATTTTAACTCTTCAACATACGGATTTATAGAGCTATTCACTCTGGTTTCTGTCTCTTCAAATACAGCTGTTCGCCTGCGTCAAATGCGTAATTATTGATCGTGAATAGCTCAGCTCCAAAATGGAAAAAATCCGTTGGGCACTGGGAAGCACCCGACTCACGGAGCGCGTAACCGACTGCCTAGTTGGCGACTTTTACGCAACAGCTCTACTTAGATTGCACTCAAAGGACTGGAACAAACGAAAATCATAGAGTAGACATTCAGATCCACATCCAGTGGGTCGGATTAACCCAAGGCTACATAGAAACAGTACAACCTCCCGACGAAATTCTCCAACACGGAACTCTTCCCTGCGCTCTGCCCGCCGACGACCGCTATCTGCGGCAGGTCGAGGTTGCAGCTCTGGCCGATGGAGCTGAAGGCGTCCTGGAGCTTGTTGATAAGGGGAATGAGATCTTCCATCCCCCGGTTTCCCATGCCGGATCTTCGGTTAGCCCAGTGGGCTCTATCGTGCTCACTGCACGGTCAAATTAGAGCCAGTGGGTCGCTCTTCCAGCGAAAACTAAAGTTCCCAGTTGGCACCGCAGCCTGACGAGATCTCTGCGAGTTTATTTCATTAACAACGAACAAGTCAGAGTTGAGTCAAGCTTGCGCACAACGGTGAAAATCCCGGAGAGGCCAGTAAGTGGATTATTTCATGATAAAAGTGACCACATTACAGTGAAAACTTCTGTCATCATCCGGTCAGGCGACACCCTGCCTCCGCCGGAGACTAAAGCTCCGCCCCCATCGTCCATTTCCTCAGTGATTGGTCAGCTGGAGTGTCTGTCAATACGCTACAATACAGTAGTTTTAGCACATTTGAGAAGCTAACAGTCTCTTGTTTGCATTTATAAAATGCTTAAAAGTTTAAATCCCTGGAACAACAGACTGTGATAATGACCCAAATCCTGGTTTCAGCTCTGGTTCCTGGAAACATGTCCCTGCAGTTGATGAGATCATGTCCATGAATGAATGATTGAAGGAGCCATTTTGCCATTTTGATCTGCCCAAACTTTTCTCTCAGCTTGTTAAATTATGACACATTGGGTAATTTACAAATAAGTCACAAAAACTATGAATTTGCTTCACCTGCTTCTCCTTTTCAATCCAAAACATGACTAATTAGGAGAAAGGAGGAGGACATGCAGTCTTTGACCTACATATTATTTACTTAACTGGAATTGTACTCAAACAAACCTGGATGATTACAATTAAACTGTGATCAAGACCATACAACACCTCACTTCATACATTCTATGTTGTTGCATGTTGGGATGCAAGATGATATTTTTGGGTTGTTTTTTTTGCCAATTTGTTGTTTTACAAAATAGCCCTTATTGACATACTCACACTTTACATGTGGATTAGTACTTTACATATTTTGTACATGCTGAAAGACACAAGGAATCGTTGTGCACCTGAAAAAGTAACAATCGTCATTATTTCCAAAAACACATTCAAAAGCCCATAAAAAACAATACATCTACTGCATTTATTCAAGCAACAGATGAGGAGCAAAGAGGGAGAAACTTGAAGTCAGTGTCAAATATGAACACTCGCTTAGTTTTCTCATCAACTCAACATATGAAAAAATTACCAATATCTATCAATACCGACAATGTGCAGATGTTAACTTGTGTAATGCTACAGATGTGCTTCAGCCAACTGGTCCTGTCTCGAGACAAAAACCACATCATCAGTTCTATGTGTAATGTAAATCTAATGTAATGCAAATTGTTACTTCTTGATGCATGTATTAATATTTATGGAGTGCAGTCATCCCAGCAGTTAATCATGGATTTCCTTGTACTGCAGCAGTCTCCTCATCTCTGTCTAATATCCCCCTTTTAATTATTAAGCAGCTGGTCTGTCTCGTGTCACGTGTGATCAATGGCTCCCCCTGAAGAGAGACAAAAACATTTAATTGCAAAACAACACCAGAACATCTAATTTAATACCAAAAACTATTCAATTATGCTTACAAACTATACAAATATAGAGGTTCTATGTGAGAGTTAATCGCCTGCTGGTCTTCAGTTGAACCACAAGGGGCGCTGCAGAACGACACACGATGCAAAGCAGCAAAATCATATTCTTTTCTGAGGAGGAGCCAATATGCAGCTGCCCCATGACCCGCAAGCTTCAGTGTCACAGGTTATGCATTAGAAAAATGCAAAACGAATGAAAATGGACCTTTTCAAGTATTAAACCTGTGAGAGGACATGTGGGTTGAGTCTGGAGATGCACGGGTTCAACCTGTTTCACCTTTCCCTTTCAACATGAGAGTTTTTGAAGAAGAAAAAAAAGAGTAACTGAATCATGTGATGAATGAGTAATACACAAGTATTTCCTGAATATAATCCTAACAAGGGTGAGTTTCAAAGATCCAGCATGGATGCGTCATAACAAGCTTGCTGAATCTGCAAATTCATATGATGGTGATGTCAATCATCAGCTAAAGTCAGCAGTTTAACCACAACCAATAATCCACAAGTTCCTTCTTCTAAGTGTTTACTATTTTTTTGACCTGTGAAAAGTCACATGGTTGCTACAATACAGCATTAGATTTTATTCCGCACATTTGAGGGAAAAGAACATTGATATTCATATTTACATATTAGAGGCCACAAGCCTACACTAAATGTTAATTAGCTTTGGAGAATTACTGTGAAGTGTTGCTAAATTAAATTAAATTACACGCATAGCAGGCTGTAACTGTGTAAAAATGATTTCGTTGTCTTGTAGATTTTACTCTAAGTAGCCTATTCGGTTAAGTAATTTTAACTAGACGCATTTGGAATAAGATAAATATACTCTTGTAAAGTAAAATCAAGGGATGCTGCTTTTTTGTATTTCTAGAACATTGAATAAACCCAATGCAATCGAAGAGTTTTAAATTCATTTGCTGTTTAATTCACTCTCAGATCAAACTTTATTGCAGACTCACAAGACAAGAGACAGTCAGCAAAACATAAAACCAAATTTGATGATCAAATTTAGGAGCACGGTTCAGGGAAACTTCCTTTGATTAATAAAAACGTATGCCAGCATAAAGAATCGGGAGGTCAAGGTGAATGTTTTCAGTGTAAATTCAAAAGTACTCAATAGTTAAATATAATTAATGTGTGCTTAAGGTGTGTCTTACTTGCATTGAGTTTCCTCTCTGATGGTGTACCAGCAGTGCTACAGAGGGTTAAACAAACATGAATGTTCTCCTCGGTGTGTAGCCTCAAAGAGAAGGGCCGACTCTTTCATGGCTCCCTTGCTGTCACTGTCGAGTAGAGAGTCTGTCCTGCAGGTGGGGCGGTACCCTGGATCCTAGAGGAGTCGTCACACCAGGCACTATTTGTCTCAGGAAGTAAGTTGGACTCTGTCAAGATGCTGCCTGTCTCCCCCTGGAAAGCGATGCTAGCGTAGAGGATCTGCTCTGTGGGAAGGCTGGCGGTGGCATAAACAGACAGCAGCGTGTTTCCTGCGTCCGTCTGCGGGGCCTGCAGCTGCAGCTCATCATAGAGGTGATTGCCATCAATTCCCTGCAAAAGACAAGGGCAGTGGTGGGCTACATGCAGATGTTTCAGTCAGATGCAAATTCACAAACACACACATACACAAACTCGATATTACGTCCAGCACTTACTTCCTGTTCTGATGATCTTCCTGCAGAGCAACAAGCATGACAAAGAACATTTGAATAGAAAGAAACCACAATGTGATCGTCAGGTTTTTATTTAGTTACTTCACAAAATCAAGTGATGTTTTTTTTCCCCGTTACATCATCAACTTGACATTACGCCCTCAGTAGTAAAGATGGTGAATTCAAAGGAAAAGCTTTATGAAGCAACCTACAAACATTCCGCCCCCTCACCTTGTTTCCTGTTGCATTTGTGTCGATACAGGATAAAAAGACCCACGACAATCACCAACAACGCAGCACACACCACTACACCCACGATGATATCTGTAACCCAGAGGCATCAAGGCACTGTGTATCAGTGTGTGCTGTTACAGGGTGTTTGGGTGCAGAGGACAAAGAGATGAGGTCACCTTGGTCAACATGGGGTTTTGTCTGGTTTGTCGTTGAAGATGTAGTCCATGAGCGAACCGGTGCTTGTGTGTCTTGCAGAGCAGGACTGGCTGATATCTCACCCCCGGTGTTATTGTCAACTGTGGAAAAGGATGCAACAGAAAGCCATGTGTGTTTAGCTTAAAGCTAATGGTGTCCCGTAGCCACCAACAACGAACAACGCCAAAACTGTCCCAAAAAGACGCTAAATGTTCAGTAATCCACAAACACTTTGATTTGAGCAAAAAACAAACTTAACCCCCTCCAGTTTGGCTACTTGAAAGGTGAATTTTACCTTTCACTTCCCCCATCCACCATGTTAAGTGAAATTAACATTTTTTTTACACAATTCTGCTGAGAGGCAATCAGACAAACGTCACTGACATTATGACTTCCTTGGTGGAAAGGAACAAGGGCAGTTTTGGCAGTTTCTCCAACATGATGAGTTTGTCTAATGTCAACCCAGTCTAAAAAAAAATAACCTCAGATTACTGCTGCCACTTTCTCTCAGAGAACTAAATCTAGTTTGTGTATGTGAGCTGATGTCGTGAAAAATTTAAAGCAGATTGACTCACGCATAACATTCAGGTGGACCTCAAGTAAACACATCGTGGAACCCGTGGCATTCAGAGTTGAACAGCGGTACCTTCCACTATCCTCCCGAGTCAGTTTGGAAAGTGTCACATTGTAGAGTCCCTGCCGTTTGTTGTCTGTCAGAGAAAACCTATCCAGTCTTGTGTAATTTGATAAGTGAATTGATACAACATTTTTGCAGTTTGAATTGTTTTCTTCTTTGCAGAAATGTTTGGTGTTGCCTTTTTCAGCCGTGGGATATTTGCACCTGATGGTGACTGAGCCTCCGACGTTTGCCTCCAGATTCACAGGAGTTTTGTCACCTGTCAGAAAATTATAAGATGACGGAAGGTAAAATTGAAGGCTGACATTTTCCTAGAGCCTGAAAGACAGATATGAATTCCATTAATTGCAATTAAGTTGCAATTCAAACCTGTTCACACAATCATCTTTAATCACCCAAAGGCAGTTTTGTTTTGATGATAATTAGGAACCTATTGGTGATGAACTGTATTTTTGACATTTCTTATAGAGAGCACGCTGAGTCATACTCTTAAAAACAAGTTCATCGCTTTTAATCGACGTCGTAATTTGTTTATTTTCTGTTAATTTTTGTGGCAAATGCTAATTAGATTAGCCGCAAATGCTCATAGTAAGGCAGTCGAGAAAATTGTTTCAAAAGTCATCCAATACTCTCCAAAATAATTTTTGCCTTCAGTTTTAAAACTAGCAGTTGCTGTAAATAAATTGCTGAAAATCACAAGATGTTATTTTATCGGTACCCACAACTTTGCCAGCCTCCCGTCTCACTCTCTCAGCTGTCTAATCCTGTAGGTCCACTTCTGTTTATATTCTGTTTCAGACCCAACAAGGTCAGGGTCTTGATGTGTCCAGAATGAATTCTCCTCATCTACTCTCACAAAGTCACCCATGATTAGAAACCGCAGTCACTTTTGTAGTTGTCAACATTTTGTTTGCTGACTGAAGACGGGGCTTTTGAGTTGACGTTTTGCTGAGCACTTGTACTCACGGGCAATAAGTGTAGTTCCTAAAAAAAAAGTAACCATAAAACTCTGGTGACATAGTGACATCTAGTGTTTTCAGCGTGATACAGGTATTTCTGTCTAGTAGTAGTCAATGTTTCAGCCCATGCTTGAATGCAGCACACGCACACACACGCACACGCACACACACGCACACACACACACACACACACACACACAGGCATTTTATGCCACAGCTGTTCCAGTGAGCTACTGTAGCATAAACAATAGAGGCTTGACCCACCTAAATGGCGCAGGGCCATAATGGAAACTGATTAATTACACTCGTGTTGAAGTTAAGAGCGTCCAATCGACCCAAACTAACAACAGCAAAACTGTCTTTAAAAAAAATATTTACCTTCGAAATTCATATTCAAATGGATGCTGTGAAAAGGGCTTTTTTTCCCCTTTATTTAGCACCAAAAAAAATCAATCCAACGAAGATATAAGCATGTGCCAGGAAGACCAAATTAACCCAGGGGCCCTTTAACAACAATTTTTTACAAGTGGAGTTCGATGTAGACAGGAAACAAAGACAAATCTAAAAGAACATAACACAAAAAATCTCAGAAAAAAGACGAAGTGGAGTGACTACCGTTAAAAAAAAGACCTCAGAGTAAATATAGATGGTACACAAAGGGGGGGGACCCCAAAACTTTTCACTAAAATCGAGTGAAACGGCAATATAATTCTATTGCAAATAGAAACACTGGAATAAAGTTTTTTTCGAATGTCCTATATTTGTCATCCAATAAAACAAACGTCTTCATCCAACTCATATGCATATGTTTTCTCCAGGATAATTTACATTCAGCTTCACTGTACTTACATTTAATGCTGCCTGCTTGAGGTCTGGCATTCTGCTGCGTAGCTGACAACACGCTGGCTGTCATGAAGCAGATGAGAAAGTCATCGTGACGCTCAAGTTTTGTTTTGTTGTTGTTGTTTTTACCAAAATACTTTTCAGATTCATCAACATTCATCAAGAATCATTTTACCTGCCACCAAGTAGACGCTGATCGTCAGTGATACTCTCATCGTCTCCACTGGGCTTCCCCACGGCACCGAAGTTGAAATTGGATTTAATAAAATAACTTCTGATGTAACTTCTCCTTTTTTTAAAAGCACGTTATTGCACCTAACTTTTTGGAGCATTTGCATAGTATTTTAGAATGAGGATGTGGCACCTTCATGCTGAGACTAAGATCCAGAAACAGAGAGAGGGAAGCAATACGAGACAGATGAGGACTCACTTCAGAGTAACTGGTCCTCGTGTGTGCTGGATGCAAAACCAGTGACATAATATGGCAGGAGAGAAGCCTGAAGCCCAGTACAATTAAGACCTATACGCTGCTGTCTGATAATGATACGGTATGATGTCATTTCATCATTGAATAAATATCTCTGTGTACGTATCTCATTAAAGTCATTAGCTCAAAGTTAGAGTCAAGTCTCTGCATGCGAACGAAGTGAATCATGCAAAATTAAAGTGTGGACATCAAAATTAAAAATGTTTATCAGTTGTAAGAATAAAAAATATAAAAGACAATTGCATATGTAGAGTACATACCTTTCAGAAAATACAGTGTTTCCTTTTTTTGAATTTTAAAACCAAACCCAAGAGTCACGAGTTTAAATGTTACATTTTGATATGAAAGCACAGCTGCATGATCAACATGGACAGAACAGAAAAAAAAGTATGGCCACCTCATTAATTAATTTTTGTTTAATTTTATTTTGTCCAGCAAAAAGTTATAGTTACTCAGTTTGTCTTTTTTTTTTTTTTTTTTTTAATTTTCCCTGAATACCTTTCCGGCTGTAATGTGTACATCTTCAGGTGCTGTTAAACTGCTCCACCGTCTGTTCAGAGTCTGGCAGCTACTTGAAAACTGCTGAGTGTTTGCAACAAATAAACATTTTGCAATTAAACTCTCAGTAAATTTGCTCCAAATCATCTACGTTACGTAAACCCAAGCGTTTGTTGTTTCTAAGAAACGTAACTGAAACACCACAGCGAAGCAGGAAGTTGTGGACTAAACCAGATTTAGTCAGAATAGTGACTTTTAGTCCTGCCCGCTGGCCTCTTCCTTTGCTTCATATCACTTTCTCGTTTTCTTTCTTAGTGCGAATGTGTGTGTGTACAGTATGTGCGTGTGTGTGTGTGTGTGTGTGTGTGTGTGTGTGTGTGTGTGTGTGTGTTTTCTCCTTTACATTACTCGACATGAATTAATTGATAATTTAATAAGCAATTCACGAGAGTGTGTAGAAGTAGTGAGTACACAGGAAGAGGAGTATTAAGGCCAGACATCAGCGTAGACGACTGTTGCCATGCGCTGGATGGGAGAGGATGTCAAACGTTCACTCGGAGGGGTGACGGCGCTGCCCCTGTTGAAGCTGACAGTGGAGTAGACCGGACCTTCTGGTGGAAGCTGAGACGAAACGTTGGAGTAAATATTGTCTGCGCAGCCTTGGTGCCGATCAGCTGATGACGACAGGAAGCTGCTGTTAGTTCTGCTCCCTGTTGCGTGATCGTCTTTGGCTGTCGAAGAGGACGTGGTCGTATCTGCTTGTGCTTTCTGTTCAAGGCGGGACATTTTTGCAGAGGTGGTGTCATGGCCCTTTCCTGCGTGAAAAGTGACGGTACAATAAGATCATCTGGAAATACCTGTGGCACGACAACAACATGTAATTAATCATTGTTTATTTCAACCGTTAAAAAAAGACGGGCATGTCGCTGCTGGTTGATGGTGGATTAAAATCAGTTCACATTGGAGGAAATAAATCAATGTAAAATAACAACACAAAATAAATCAATTTCTTAATTATACAAAAAGTTAGAATATAAATCCTTCTTTTTGTGCTCTGTTGCTTGCACAACTCTTGCTTCGTGGTCAGGTGGTCCTTGATTACAAGGTGTGTTTTGAGGTGAGAGCCCATACAGTGTGGATCGACGTGATCTCGAACCAAACCGTGTCCGTGTAGACTACCTGCTCCGGCATGAACACAACCGCTCACACACTTGCCTGTCTACATTTCACCAAGCTCAGAACCTCCAGATGTTCAACTGTAAAACTCCCAAGCTGAAGAACAAACGGAAGCCAGATGTAAATTTTTGTTTGGTCTCAGTGGTCCAGTGATTTATAAAATAACTCAGTCAGCTCAGGCGTCCGATGACCGGAGGACAAAATATGCCGTCTACACCGTCCCCATTCCTTTTCCCCCAATCCTTTCCGCCACGTTCAAACGTGACTGTTTCGGATTCGTTTCAGTTTAGTTTTGTAGGTTTTCATGTCAACTTGTAAAGTAGTACCAATCTCACACCAGCTATTCTGGCAAGTATTTTGTTACTGTGCAGCGCGATGACATGAACAGAAGCAGGTAATTATGGACTTTGTTAACTTCTCTCTGCCCTTGCTGGCACTGATATACTGACCCCTGACCCTGTCACATCTGTCCCTACGCGGCCCCTATCTGAGCATATTCCTGCTCGAAAAGCTCTCCGTCAGAAAGACCCCTTCTGACGAAAGCATCTTTCAGACAGACACCTTCAGCCACAGAACTCGTGGGAAGTTGTGTAAAGCGTTACAGATAGCAACACAGTTAGTTTCAGGCTACTCGCTAATGAAGATGAAAAGATTGCACACACTGGGGTTAAATTCTAGTAATCAATTTCAGTTGTTTTTGTTCTTGTTTTGGATTACTTCCAACTTTTATGTATACTTCTCTGCTTGATCAGTTTTTGTAAGCCATATGACTGTACTTGGTTAGGTTTCTGAAAGAGTAAAACTGAACCTTATCAAAACAGTCATCGAGAGTTCCAGACATTTTCAGTTCGAGCAACTCCCTGGGTCCCATGTGCCCCCCCCCCCACCATAGGAAACAAAGAAATGAGGCCTTTGCATGAGTCAGAACATGACACTCAACCCAAACAGCCAAAGGTTGTCCAAGAACTGAACAACTTGTTCATTCTGCCTGCTAATAGGACTTTTCTCTCTGTTTTGTCAAGATGAATTCAAGAGGAGGTTCATCATCCTTCTTGTGCACAACGATGTTCATTTTTTGGAACTCATCTACAGGCTCTGTCATGCGACACTGACTCTCATTTGGTCCAAAGTGGTTAGGGTGTTTTCAGAGACACTGTTTTTCTTACCCTGGTGAGACCATCCTTATCTTGTGAGCTAAAAAGTTGAGCTATGCAGCTAACCCTCCAGTCTAAAACCCCTGTAAGAGGGTGGAGTACGTGGTTTGACGGACAAACACTTTCAGCCAATCAGCTTAGCAAATCATGTGACACCATCATATGCCAAATTCAGGAAGAAGAGCGGCCAAAATATTCTTTTAAGTGAAAAAATTGCTTCAAGTACTGCTCTTGCTTGATTGCTGTTATTGAGTCTTAATTCCCTCCTATCAGGCTGCACCAGTAGGTCCCTAAAGACTCTCCAGCTGGTCCAGAACACTGCTGCCCGTGTGTTGACTAGAACTAGTAGAAGAGACCATGTTTCTCCTGTACTGGCTTCTCTGCATTGGCTCCCTGTCCAATTTAGAATAGAATTCAAAATTCTCCTTCTAACATACAAAGTCCTCAACAGTCAGGCTCCTTCATACCTGACAGAGCTCATAGTCCCTTATTATCCAGCTAGAACCCTTCGCTCCCAGGATGCAGGGTTACTGGTGGTTCCTAGAGTCTCTAAAATTAGAATGGGAGCCAGAGCCTTCAGCTATCAGGCTCCCCTCCTGTGGAACCGTCTCCCAGTTTTGGTCCAGGATGCAGACCCCCTCTCTACCTTTAAGAGCAGACTTAAGACCTGCCTTTTTGATCAGGCTTATAGTTAGGTCTGGCTTAGGCTGGCCCTTAGATATACTGCTATAGGCTTAGACTGCTGGGGGATCTCCCATGATGTACTGGGCTTCTCTCTCCTCCTCTCTGTCCTCCTATATGTGTCATATATAAACTATACTCATACATGTTACTAACTCCTCTTCTTCTCCGGAGCCTTCAGGCTCCCCTCATCCCAGATCCCAGGTGCTGCAGGAGGAGGCTGCAGACCTGAAGAGGCTCAAGCTGCCACCCGTAGCTCCACCTGCTCACCGTTCCTGCCTGTTAAAAGAAAGGTTTTTGCTGTCGCTGTTGCAGGATGTGCTGCTCATGGAGAATTGTTGGGTGTAAATTCATTGAAGGAGTGTGGTACTGGACCTGCTCTACTGGAAAAGTGTCAGGAGATAACTTTTGTTGTGATTCCATCCATCCATCATCGTCTTCCGCTTATTCCTTACTAGTAAGGGTCGCGGAGGGGCTGGAGCCTATCCCAGCATCTACGGGCGAGAGGCGGGGTTCACCCTGGACAGGTCGCCAGTCCATCGCAGGGCCAACATACAGAGACAAACAACCATTCACACTCACATTCATACCTACGGTCAATTTAGAGAATCCAATTAGCCTAGTCCCCAAATTGCATGTCTTTGGATGGTGGGAGGAAGCTGGAGTACCACAGAGAACCCACGCAGGCACAGGGAGAACATGGAGACTCCACACAGAAAGATCCCACGCCCAAGCCGGGACTCGAACCGGGAACCTTCTTGCTGTGAGGCCACAGTGCTGACCACTGCACCACCGTGCAGCCTTTGTTGTGATTTGGCGCGATATAAATAAAATTGACTTGACTTGACTTGACTGGTACTCCAGCTTCCTCCCACAGTCCAAAGACATCAAGAGAGGACGAGGCTGATTGATACTCTAAATTGACTGTAGGTGTGACTGTGAGTGTGAATGGTTGTCTGTCTCTATGTGTTGGTCCTGTGATGGACTGGTGACCTGTCCAGGGTGAAACCTGCCTCTCGCCTGAAGGCTGCTGGGATAGGCTCCACCCCCCTCGTGACCCTTAACAGGAATAAGTGGTAGAAAAATAGATGGATGGACGGAAATTTTTACTTCTTTTGTTTTAAATTCATCTCATGTTTGTCTATTTCTAGGTAGTTGAGGGTTTGTTGTCGGAACAGGTAGCTGATAGGCAGGGTGCTTTTTTTTCCTGGGTATATATTGTTAGACATATAAGTTTCTCTTTACCTTGAAACACTCTGATGTTTCTTTTTCGTTGTCCCAAGAATATTAGCAGGATTACTGCCAGGGCCAACAGGACCACTCCAAAGCCTGCTGTGACATACACCATCCTCTCTGAAAAAAGAGACAAAATCATTGTTTTTGTCTATTGCAGACATACACATGCACCGGGTACCAGCTGAGATAGCTGCTTACGAGAGGATGACGTATTTACAATACTATTCGCATCAGTCTTGACATTCTCAGGCTCCTTTTTTTTACCTGAAAACAGAAGTTTAAAATAAGAGAAATTAGACATGAAGATGATCAGATCATGTGAGGAATGTTCCAGGTCTTTTCTGTCAGGTTTGAGGCTAAATTATGGTTCTCACTTCTTAACTGGAATTTCTGTAAGTTACAAAGAACATGATTGTGAATGAAAATGTTGTGAAAGGTTGGTCGTGTGTTTGTGTGAGCGTCGTTCATCATACAATCAACTCACCCTCAATGACTGTGAGGACTACTTTATTGTAAGTGTCCATCCCAACTCTGTCTATTGCACACCAGTAAATTCCTGAGTCAGCAATGGTCAGACGAGAGATTTCAATAAAGAAAGTGTTACCATTATCTTTGATACTGTATCTCCCCTTTGAATTCATCTTTTTTCCTTTGCTGCTTATGAGGATGTCCTCATTAATACAGTCACCCTTGCAGAAATATTTAATGTTGGAAAATGCGTTGGAGTGAGAACATTTAATTTTGATGTCCTTTCCCAACTCTCCTGTCAGTGGCACAGTATCAACCCCCAATAACCCTGTGACAAAAACAAAAAAACAGGATAGCAAAGTTAAGATTACAATTCAGCTACGCTGTAAAAGACATTGGTTTTGCTTTCCCTTTGCTACTACCTGAATTTGTCTGACTTGGCATTCTAGGTAGCGTTTAAAAAAAGTAAATTACATTCACCTGAGAAATCTCAGGAAAGACATACAAAAACAGAAACAAAAGAACAAAACAAATCACCTTACCTCCCAGAAGAAATGCTAAAATGATGAAAATTAGCTCCATGCTCCTCATACGCTTTGACAATGTAACTCTGGCTTTTTCACATCTCTTTGTCACTCCCTCAAATAACTTCTTTGTTCTGCTTTCTCTTGCAACTTCCTCTGTGAACGTGTCTCTCTCAAAACCTCTTCAATGTATGAGCAATCAACAAGCCGCTCCATTACCTTGCACAGTAGAGGCTTTGAAGTCAATAACTGAGGAATAAAAGTGTGATCAAATATTAATACGGTTTATTTTTGCTCAGATATATGATACAGCTAAGTAGTACAAAATGAAGCCAATCTGGTCTTGTTAAATGCTGAGATCCCGAGTGACATAGCTAAGCTGTGTCTTGTGTGTGTGTGTGTGCGTGCGTGCGTGCGTGTGTGTGTGTGTGCGTGGGTGGGTGGGTGGGAGTATATGTGCAAGACATTGCATGTCCTCTTGAAATAGCAAGACACAGCAAAAAAAGAGATCATGTGACCTTCAAAGCTTCAAAATTTCTTTCATTTAAACACAGTAAAGGAGATTTATTGTTGCAGTTGTGGTTCTTATTCCACCTGATGGCAAAATCTCTCTGCCGACTCACTTATATTTGAGATCATGACCATAGACATAAAAAATGAAGGATCCTTTTGGGGCACTGAACTAGGTATAATTTTAAAAGAAACAACCAAATTACTTCAGTACATCTGTATGTTAAATTGATGGAAAAAAAAAGTTCTTTGCAATATTTGTAATATAAAATGCAAAGCTAGAGATGACAACACATCTAATATGATCTAACAAAGTGGTCAAACACAAAATATGTTAAAAAGTTGACATATACACACTCAAAGTAGAGATGGAAAATACCACAGATTCTCTCTATATTCTAACGGCTTTCTCAGATTAAGGTGTGGAGGAAAGTGCAACTTCTGTCTTGAAAAAACATCACACTGCTCTTGCTCAGCATCACAATTTATTCCCTGGAAATACTCCTAAAGATGGTCTAGGGAGGAGCAGAAGGTTGTTTCATGATAAAAAGTGATGCTGAGCAAAAGCAGGGTACATAAAGAAGGTAAATAGTTGTATTGTAAACAGTGAATATCAGTAATAGTGAAAACATCTTCTCCGTTGAGAGAGGCTGTCAGTGGCATGATATGCTCTTCTTTAAAAGAAGAAAAACTCTCCAATTCTCGTGTAACAGAGGCTACAGCAGCATCGACGCTAACCTCTTCCCCAGCCAACGACGTGGTTCAAATGAATAGTCACTTCTCCCTGTCTTATCAGCTAAACCCCAGCCATATTTCACTGCTATTACAAGAGCACTCACTGGTGGTTCAGACACATATCAGACTCATGAAAATTGACTGGATGGTTTATTGTGTGAGCTTGTGACATCTCAATCTCCCGGAACAAGCAGCCTGGCAAGACGACTGCCTGAGGGCCCGACCCTAAGCTTAGCACAAGCTGGTGCTCCATCAAGCTCAAGCGTCACTGCTAGTTTCAAGCAGGCGCATATGACATTTCCACGCCCTTGCCCTTTGACTAGCAAATGAACTTGCGGTCAATCCGTGGCAGTGGATGTTAAAGTATGTAAATAAGTTGCGGTCTGGTGCAACCATGGTGCATTGCTATTTTGGGACACAAGAAAATGTTTGCACCATTGACCAAAAAGAGGCTGGTCAATGGTGTTACGTGTGAAGTGTTATTTAAAGGGTGCATCAGTCAGATAAGCGGGTGTGATGATTTTGCAACACTGCTCTATTGATGCCTAAAAACATGGAAACGTTGACAGCCACCTCCTCTGTGTCCTGCTTGACTTCCGATGGCTTTGGTGGATGCCTGCTGCTCCCTCATGTAAATATAAGATGTGTTGGTATGTGTTCACCTGGTGAGGAAGTCTGTTTGGTCAGATTCGAAGTGCTCACCTCTCCAGGGTTGAAATGTGTGGACCACTCAAATATCAACACGCAAAGTCTCTGTCTGTCCTGGACATACTCTGGGATTTGCTCTCTGATTACACACCTTCTAAATATCACAATGAGCCTGAACACGCCCCAAATGCATGGCTCACACAGAGCACAATCGGCCAACTGCTTGGTGCCATACAGCGCTTGAATAGGGCCTTTATGCTGCCAATCATAAGGCTTCTCACTTTCTTTTGTTTTCACATTTCTTTTTCCCCCCTCTTTCTCTCTCTTCTTAGTATCAGATACAAATTGGATTTTAAAAGAATAAAATGACGCAAAATTTATTAAATCTGCGTTTTCACGTTGGGATAGATTTTCAAAAGGAAACATGAGAGTCATATTGTTTTCAGTGTTGATCGGCCAATCCCTATTCAGCTGCGGCTGCAGCACAACGGGACTGCTGAGTGATGACAAAACTTTAAATGAGACATCAAGATCTTCGGGTTTTCAGTTGACTAGTTAGCTAGAAGTAAAAACCAAAAAAAGTTGGGTGAGGGCAACAAATTTCAGGCAGTGGTAGCAGCTCAAACACGAACACTACCAAACACGTTCACAACAAAGTGAAGGAAACATGGCGAATCAGTTGATCTGGTCTCTGATCCCAGGAGGTGCCCCTTTAGGACTACTGCTTGCATGAAGGTGGTGATAGATGTGTTCCTCTATCCCGTTAACATCCAGATGTTGGTAGTGGCAGGAACACCTCGAAGCATCTACATCAATGTATTCAGAGAGGCCGAAGCTGACAACAGACTCCCGGTACTGTGCCGTGAGGTGGGGGCAGAGGCCAGGCTGTGACACACCTGGAGGGGCCAAACACTTTCGAGCCGAAGAGCCACACTGGCATTCAGGTTCAATCCAAACACCGGGCTTCATGGTCTCATAGTCAGAAGACACCTTTAGGGTGAGAATATGATCAGAAGATTCTATCAATAAAAAATGATGAGTATTTATTGGATAATGTTTCTGTGGTGAACAAACCTCTCTGTTCTGACGTGTGCCTGATCTCCGGCATTTCATAGCCAGCAGCAGACAGATCGTAAACAGACACACAAAGAGTAACGCAGTCATACATGTCACCATGATCAGAAACAGTGGCAGGGTATGCTCTGTGGGAGGGAAGGAAAACTGATGTTCAGGATTCACAATGACTGGTCTGACCTGTTTTTTCCTTCTGGGCCTAAACAGAGAGGTTTCCAGAACTGCTAGCATGTTTGCAGACTTCAAAAAACATGGAGTTAGATAGGAGGGTGGTAGTCATATAGAGAGCAGGTGCACACTCAAAAATATGGATGTGAGACAAGAATCGCTTTGCACACACGAGTTCACTTTTGAAAACAGTCCCTCAGAATTCCTGTGTTTGTTTTTAAGAGGTCAGAAGGACAGATTTTGATCATAAAGGGTACACGTTGTCCTTCAAAAGGGTTTGACTTCACTGACTGAAGTTTTTTGCTTTTCAGAGCAAAACCAAGAAGAGATTGAAATACTGCAATAATTAGCTTAGTGTTTTGATAGAAGTTAGTTCATCAGTGTTATCCAGAATTATCTTAAGTACACAACATGTGTACATTTACATCATTGTTTACATCATGTTACAACCAGCAAAGGAGATTATGTGATCACAAATGGGTGTTGATCTGTTTGCTGGTTGGTTTTAATGAAATTGGTAAGTTAGGGGCAGTTGTATTTCACCCCATATGCACACCACCCTCTGGCCAGACTGTTTAGTCTGTCAGAGGTGGTCATTTATGGAATACACGGGCCATTACAGTTAGGGAACGCCCCTCAAACAGTTCCTTTAAAACTCAGCTGAAGGGCTGGCCAGAATCCAACCAGACTTGTACCCACGTCAAGCTGTCTCTCTCTCTCTATTTCTCACTCAAGCACACACGCTCACACACACACACACACACACACACACACGCATGCGCGCGCGGAGGTTGCCCTATATGATTATTAATCTACCTACATTTACACTCACATACATGGATGAGATGGAATTAGGTACAAAATAAAAACTGTATAGCACTCGATTCTACGATTAAATTAGAAGTGATTAAGTCAACAAGTCGCTCTGGATCAGATCGTTGTAACTGGATCAACTTCACGTCTTCTGGGCCATCAGCTGGATACACAGTCACTATTACATTTTTATAGCCAGGTATGTTGGTGATGGTATGTCTATATACTCTCTCCTCATAGCCGACTTTGTGAAGTCATTCTTTCTCCAAGTAGTCCAGTGCTGTTTTGTACTTTAATCCATCTCTCTACTGTAGGTGAGTGTAAATGTATGTAGATTTATATCATATGGGATGACCTCAGTTTTAAACATGGTTTTGATACGTATAGCAAACATATTGATCAATCAAGTCTTATAAAAGTGTGTGTGTATGAGTGTGTCTGTGTGTGCGTGCATGTGAACGTGTGCAAAACATTGCATTTCCTCTTGAAATAGCAAAACTGAGATTATGTTAATTTGGAAACATCGTTTCTTTCATTCAAACACAGTAAAGATGTTTTGATGCAGTTTTGTTTATAAAAATGAAGGTACCTCAGTCGAGCATTGAACTCGATGTACTTTTAGAGAGATATTGGTGACAACAACAATTTGTTGACGCAAACACAAACATGAATACAGATGTCACACACACACGTATCACTTACTGTCGACTATGATGTTGTTCAGCGGGGTTGGTGGTGAAGTCACTGGAATCAACAAATACACACAAATCAAAACATACAGGGCCGTAAAATCCCTTACTCTAGTAAATAAAACCGACTGTCATGCGTTAGATTTGCAGGAGCCCTTGCTGCTGTCAGAAGGAGCCAAAAAGATGCTTTGATTAAATTCTGCATGAGTAGTAATTTGCAATAACTTCTACTTCAGAGGTGGAGTGTACCTGAGTAGAAATACGTTAAACATTTCAAAAATTACACTTGGTTACTTATATGAATATGTATTTTTGACTTAAAGGTGAACTAAGCGTTGTTGCATGGTTACAGCGCGATTTCATTTTTGTCCAAAATCACAGGCATCTCCCCTTGATCCGCTAGCTGCCTGCCCCCTGAACACACCATGAAAAAGTCCAGTCTCTGGAGACAACACAGGGCTCACACAGGGCAAACAAACGCTGAGCGCACAGGATGACATAACAAACCACGTTCCAGCCAATCACCGACAAGATGGTTGGGGGTGGGGCGTGGATACATTGGGGAGTAAGCAGAGGCAATTGAGTCGCGTAGTAGCAAGCTGCCTGATAGCTGGATGGCGTCGAACAACTCAACGCATCCACCTTGGGAAATGGCCGAGGCACGACCAACGACAAGACGCTCAGATGAATATTTGGCGAGAATAAGTGTCTCTTTTGCATGAGCTCATAAAATAATTTTCATTATATCAGCTTTAACTCATAACCTAATATCGGAAAGATTTTGTATAAAGACTTAGAATATAAATTTACTTAGCAAACAGTTGGCGTTAGCTCATTCATCTTAGCGGCGTTAGCACAGCACAGGTCCACTCTCAATGTCAATGTGGGTTGATGACATTTACAGAAACAAGGGGGGAGGGGCGAACTTACAACGAACGTCAACGGACGTGACGTCAAACAGCAAAGCTTAGCGCACCTTTCAGTCCCATTACATTTTTAATGAAGGAAATAAACCTTTTACTTTCGCCTCCCACTGCTTTGAAATTTCATTGAAATCCCCTTTCCGAACAAGGTTTATGCTCAAATAAGGAAGTGTTGTGTAAAAATATTAACAACTAATTGAAAATGTGGAAATGATTTATTAGTTAACTGACACATGGCTGTTTTTTTTCAAGTTTCACAATTGTTCCAGGTTCCAAATTAGGTAAGTTAAATGAAAAAGGGTGAAAACTGTCTAACTAGAAATAAATATTTTACCTTAACAAAGATATCTATATCGCTGAACATAAAGACACCTACGGTGAACATGCCACCTCACTTAGTTTTATGAGTAAATCACTGAAATCATAAGCGAAAATAAAATCACAGGAAAATCATCATAGTTATCATAGTTGCGTTCAAACATTTGCAAGGTCCAAATTTATCTACTGTAAATCTATGATTAGAACTTAATATTTTCACTCGAGAACCTAAAAAAGGAACCTCTACTTTCATCCAAGTGCGCACATTTGTGTAGCTCTCTTTTACTTTAGCAAATTAATAGAAATAATAAACTTGGACATATATGATCATTAGTTTTGATTTACTGCAAGAATGTCTAGATTATTTTAAGATAAAGTGGACGTATCAGGATTAAATCTGAGATTTCCGTTCTGTAGGTCAGTAACAGGTTAGTATGTGTGTTGTGACACTGTGTACAGTACCTGTGGAAACATTCAGCTGTATGATACAGGTAGGATTGGAGTGGCGGCTAACATCCACACCACACAAGTACATCCCTCTGTCCTCTGGGACGAGTGCCTCCACCCTCACAATGAAAAAGCCTCCTGTGGTGTTGTCGAACAGAGAGAATCGTCCATGTTTCACCCAGGTGTTGTGTTTTTCTGTCTGCATCAAGTTGTTGGAGCACAAATCGATGCGGCAGAAAAACTTGTCTTTGCTCCTCAGTTCTTCTGGATATTCACATACGAAGTCGACGCTCTGACCCTCCAAACCAAGAACTGCTCTGGTTTTGTTACTGATCACAGCTGTTTGTCAAAATAACCTGTGTTAGTTGCAGAAAACTGAACTCAATATAAACGTCTATTGAACAGAATCACAGCGTGCGGCCCACCTTGGATTTGTAGAATCGTAATGATGCCGACTGTAGTTGCTCTCAATGAGATCCAGGACTCTTCCATTGTCCTTCAGAACACACAGTCAAACTCTTCCTCAGCTACCCACTCCGGCAGTAACCTGGAATAAAGATCGTCATGTGAATTTGTGTGTTTAAACCTCTTCCTCTTTCAGGACAAACTGAGTCCACGCACAACCATCGATCTATGAAAGTAAAATCATGGCCTCCAAAAGTGGCAACTCCTTGTTTCCTTAAAACGGTGTTCACACATCCACCCAGAAATCTAATGAACTGTACAGCAGCAATCCAACCCTCCTCTCAGCGACCTCTGAATCTGCACATGCTGGAACCGTGCAACAGCAGGCATGCATCAGAGACAAGTATATCCTAAATTCCTGTTCTCCACCAGCACTGCAGTTTTATACAGGGCCCTAACCCGGAACCTTCTTGCTGTGAGGCGACTGTGCAAACCCCTGCACCACCGTGCTGCCCCCTATTCATGATCATTATACTAAATTTAGTAAATTTTAGTAATCCTATTAATCTCTTTGAGCTTTTAAAGGATTTTGATCCTCTTCATACGTGAATTCCCTATTTTTGACCAAACGTTGTTTGTTTGCACTTGTCAATTGTATTTTCTTTGTCTTAGCAAGCGCAAAGTTTTCAGCAGCCCACAAGAAGGTCTTGGTTTTGTGTGTTCTAGTACTGTAGCCGTTTGGGATCTGTGCCTGCTGGGAATGGACTGATTGATGGACGATGGATTATTTGCACAACGGGATCAGCTATCCACGTAAAAGTTTTAGATTTTGCTAAGTGGAGGAAGCATTGGACTGTACTTGTGAATTTAATAACAATAGTTAGAATTACTGGAGAGGAAACTGTGAGCTTTCACGCAAAACAGTCAGAAGGACACTGTAGGGAACTGGACCCCATCCCTGTATAGCAGGAGGACCATGACCAGTGTCTTTAGCTTTTTTTACACGACATGGAAGGTTAAGCTGCAGTAGCATCATAGGAGTGAAAGTATGTTAGAAGCATGATAGTATTTCATTTTGATCAATGAACAGAAATCTTTGACGTGATTTTCAGTCATTTTGTGCTCGACTGATGCTTGTAAAGAAACCTTGGAGCCACTAAAGTGTTACTGAATGAAGGTCTGTAGACTGGAGTGGAGGGAGGATTCAGGCATTTAATGATTCAAATCTTTTTACTGTAGATACTGTACTTTTTACTGCACTTTTTACTTAGGCTCCTTGCTTGGTTTAAGAAAACATGCTGCCTGGTATCTAACAGATTTTTCAGATTCTTCTTTTGCTTAATCTCCCTGCATAAAAATGCATCCATCCATCGTCATCTTCCGCTTATTCCTACACATTAAGGGTTGCGGGGGGGCTGGAGCCTATCCCAGCGTCAACAGGCGAGAGGCGGGGTTCACCCTGGACAGGTCGCCAGTCCATTGCAGGGCCAACATAGAGAGACGAACAACCATTCACACTCACATTCATACCTACGGTCAATTTAGAGTATAAATCAGCCTCATCCCCAAATTGCATGTCTTTGGATGGTGGGAGGAAGCTGGAGTACCCAGAGAGAACCCACGCAGACACAGGGAGAACATGCAAACTCCACACAGAAAGATCCCGTGCCTGAGCCGGGACTCGAACCTGGAACCTTCTTGCTGTGAGGCGACAGTGCTAACCACTGCTCCACCGTGCAGCCCCATAAAAATGCACGTAAAAGCTCAAATATGCAATGTACCATCAAGTTGTAGACATCTTTTTTTTAAACTTTAGCCATTTGAATTTGCCGTGCGACATCATTTTATTATGTAGTTTTATTATCATGAAGATAAAGGACAACATGGTGAAATTTGAATCACAGGGTTCGAGTCCCGGCTCCATCACAGGATCTTTCTGTGTGGAGTCTCCATGTTCTCCCTGTTCCTGTGTGGGTTCTCTCTGGTACTCCAGCTTCCTCCCACAGTCCAAAGACATCAAGGGGGGACGAGGCTGATTGATACTCTAAATTGACTGTAGGTATGAATGTGAGTGTGAATGGTTGTCTGTCTCTATGTGTTGGCCCTGTGATGGACTGGTGACCTGTCCAGGGTGAACCCCGCCTCTCGCCTGAAGGCTGCTGGGATAGGCTCCACCCCCCATGACCCTGAACAGGATAATGGAAGGATGGATGGATGGATGGTGAAAAACCTTCTCCCCTGTCTAAGTTAGGGGCGGCAGCACAGAAGACAAAGATCATCAGCTGATGAAAACGTCCAAGACCCCACAGAACAGTAAATTTTTAACCTTTGATTCTAATTAATTTACAAGAGTGTGGGACATTTTTGAAAGCAGAGCAATGTTGAATGATTGTAACTTCTTCCATTGTAAAATATCAGTATATTTTATTCATTCTATTACTAGCAAATTATATTGTTATCATTATTGCTACTATTATTGTTCGTAGTAGTAGTAGTAGTATTGGTGTTAGTATCATGGAGGATGCAATTTAGCATAACAAACAACATTTTTGGTCAATTAGTGAATTCAATTAAAAAAGTCATCTCAGAAACAGACACTTTTAGTCAAGCATGACAAGAGTCTACCTCAACCAGTCACAGAAAAAAAGGACCAACATCAGGAACAACATCAGGAACAACAGCTTCACCAAGTGAATGAGACTCTCCAACAACTATACATGTACACAGTAAACGTTCATACAGTGGACAGTAACCTCCATGCCACCTGCCCCCCCCCATTCAAACTCCCTGGAAAAGGATTACAAAAACACTACAACCAGTCATGTTGGAGCTTGGAGGAAGGTCAGGAGGGAAATTGCTGAGCTGCAAAAGAAAAGATGAGGAGCTGAAGCAGCTGGCGCCAACTGAACTTCACCACCCGTTTCTTCACAATTATCCCTCTTTGCCACATCTCACTGACAACACCCGTCCTCTGTGCTACTTTGACCAGGTGACAGCAGCTGTGTCAGACACCACAGGTACAGTGGAAAACTGTTTGATGGAGACCGTAGGGTTCATCTCCCAGAGCGTGACTCAGGCAGATGTTCTGCTGTCAAAGCCCAGGACAGGACAGATTCACTGATTGGCCTCAGGTCCTGAGCAGTGAATCTCTGACTGGACGCTGCTACTGGGAGGTGGAGAGGACAGGAACTGCAGGTGCTGTAGCCGTCACATTTAAGGACGCCGGAGGAGCAAGGAGCGGCGTTGAAGGTGGACTGGGAACAAATAACCGATCCTGGGCTGTTTCCTGCGAAAACCAGTGTTATACACTGCTGCACCACAACCAGCTGAATGGCATGGTCCCAGGTCCTTTGTCATCCAGAATAGGGGTGTACCTGGATCAGCATGCAGGACAGTTGTCCTTCTACAGCATCGCTGACAATCAGACCATGAATCTGCTGTTTCATGTTGAAGCCTCCTTCCCTCAGCCTCTACATGCTGGAATCTACATGAAGTGGGTCGGAGACACGATTGAGCTGGTGGAGCCAGGGAGTCACCCAGAAGCTCAGATGAATGGCTAGGGCCTAGGATTGGGTAGGGACGGCAACCTGAAGCTGAACTAATGAAGGACAGTGTGGAAGAAGATTAGGCAAGGCAATTTTATTTGTAGAGCCCGTTTTCACAAACAGTTTGTCTCAAAGGGCTTCACATGGCATCATAACAACATCCTCTGCCCTTAGACCCTCACATCGACTGAGGAAAATCTCCATAGAAAACCCTTTTACCAGGGAAAAATCTGAGAAACCTCAGGGTGAGCAACAGAGGAGGGATCCCTCACCCAGGACGGACAGACGTGCAGTAGATGTTGTTACAGACAAGAAAACAGTTTACAATACAAAATGTGGAAAACATGGAAATGTTAATCACAGTTGAAGAAGGAAGCTTCTGGAAGGGGAGGCAGGGAGAGCAAGCCAGCTTGATGGGGGACTGGTTGGCAGACTGGTTCATGGGAGGGGAGTGCAGGCCGGTGTAACAGCTGATTAGCTGGTCCCAGACCAGCGTTACCCTTGTCCAAGGATGACGACCGTTCATCAAGGTGCCAGCGATTTTATTTTTCCAACAACACTGCAAAACATGTACAAAAGCAGTCATTCAAGAGTATCTGCTTTACATGCTGTCGTTCGAGCATCTTACGCTGTGTGACTGAGCTCACTTCCTGTGATGCCAGGATTAATGCGATAGTCAGTCTCATTGCCCAATCCGACACTGCCACCTTCTGACGTAAATGGGTATTGTCTCATAATTATTCCAGGTGCAACAGGTGAGTGTTTTCCAAGTGCCACTAAATGTTTTCAACTACATAAATGAAAAAAATAATAATAAAAAATAATACTGGGTGGACCCAGTTAATGTTACTAAGCACTAAAAGAATTCTGGACACAATTTGAACTAAGAAAATGTCCAGGGTGCCACACCAGCGTTCAAACACACCTGTCCCGGAGACAGGCAAACAGACTGCAAACACAGGCAGCACGTGGATGTTGAGCAGCCTGAGAGCAAAAACATATGTGATCGCTTCCAAAGAGTTTAGAAAACGTGATTGTAAGAAGCCCAGGAGTTCCTGACAGCAGTTACCAGAGTCCTAACTGTTTTAACTGATGTCTTTTTGCAATAATTGCAACCCCATGGCATTTTCAGTTGTAACACTAAGTTTTAATGATTGTTCATGTCTGTAAATAAAATGTATTTCTGTCTTTGGTCATGGTTGATGATGTTGAAATGACTGGCCTTATCTCTGCTGGATTGTATTCATCCAAAAAAAAAAAAAAAAATCAATTAACAAATGTGACGCTGATGGGCGGGGCTGCTCTGGTAAAACCTGTCACGAGAGTTGGTGGGATTCCTGAGCAATGATCTTCAAAACAGTTGTTGACTGCGGACGTCACATCGCTGAAGGAGCCAAACATCACCGAGCTCCTCCTTTATATACTCCTAAGTTGTACTGCAGTACTGGCTGTGCTATGACGTATTCATAGTGCTGAGTTACCACAGCGTTGTTTCATTTGATCAATCATTTCCTGATCAAAGTTTCAAACTGAGATGAGAGATTAGTGATCTGATTCAAGCAGAACGACATGGAGACCACAGCTCAAAAACTCCTTCATTATTAATTTATTTACATCACCTGGTTTCGTGAGTCTCTCTTTTTTTTAGATTTAGTCATTTTGTCAACATCTTCCTGGCTGCCACTCGACCTGATAAACCTGCAGCTCCAAGACTCCGAACTGTTACACTGGTCCGTCTGTCTTCCTTTGTTAATGGCCCTTCTCTGGCCATGATGATGCAATATATATATAAAGCGGCGTTTGCCTCGGTTTTGCTGAAAAAGCTCTTCAGTCCAGTTTTTATAATGTTAAATTTGATTTTTAAATCCAGAACTTTAAGACTTACCTCGGGCTGTTTACTGGAATTGAATTTGCTAAAAGAACACACCTTTTTGGGGGTGGAGCTTTGGTGTGTGTGTGTGTGTGGGGGGGGGGGGTTCCAGAGCCGAAGCTTTTCCAGCTTACTGCCTATTAGCTTAGTGCAATGAATGGGAGTCAGTGGTAAGTGTTAGCGTCTCTTTCAAGTCATTTAAGAAATAAATCCTGGTTTATTCAGAATGAAACCTCCTCATCCTGTCTCATGAAACCAGCCATGTATTGTAGAAAAGTTTTCTATGTCAGCTTAAGTTTTAGGTTTTGTCAAGAATCACAACACCCAGGCAGAGAAGTTTTGACTATGTGGCTGAGTCCAAATCCTGACTTGTACTTTATTTTTTGTAATACGCAACCTGAGTTAAATGAATACAGGCTAAGACTGTTACATTGGTTACAGAAAATTGGGCCCTGAGGTCAAAAAGGTTAAGAACCTCTGCTCTAAATTGACCATAGGTGTGACTGTGAGTGTGAATGGTTGTCTGTCTCTATGTGTGAAGAAAGGGAGTCAAAATAGTGCTGCACTGAAAAATATGTTCTATTTTATTACCTATTCAATAATCTGAGTGTAATTTTAAGCATTTATATGGGGATGAAGTCTCATACATGGTTTAAAAAATGAGGTGACGAGTCCTTGGCAAGGCTACGTCCCATAACTCCTTTCTTGTGAATGTCTTTTTATGATGGCAGTTCATGTTAAATAGACCGAAGTTTACTTTGTTGAATGTATGAGTCTTGTAGTGTGCTTGTACTTGTCTCATCAACATGTATGTACATCCAGGCCAGGGCCAACACATAGAGACAGACAACCATTCACACTCACACTCACACCTACGGTCAATTCAGAGTATCACTCAGCCTCGTCCGCTCTTGATGTCTTTGGACTGTGGGAGGAAGCTGGAGTACCAGAGAGAACCCACACAGGAACAGGAGAACATGCAGACTCCACACAGAAAGATCCTGTGATGGAGCCAGGACTTGAACCCAGAACCTTCTTGCTGTGTGGCCACAGTGCTGACCACTGCACCACCGTGCCGCCCATTTTTGTACAGTTCCCATTTTTTTTGGAACCTAAAAAACTAGACCTTATTTTAAATCTAACAAAATAAAGGCTACAAATGTAGCATGAGAAATATTTTGTTTAAAAAAGAAGTTTAAAATCTACAGAAAAAGTCAAGGATTAATTTGTAAAATAAAGATGTTTAAAACTACATCCCTCCACGCAGACAGCAAGAGTGTTGTTGTTTCCAGTGATAATCTTCTGATATTCAGTTCCATTTAGAGGTAAATCAGTGTGAAAGTGTGAGGAAACTGTAATTGATTATATCAATAATGTGTAATGATGTACTGATACAAACTCATGTAAAAAACAATGTTTTTGCAGTTTGTACGCTGCATTTTCTGTGGCTCTGAGACGCGATCTATACGTCAAGCTCAGCTTTATGCTCACCAACACTAGAAAGAACATGTCAACCTGTGGGAGACACCGTTCTCATTCACTGTCAATTAAATGTCCCAGAGCTCCGTCCAAAAAGAACAGGCTGATCTCAAGCTCAAATTTCTCTTTGGGGTTTTAGTTTTATGCCTGAAATAAAATCCTTGATTAGTAAAAGATGTTTTAATATTTTGGTCTATTAAATGAAATATTGCAGCAGTTTTAGCACTCATTCATCTAAAAGTGTTGATGCCTTCAAATGAGCAGCTGCTGACGAGCGGCTCAATGAAGCTGACGGCAGAGGAAGTGGGATCGTAGTTGTGGAGACGTTAAAGTCCTGCATCTGTGCTGTAGTTTGCTCACAGCCCGACGATGGCGTGGAGAGCTTTCCTGACCAAAAGTTCAAGTCTTGTTACAAAGGCTGATTTTCTACAACGATTGAAATTACAGAATAAAGTTGGAGAATTTCATCCAAAAAAAGAATTATAGAAGAGTTTGTTGTCCCGTTGATGTTCCAAAGACAGGATGAACAGTTTAATATGTCATCATAATTGCTGGCGAGTGATAATCCATATGAAAATAGAAAAAATGGAATTGTTGGTTGATATTTTTAACGTCTCTTGACTCAACACAACCTCAAAACTGACACATTAAGGATGAGGGGTGTTTTTTTGGTAGGAAACATGGAGGCTGAATAAGAGTGGTTCTGATGCCAAGAACAGCCTCATTTCCCTCCCTGGTTTCCATCCTGGTGGGAGAGTCCCCCAGTAGACCCCCCAGTTTTAAAGCTCTAAACCTACAGGGTCCAAATATCTGTCCATGTCCACTGACGTTCAACCAGAACAGTCAGGCCCCTCTGCTCTTGGTCGTTTGCACGCTGCACTTTTAATTACTTGTTAATCCAAGTCATCCATGACTCTCCTAGCATAAAAAAACATCATTTTACAAAATTCAGACTGGAATAAAAAGAAAAGTAAATTAAGTAGAAGTATTAAAGTAAATCGATGATGAAGTCATGAAATCATTTGTTGGGGACAGTTGACAAAGAATGAAAAGACTCCTTTCTTTGTTGAAGTTTTATTGAAATATATTTCACATATTTATATTTCATGTATGGTTTCACTAAAACCAAACCTTGAAAAATGTCGTTGTAATTTAAATTAAAGATCCAAGACAAACTACAAAAATGAACTCTACAGAGATAGAAGGAAAAGTGCTCAGCCTCATGTCCTGGGTGTATTTCAGGAAACCAGAACTCTCAATTCTGTTTTCGTCTCCAACGCGTCCAGATTATCTCTTAATATCAGGAAATGCGAACTCCCCCCAATACACACAAGCTCTGAATCTACGACCGCTTCAACTGATGTTAAATCTGAAGTCAAACACTTCGGATTAACGATACCTAAAAATGTATTTTGAAAAGAAAGCATTCATATTTCTCACCGTATATCAGCGATGATCAGCTTACTGTTTTTGTCAGAATCACTTTGTCTAAAGCGGAAGGTGTTTCCAGACTGATCCTTTCCACTCCCTGAACATTTCCTCTAAAAATAGGAAGAAAGCAAACACAGTTATTTTCCAGTTCTTGTGGAGGAATAAAACACAGGACATCAGAAGATCTCAGCTTGTTAGGAGACGGACAAAGGTGGATTAAAGCTGCAGAATTCAAGTCTATGGTCGGCGCATTTAGAGGGAACTGGATAAAAGCCTGTCTGTCACAGCATTTCACAGGATTTATTCATGATTTAAAGATTCATTATTCACGTATCAAAAAGTTAGAAAAAGTTAAAAATGCATGGAAAATAAGTCTAAACATTGCTCTCTACTTGTTCTAATTTAAAAATTTGTGTTCTTTTTGTCTCAGTCTTAAATGCATTATTTTGATTATGATTACTTCAATTTGAACAGGGCAGGTTAGTGACCCCATCACGGAAGCGGCCCTGCCACAGTTGTGGTGGATTCACAGCAAGTGGATCACCAAGTCAGGAGTCCAACAACTTTGAATTTGTGCTCCTTCATGTGAATGCCAAACAGTCAGCAGGACACTGCAGGGAATTGAACCCCATCCCAGAACACCAGGAGTACCACTACCAGTGTCGCTTCCCTTTTTTTTTTTTGACACTACATGAAGCCAGCCTGGATCCGCCCTCCTCAAAGTGTCAGAAGTCACTGACATTCAGTCTGGCAACCAGGGTCGTATTAAGGATCCCACAGGCCAAATGTGGTTGTTTGACTCTTGACGGCTGTGCTGGAGTCTGATGAAGCCACATGAGAAGCTGCTGCCACTTTCTCAAATATACAGACATGAACGATGGAACCAGATCTAAACTACCAACAGAGAGTGAAGATGTGGTGGTTTCCCTGCCTATGGAATTTTGGAACTTTTCTGGTTTAGTCAAGCCAATTCAACAGAGTTCTCCCTTAAGACTTTTCAAGTAGAGCAGGTCTAGAACCAAACTCCTCCATTGAGTTTACACCCAACAATTCTCCATGAGCAAGCACATCAGCAACGGCGGCAACGGAAACCTTCCTTTTAACAGGCAGGAACGTTGAGCAGATCCAGGCTCAATGGGGACGGCCATCTGCTTTGACCGGTTGGGGGGAAAGAGAGCAGGAGAGCAGGGACGGACATGAAGATGATGAGGGACCGGGATAGAGAAGGAAAGAGGGACAGACAGAGAGAGAAAGAAGGAGGAGACAGAAAGTCATGGGGACGTGGAGAGTGAAGACACACAACAAACAAGAACTGTAAAAGTAACAACAACATCTCCTGGATACCTAAGCAACAAATTTGAGCAAATCAAAGTGCGAGTGTTGATACGAGTAAAAACACAATGCTGGGTTTTTCTAGTACAGTTTTTCTAGTACAGTACTAAAGAATACTACCATGAATACTACTACTGCTAATACCAATACTTATACCAGGGCGTCAGCCTGAGCCTCTGCAGGTCTGCAGCCTCCTCCAGCAGCAGCATCAGTCGGGATCTGGGGGGTGAGGAAGCACAAAGACTCCAGGGAAGAAGTCAAGTTAGTAACATGCACATATGAGAGATGAATGAATGAGTAGAGGAGGAGCGAGAAGAGGAGAATCCCAGGACTCACCCCACAGAGCCTGGACACAGGGACACGTCTCCTTCAGACTGAGGAAGCAGGTTCTCCTCATCTCAAGCACACGGAGAAAAATCCTGGGTCCGTCTCCCTGAACCTGAGAGATCAAAGAGAAAACCATTATGGAGACATTGTGTGTGCATCCGTGTTGTGTTGTGTTGTGTGTATCTGTGCATACTTGTAGTTGTTCCTGGTGAGGAACTCCATCACGGCCGGTCGGATGCGGGCCACCCCTCCCCTGCTGTGGAGTCCTCTCCCAGTGATGACTGAGAGGTGAGGGCGACACTGGCCGTGCTGGAGCTCTGCAGAGAAACAGGAAAATAAAAAAGTCAACACACAGCATTCAGAAATGTCTCTTCCAAAAAGAAGCTCTTCTCCAGTACCTCTGCTTTTTGATTCCAGGGTGTGAGCCAACCACACCAGGGCCTCCTGCACCCGCTGCCCGTGCAGGTCCAGCACATTCCTCTGGAGACGCTTGTTCAGCTTCCAGAAGGTCTGTGCTGACGCCCTCTGGTTGGCCTCCTCCATGAGATGCACATGCAGGTGTCCCTAAAAAAGTGACATGAAAGCGATTTAGTTAGAGACACACAACCATTCACACTCACACGATTCATCAATCATCAGCTGGACAATGACACATTGCTTCTAGTGTGGCAAAGGTAAGAACGAAAAAGGGCTTCCCAAGTGAAAATGTAACTGTAAAACAACAAAATATCCCAGTCAAAAACTCCCCCCTCACCTGCTGTGCATAGAAAGCCGCCTCCTCTGCTCGTCCCTGCTTGAATGCCTCTTCGGCCTTGGCGAAGCACTCAAGCTGCAGCTTCTGCTGCAGCCTGGCCTCAGACCTGAAGGTGTCGGGACGACCTGTCAGCTGCCGCTGTGGCATGAAGGCTGTGAATGAGGAAAGACACCCACACAGATGTGAAGGATGACATTACTGGGCAGAGGAAAATAAAGCTGCGTCCATCAATCATGGACCTGCTGATGAGTCAGTGAGTTCGGACATATTTGAAGTACTGAATGTTACAGCCTGGATTTCTGTCACAATGTGAGTCAACATTTCCACATCAGACAAGAAAGATGTGGAAGACTCAGTCAGACACTCAAAGCTGATGGGAGGTTGATGTGAAGCTGGCTCACACACACTCACTGTTTTAGTGACCTCAACATAAAAGCCCACTCTCTGTTCTGACAGCTGACAGTGTTTTCACTGTTTGATTTTTGATTCAGCAAATTAAATTAATATGCAGATTTCAAACTTTGAACAAATCTTCTGCAAAATGGCGAAATCAACTTCAACTGATTCTCCGACTAAGAAACAAGAATAACATCTGCCTTGATTCAGCTGATGTTTACTTGATAAATCAACAGCTAACCTGTTAGCTTGAGAGCAGCATTTCAGCAGCATGTTGAAGACTTCCAGCCATAAATTGATCTTTTCCATTTACATCAAAGGATTTCAACGGGATTTTGTCTACAATTTGTATTTTAAATAGTAAGTAATCTCTTCACAAGGCACTGCCAGTGTGTCAGTCAGTTTCAAATCTGAGCATCATTGAAAAAAACATCAAATATTCCATCATTTTGTTCTCAAACGAGTTCAGTTTTACCTCTGCGGTGTCTGAGGGCTCCTCTTGAGGGGTTTTCTCGTTTTTTAATAAAAAGTTAAGTTTGTTCTCAGCGTGTTTGATGGAGTCTCCTCCAAAAAATTGCTGTCCGCAAACTGCGGGAACCGCGATTGGGTTCTCTGATATGGCTCGTTAGCCGTCACGTGACGATGACGAACGACGCACCTGGAGACCAACATAGCAACCAGCGCTCTCCTGTCTGAAGGTGTTGGCTTTGTTTTCTTTTGAGTCAAATTTAAAAAAAAAAAAAAAACAACAACAACTTAGAGTTACGTAGTTTCCGAACAATCATTTTAAAAAAGGCAACAACATGATGTCATAGCCAGGACGACATTACACTGATAGTCATAGAAATGGAAGCCTTTTTTACCATTTTATTTTTGAAATATTGTAGAAAAAAGTTTACTGGACCCTTGAACACACGTTAGTGATTCCCATTTATTCCCAGTTACTGCTGGAGGATTTTTCCCTCTTCGCCTCATTCCAAAAACCAATTAATTAGTTTGTTAAATTCTGCGTTTCCTGTTTCATGCGGTAACAAAGACATGAACTGTCATCAGAATCAAGTCAATGAATGTTGACCACAAATAAAAAATGGACACATTGAAGGCATAAGAACCAACAGGAGAACCAGGATGAGAGATAAACAATTATTTTGAAGCTCAAATGATTTTTCTTTTGAGATAAATCCACATTTCATCACAGAACAAAACAATTTGTTTTACTTTATTGACTTTATTCACTTAACATCATTGAAAGAGCAGCAATTTGCATGAATATCATTCATTTTACCTTGAAATATGTTTTACAGGATGGAACATGTGAAAAAAATGGCGTTTTAATCCTGCACATACGCCCGTTACAACCCCAGCTCAGTTAAATTAACTCAGATAGACAGTTTGTTGTAAATTAATGTTGTTTAATCAGAACAGTGATAAATTAACACAGCACACATGAATTGAAATACTTTTATCGTTTCATTCCAAGCTATTCCCCAAAAATATGTAGAGATATCAGTGCATTGTCACATTCTTCTGCAAGAGCTGCATAAAAGCCTTCTGGTCTCAGAAAAGGACTTTCACCTGCCCTCAGTGCGGACAGGTCTTCAGAGCGAGGCCTCGCCTGGTCAAAGACGTCACGCTGACAAGTTTGGTGAATCATTTTGAGGCTCGTCAACTCCAAGATCCTCCCTGTGATTGCGACTATGCTGGACCAGGACATGTGGGTTGTGATGTCTGTACTGGGAGGAAGCTGAGAGCCTCCAAGTACTGTGTGTTTTGTCAGGTCGCTTTCTGTGACAAACACTTGAGCCTCATTTGGAATCTCCTGCCTTTGAAAAACATGCGCTGGTTGAGCCCTCAGAGAGGAACCAGGAGAACATGAGCTCCTGGTCAGAGAAAACCAGAATGGTCGATGTTCCTGAACATTCAGAACGTGATGGCTCCTCTGAAACAGAAAGAAGGCAGAAAGAGAACAACATGGCCAAGAAGCGAATCCAGCAAAAAAGAAAATACATCAAGGAGCTTCAACGGGAGGTGACGGCCATCAGTTTCTCTGCTGGGGATGCAGTGAAGCACAGCGGGAGGTGCTTCACTGACATGATCCATGCCGTGAAGAGAAGACGCGCTGATGTCAAAGAACTCATCAAAGCCAAAAAATTGGCTGAACTGAAGCGAGTCAGAGAAGCTTGGAGGAAGGTCAGGAGGGAAATTGCTGAGCTGCAAAAGAAAGATGAGGAGCTGAAGCAGCTGGCGCCAACTGAACTTCACCACCCGTTTCTTCACAATTATCCCTCTTTGCCACATCTCACTGACAACACCCGTCCTCTGTGCTACTTTGACCGGGTGACAGCAGCTGTGTCAGATTTCAGATTTCAGATTTCAGATAACTTTATTTATCCCCGAGGGGCAATTAAGATCACAACTCAAAGCCTGATACAACTATCACAAGCCGTCACAATTATTACAGATTGAAAGTAATAATGGTACACTTCAGAAACTTAACAACAGCACATATACATTTGTTGTGTATGTACGCTAAACTTGAGCAGTCCGTTGACCCAATGGAGGCAAGTGAGAGTGAGGCGTCGCAGCAAGAGCCGCGCCAGCCAAGCCCGGGCGGGGCAGGCTGCAGCCAAAAGGCGCTGCCACCCCAAGGGAGGTGGAGAGGGCAGAGGCGGGGGTCAGGAACACACGGGGGAGGGGGGGATAGTACGTGCCATTTGCGTCACCAAGGCAGAAGGAGTTCTCCTGGAGGATAAACAGTGGGCAGATGACCTTCAGTAGCCGATAAGGAAGCTGTGTTTGGGTTCGGGCAGAGGAGCACACATTCCAATCCGTCTTCTCTTTCAGTCCAATCCAAATTGTAAGTTAAAAATGTTCTGGTCTTCAACATCACTCTCCCCTTCGCAAAGCGGCCAACTGCTCCAAGATGGTTTCCATCCTGCGTTTCAGTTCAAGAGTCTGTTGTTTCACTTCAAGAGTCTGTTGTTGCCCCGCTTTGCCAGCCTCAATAATTGCGTTGTAAATGACGGTCAGTTGTGGAGGTCCAGATCTGGTGGCAGCCGTCGTCTTGCCAATTTTGCGGTATGTGAGGGCACCTCCAAGTCCGAGGAGGAGAAGCCCCACAACCATGAGCCCAAATAAGTAGAGATCCTCGATGTCCTCCACGGAGAGAGGCGTCAAGCACGCGGTACGCCAACTCCCCCAGGAATCGAGGACGTAGCCCGCAGGGTCGGTTCCATGCGGACAGGCAGGTTCCTCCGGTCCTGATTTCCTTGTGGAAAATATGGTGTCAATAGCGTTGAGAGACCAGCTGATCAATTCCATGATTAGTTTTTAGGTAGAGAGCTCACAGCTGCGTTGGATAGGAGTTGAGACAAAGAATGATAGTCAGACAGAAAAGAAGAGGAGGAGAGAAGAGGAGTGCGACTGCTCTCGCCGAGTCCCAACCAGGTTTCCAAAGGTGTCAGACACCACAGGTACAGTGGAAAACTGTTTGATGGAGACCGTAGGGTTCATCTCCCAGAGCGTGACTCAGGCAGATGTTCTGCTGTCAAAGCCCAGGACCAGAGAGGACTTCCTCCAGTATTCACGCCACATCACTCTGGATCCAAACACAGCACACAGGCAGCTGTTCGTGTCTGAGGGGAACAGAAAAGTGACAAAAACCAAGGAAGATCAACCTCATTCCCCTCACCCAGACAGATTCACTGATTGGCCTCAGGTCCTGAGCAGTGAATCTCTGACTGGACGCTGCTACTGGGAGGTGGAGAGGACAGGAACTGCAGGTGCTGTAGCCGTTACATTTAAGGACACCGGAGGAGCAAGGAGCGGCGTTGAAGGTGGACTGGGAACAAATAACCGATCCTGGGCTGTTTCCTGCGAAAACCAGTGTTATACACTGCTGCACCACAACCAGCTGAATGGCATGGTCCCAGGTCCTTTGTCATCCAGAATAGGGGTGTACCTGGATCAGCATGCAGGACAGTTGTCCTTCTGCAGCATCGCTGACAATCAGACCATGAATCTGCTGTTTCATGTTGAAGCCTCCTTCCCTCAGCCTCTACATGCTGGAATCTACATGAAGTGGGTCGGAGACACGATTGAGCTGGTGGAGCCAGGGAGTCACCCAGAAGCTCAGATGAATGGCTAGGGCCTAGGATTGGGTAGGGACGGCAACCTGAAGCTGAACTAATGAAGGACAGTGTGGAAGAAGATTAGGCAAGGCAATTTTATTTGTATAGCCCGTTTTCACAAACAGTTTGTCTCAAAGGGCTTCACATGGCATCATAACAACATCCTCTGCCCTTAGACCCTCACATCGACTGAGGAAAAACTCCATAGAAAACCCTTTTAACAGGGAAAAATCTGAGAAACCTCAGGGTGAGCAACAGAGGAGGGATCCCTCACCCAGGACGGACAGACGTGCAGTAGATGTTGTGACAGACAAGAAAACAGTTTACAATACAAAATGTGGAAAACATGGAAATGTTAATCACAGTTGAAGAAGGAAGCTTCTGGTAGGGGAGGCAGGGAGAGCAAGCCAGCTTGATGGGGGACTGGTTGGCAGACTGGTTCATGGGAGGGGAGTGCAGGCCGGTGTAACAGCTGATTAGCTGGTCCCAGACCAGCGTTACACTTGTCCAAGGATGACGACCGTTCATCAAGGTGCCAGCGATTTTATTTTTCCAACAACACTGCAAAACATGTACAAAAGCAGTCATTCAAGTGTATCTGCTTTACATGCTGTCGTTCGAGCATCTTACGCTGTGTGACTGAGCTCACTTCCTGTGATGCCAGGATTAATGTGATAGTCAGTCTCATTGCCCAATCCGGTATTGTCGGATTTGATCTCAAATGGGTATTGTCTCATAATTATTCCAGGTGCAACAGGTGAGTGTTTTCCAAGTGCCACTAAATGTTTTCAACTACATAAATGAAAAAAATAATAATAAAAAATAATACTGGGTGGACCCAGTTAATGTTACTAAGCACTAAAAGAATTCTGGACACAATTTGAACTAAGAAAATGTCCAGGGTGCCACACCAGCGTTCAAACACACCTGTCCCGGAGACAGGCAAACAGACTGCAAACACAGGCAGCACGTGGATGTTGAGCAGCCTGAGAGCAAAAACATATGTGATCGCTTCCAAAGAGTTTAGAAAACGTGATTGTAAGAAGCCCAGGAGTTCCTGACAGCAGTTACCAGAAAAAGCTCTTCAGTCCAGTTTTTATAATGTTAACTTTGATTTTTAAATCCAGAACTTTAAGACTTACCTCGGGCTGTTTACTGGAATTGAATTTGCTAAAAGAACACACCTTTTTGGGGGTGGAGCTTTGGTGTGTGTGTGTGGGGGGGGGGTTCCAGAGCCGAAGCTTTTCCAGCTTACTGCCTATTAGCTTAGCGCAATGAATGGGAGTCAGTGGTAAGTGTTAGCGTCTCTTTCAAGTCATTTAAGAAATAAATCCTGGTTTATTCAGAATGAAACCTCCTCATCCTGTCTCATGAAACCGGCCATGTATTGTAGAAAAGTTTTCTATGTCAGCTTAAGTTTTAGGTTTTGTCAAGAATCACAACGCCCAGGCAGAGAAGTTTTGACTATGTGGCTGAGTCCAAATCCTGACTTGTACTTTATTTTTTTTAATACGCAACCTGAGTTAAATGAATACAGGCTAAGACCGTTACATTGGTTACAGAAAATTGGGCCCTGAGGTCAAAAAGGTTAAGAACCTCTGCTCTAAATTGACCGTAGGTGTGACTGTGAGTGTGAATGGTTGTCTGTCTCTATGTGTGAAGAAAGGGAGTCAAAATAGTGCTGCACTGAAAAATATGTTCTATTTTATTACCTATTCAATAATCTGAGTGTAATTTTAAGCATTTATATGGGGATGAAGTCTCATACATGGTTTAAAAAATGAGGTGACGAGTCCTTGGCAAGGCTACGTCCCATAACTCCTTTCTTGTGAATGTCTTTTTATGATGGCAGTTCATGTTAAATAGAACAAAGTTTACTTTGTTGAATGTATGAGTCTTGTAGTGTGCTTGTACTTGTCTCATCAACATGTATGTACATCCAGGCCAGGGCCAACACATAGAGACAGACAACCATTCACACTCACACTCACACCTACGGTCAATTTAGAGTATCAATCAGCCTCGTCCTCTCTTGATGTCTTTGGACTGTGGGAGGAAGCTGGAGTACCAGAGAGAACCCACACAGGAACAGGAGAACATGCAGACTCCACACAGAAAGATCCTGTGATGGAGCCAGGACTTGAACCCAGAACCTTCTTGCTGTGAGGCCACAGTGCTGACCACTGCACCACCGTGCCGCCCATTTTTGTACAGTTCCCATTTTTTTTGGAACCTAAAAAACTAGACCTTATTTTAAATCTAACAAAATAAAGGCTACAAATGTAGCATGAGAAATATTTTGTTTAAAAAAGAAGTTTAAAATCTACAGAAAAAGTCAAGGATTAATTTGTAAAATAAAGATGTTTAAAACTACATCCCTCCACGCAGACAGCAAGAGTGTTGTTGTTTCCAGTGATAATCTTCTGATATTCAGTTCCATTTAGAGGTAAATCAGTGTGAAAGTGTGAGGAAACTGTAATTGATTATATCAATAATGTGTAATGATGTACTGATACAAACTCATGTAAAAAACAATGTTTTTGCAGTTTGTACGCTGCATTTTCTGTGGCTCTGAGACGCGATCTATACGTCAAGCTCAGCTTTATGCTCACCAACACTAGAAAGAACATGTCAACCTGTGGGAGACACCGTTCTCATTCACTGTCAATTAAATGTCCCAGAGCTCCGTCCAAAAAGAACAGGCTGATCTCAAGCTCAAATTTCTCTTTGGGGTTTTAGTTTTATGCCTGAAATAAAATCCTTGATTAGTAAAAGATGTTTTAATATTTTGGTCTATTAAATGAAATATTGCAGCAGTTTTAGCACTCATTCATCTAAAAGTGTTGATGCCTTCAAATGAGCAGCTGCTGACGAGCGGCTCAATGAAGCTGACGGCAGAGGAAGTGGGATCGTAGTTGTGGAGACGTTAAAGTCCTGCATCTGTGCTGTAGTTTGCTCACAGCCCGACGATGGCGTGGAGAGCTTTCCTGACCAAAAGTTCAAGTCTTGTTACAAAGGCTGATTTTCTACAACGATTGAAATTACAGAATAAAGTTGGAGAATTTCATCCAAAAAAAGAATTACAGAAGAGTTTGTTGTCCCGTTGATGTTCCAAAGACAGGATGAACAGTTTAATATATCATCATAATTGCTGGCGAGTGATAATCCATATGAAAATAGAAAAAATGGAATTGTTGGTTGATATTTTTAACGTCTCTTGACTCAACACAACCTCAAAACTGACACATTAAGGATGAGGGGTGTTTTTTTGGTAGGAAACATGGAGGCTGAATAAGAGTGGTTCTGATGCCAAGAACAGCCTCATTTCCCTCCCTGGTTTCCATCCTGGTGGGAGAGTCCCCCAGTAGACCCCCCAGTTTTAAAGCTCTAAACCTACAGGGTCCAAATATCTGTCCATGTCCACTGACGTTCAACCAGAACAGTCAGGCCCCTCTGCTCTTGGTCGTTTGCACGCTGCACTTTTAATTACTTGTTAATCCAAGTCATCCATGACTCTCCTAGCATAAAAAAACATCATTTTACTAAATTCAGACTGGAATAAAAAGAAAAGTAAATTAAGTAGAAGTATTAAAGTAAATCGATGATGAAGTCATGAAATCATTTGTTGGGGACAGTTGACAAAGAATGAAAAGACTCCTTTCTTTGTTGAAGTTTTATTGAAATATATTTCACATATTTATATTTCATGTATGGTTTCACTAAAACCAAACCTTGAAAAATGTCGTTGTAATTTAAATTAAAGATCCAAGACAAACTACAAAAATGAACTCTACAGAGATAGAAGGAAAAGTGCTCAGCCTCATGTCCTGGGTGTATTTCAGGAAACCAGAACTCTCAATTCTGTTTTCGTCTCCAACGCGTCCAGATTATCTCTTAATATCAGGAAATGCGAACTCCCCCCAATACACACAAGCTCTGAATCTACGACCGCTTCAACTGATGTTAAATCTGAAGTCAAACACTTCGGATTAACGATACCTAAAAATGTATTTTGAAAAGAAAGCATTCATATTTCTCACCGTATATCAGCGATGATCAGCTTACTGTTTTTGTCAGAATCACTTTGTCTAAAGCGGAAGGTGTTTCCAGACTGATCCTTTCCACTCCCTGAACATTTCCTCTAAAAATAGGAAGAAAGCAAACACAGTTATTTTCCAGTTCTTGTGGAGGAATAAAACACAGGACATCAGAAGATCTCAGCTTGTTAGGAGACGGACAAAGGTGGATTAAAGCTGCAGAATTCAAGTCTATGGTCGGCGCATTTAGAGTGAACTGGATAAAAGCCTGTCTGTCACAGCATTTCACAGGATTTATTCATGATTTAAAGATTCATTATTCACGTATCAAAAAGTTAGAAAAAGTTAAAAATGCATGGAAAATAAGTCTTAACATTGCTCTCTACTTGTTCTAATTTAAAAATTTTTGTTCTTTTTGTCTCAGTCTTAAATGCATTATTTTGATTATGATTACTTCAATTTGAACAGGGCAGGTTAGTGACCCCATCACGGAAGCGGCCCTACCACAGTTGTGATGGATTCACAGCAAGTGGATCACCAAGTCAGGAGTCCAACAACTTTGAATTTGTGCTCCTTCATGTGAATGCCAAACAGTCAGCAGGACACTGCAGGGAATTGAACCCCATCCCAGTACACCAGGAGTACCACTACCAGTGTCGCTTCCCTTTTTTTTTTTTGACACTACATGAAGCCAGCCTGGATCCGCCCTCCTCAAAGTGTCAGAAGCCACTGACATTCAGTCTGGCAACCAGGGTCGTATTAAGGATCCCACAGGCCAAATGTGGTTGTTTGACTCTTGACGGCTGTGCTGGAGTCTGATGAAGCCACATGAGAAGCTGCTGCCACTTTCTCAAATATACAGACATGAACGATGGAACCAGATCTAAACTACCAACAGAGAGTGAAGATGTGGTGGTTTCCCTGCCTATGGAATTTTGGAACTTTTCTGGTTTAGTCAAGCCAATTCAACAGAGTTCTCCCTTAAGACTTTTCAAGTAGAGCAGGTCTAGAACCAAACTCCTCCATTGAGTTTACACCCAACAATTCTCCATGAGCAAGCACATCAGCAACGGCGGCAACGGAAACCTTCCTTTTAACAGGCAGGAACGTTGAGCAGATCCAGGCTCAATGGGGACGGCCATCTGCTTTGACCGGTTGGGGGGAAAGAGAGCAGGAGAGGAGGGACGGACATGAAGATGATGAGGGACCGGGATAGAGAAGGAAAGAGGGACAGACAGAGAGAGAAAGAAGGAGGAGACAGAAAGTCATGGGGACGTGGAGAGTGAAGACACACAACAAACAAGAACTGTAAAAGTAACAACAACATCTCCTGGATACCTAAGCAACAAATTTGAGCAAATCAAAGTGCGAGTGTTGATACGAGTAAAAACACAATGCTGGGATGAATTCTAGTACAGTACTAAAGAATACTACCATGAATACTACTACTGCTAATACCAATACTTATACCAGGGCGTCAGCCTGAGCCTCTGCAGGTCTGCAGCCTCCTCCAGCAGCAGCATCAGTCGGGATCTGGGGGGTGAGGAAGCACAAAGACTCCAGGGAAGAAGTCAAGTTAGTAACATGCACATATGAGAGATGAATGAATGAGTAGAGGAGGAGCGAGAAGAGGAGAATCCCAGGACTCACCCCACAGAGCCTGGACACAGGGACACGTCTCCTTCAGACTGAGGAAGCAGGTTCTCCTCATCTCAAGCACACGGAGAAAAATCCTGGGTCCGTCTCCCTGAACCTGAGAGATCAAAGAGAAAACAATTATGGAGACATTGTGTGTGCGTCCGTGTTGTGTTGTGTTGTGTGTATCTGTGCATACTTGTAGTTGTTCCTGGTGAGGAACTCCATCACGGCCGGTCGGATGCGGGCCACCCCTCCCCTGCTGTGGAGTCCTCTCCCAGTGATGACTGAGAGGTGAGGGCGACACTGGCCGTGCTGGAGCTCTGCAGAGAAACAGGAAAATAAAAAAGTCAACACACAGCATTCAGAAATGTCTCTTCCAAAAAGAAGCTCTTCTCCAGTACCTCTGCTTTTTGATTCCAGGGTGTGAGCCAACCACACCAGGGCCTCCTGCACCCGCTGCCCGTGCAGGTCCAGCACATTCCTCTGGAGACGCTTGTTCAGCTTCCAGAAGGTCTGTGCTGACGCCCTCTGGTTGGCCTCCTCCATGAGATGCACATGCAGGTGTCCCTAAAAAAGTGACATGAAAGCGATTTAGTTAGAGACACACAACCATTCACACTCACACGATTCATCAATCATCAGCTGGACAATGACACATTGCTTCTAGTGTGGCAAAGGTAAGAACGAAAAAGGGCTTCCCAAGTGAAAATGTAACTGTAAAACAACAAAATATCCCAGTCAAAAACTCCCCCCTCACCTGCTGTGCATAGAAAGCCGCCTCCTCTGCTCGTCCCTGCTTGAATGCCTCTTCGGCCTTGGCGAAGCACTCAAGCTGCAGCTTCTGCTGCAGCCTGGCCTCAGACCTGAAGGTGTCGGGACGACCTGTCAGCTGCCGCTGTGGCATGAAGGCTGTGAATGAGGAAAGACACCCACACAGATGTGAAGGATGACATTACTGGGCAGAGGAAAATAAAGCTGCGTCCATCAATCATGGACCTGCAATTGAGTCAGTGAGTTCGGACATATTTGAAGTACTGAATGTTACAGCCTGGATTTCTGTCACAATGTGAGTCAACATTTCCACATCAGACAAGAAAGATGTGGAAGACTCAGTCAGACACTCAAAGCTGATGGGAGGTTGATGTGAAGCTGGCTCACACACACTCACTGTTTTAGTGACCTCAACATAAAAGCCCACTCTCTGTTCTGACAGCTGACAGTGTTTTCACTGTTTGATTTTCGATTCAGCAAATTAAATTAATATGCAGATTTCAAACTTTGAACAAATCTTCTGCAAAATGGCGAAATCAACTTCAACTGATTCTCCGACTAAGAAACAAGAATAACATCTGCCTTGATTCAGCTGATGTTTACTTGATAAATCAACAGCTAACCTGTTAGCTTGAGAGCAGCATTTCAGCAGCATGTTGAAGACTTCCAGCCATAAATTGATTTTTTCCATTTACATCAAAGGATTTCAACGGCATTTTGTCTACAATTTGTATTTTAAATAGTAAGTAATCTCTTCACAAGGCACTGCCAGTGTGTCAGTCAGTTTCAAATCTGAGCATCATTGAAAAAAACATCAAATATTCCATCATTTTGTTCTCAAACGAGTTCAGTTTTACCTCTGCGGTGTCTGAGGGCTCCTCTTGAGGGGTTTTCTCGTTTTTTAATAAAAAGTTAAGTTTGTTCTCAGCGTGTTTGATGGAGTCTCCTCCAAAAAATTGCTGTCCGCAAACTGCGGGAACCGCGATTGGGTTCTCTGATATGGCTCGTTAGCGGTCACGTGACGATGACGAACGACGCACCTGGAGACCAACATAGCAACCAGCGCTCTCCTGTCTGAAGGTGTTGGCTTTGTTTTCTTTTGAGTCAAATTAAAAAAAACAACAACAACAACTTAGAGTTACGTAGTTTCCCAACAATCATTTTAAAAAAGGCAACAACATGATGTCATAGCCAGGACTACATTACACTGGTAGTCATAGAAATGGAAGCCTTTTTTACCATTTTATTTTTGAAATATTGTAGAAAAAAGTTTACTGGACCCCTGAACACACGTTAGTGATTCCCATTTATTCCCAGTTACTGCTGGAGGATTTTTCCCTCTTCGCCTCATTCCAAAAACCAATTATTTAGTTTGTTAAATTCTGCGTTTCCTGTTTCATGCGGTAACAAAGACATGAACTGTCATCAGAATCAAGTCAATGAATGTTGACCACAAATAAAAAATGGACACATTGAAGGCACAAGAACCAACAGGAGAACCAGGATGAGAGATAAACAATTATTTTGAAGCTCAAATGATTTTTCTTTTGAGATAAATCCACATTTCATCACAGAACAAAACAATTTGTTTTACTTTATTGACTTTATTCACTTAACATCATTGAAAGAGCAGCAATTTGCATGAATATCATTCATTTTACCTTGAAATATGTTTTATAGGATGGAACATGTGAAAAAAATGGCGTTTTAATCCTGCACATACGCCCGTTACAACCCCAGCTCAGTTAAATTAACTCAGATAGACAGTTTGTTGTAAATTAATGTTGTTTAATCAGAACAGTGATAAATTAACACAGCACACATGAATTGAAATACTTTTATCGTTTCATTCCAAGCTATTCCCCAAAAATATGTAGAGATATCAGTGCATTGTCACATTCTTCTACAAGAGCTGCATAAAAGCCTTCTGGTCTGGTCCAAAACCAGAATGGTCGATGTTCCTGAACATTCAGAACGTGATGGCTCCTCTGAAACAGAAAGAAGGCAGAAAGAGAACAACATGGCCAAGAAGCGAATCCAGCAAAAAAGAAAATACATCAAGGAGCTTCAACGGGAGGTGACGGCCATCAGTTTCTCTGCTGGGGATGCAGTGAAGCACAGCAGGAGGTGCTTCACTGACATGATCCATGCCGTGAAGAGAAGACGCGCTGATGTCAAAGAACTCATCAAAGCCAAAAAATTGGCTGAACTGAAGCGAGTCAGAGAAGCTTGGAGGAAGGTCAGGAGGGAAATTGCTGAGCTGCAAAAGAAAGATGAGGAGCTGAAGCAGCTGGCGCCAACTGAACTTCACCACCCGTTTCTTCACAATTATCCCTCTTTGCCACATCTCACTGACAACACCCGTCCTCTGTGCTACTTTGACCGGGTGACAGCAGCTGTGTCAGACACCACAGGTACAGTGGAAAACTGTTTGATGGAGACCGTAGGGTTCATCTCCCAGAGCGTGACTCAGGCAGATGTTCTGCTGTCAAAGCCCAGGACCAGAGAGGACTTCCTCCAGTATTCACGCCACATCACTCTGGATCCAAACACAGCACACAGGCAGCTGTTCGTGTCTGAGGGGAACAGAAAGGTGACAAAAACCAAGGAAGATCAACCTCATTCCCCTCACCCAGACAGATTCACTGATTGGCCTCAGGTCCTGAGCAGTGAATCTCTGACTGGACGCTGCTACTGGGAGGTGGAGAGGACAGGAACTGCAGGTGCTGTAGCCGTTACATTTAAGGATGCCGGAGGAGCAAGGAGCGGCGTTGAAGGTGGACTGGGAACAAATAACCGATCCTGGGCTGTTTCCTGCGAAAACCAGTGTTATACACTGCTGCACCACAACCAGTTGAATGGCATGGTCCCAGGTCCTTTGTCATCCAGAATAGGGGTGTACCTGGATCAGCATGCAGGACAGTTGTCCTTCTACAGCATCGCTGACAATCAGACCATGAATCTGCTGTTTCATGTTGAAGCCTCCTTCCCTCAGCCTCTACATGCTGGAATCTACATGAAGTGGGTCGGAGACACGATTGAGCTGGTGGAGCCAGGGAGTCACCCAGAAGCTCAGATGAATGGCTAGGGCCTAGGATTGGGTAGGGACGGCAACCTGAAGCTGAACTAATGAAGGACAGTGTGGAAGAAGATTAGGCAAGGCAAGGCAAGGCAATTTTATTTGTAGAGCCTGTTTTCACAAACAGTTTGTCTCAAAGGGCTTCACATGGCATCATAACAACATCCTCTGCCCTTAGACCCTCACATCGACTGAGGAAAAACTCCATAGAAAACCCTTTTAACAGGGAAAAATCTGAGAAACCTCAGGGTGAGCAACAGAGGAGGGATCCCTCACCCAGGACGGACAGACGTGCAGTAGATGTTGTTACAGACAAGAAAACAGTTTACAATACAAAATGTGGGAAACGTGGAAATGTTAATCACAGTTGAAGAAGGAAGCTTCTGGTAGGGGAGGCAGGGAGAGCAAGCCAGCTTGATGGGGGACTGGATGGCAGACTGGTTCATGGGAGGGGAGCGCAGGCCGGTGTAACAGCTGATTAGCTGGTCCCAGACCAGCGTTCAAACACACCTGTCCCGGAGACAGGCAAACAGACTGCAAACACAGGCAGCACGTCGATGTTGAGCAGCCTGAGAGCAAAAACATATGTGATCACTTCCAAAGAGTTTAGAAAACTCAGCTGTACACGCATTGTCAAATCAGTCTATTATAATTGTATTATAAAGAATAAGAAAAAAATTAAATGAAAACTCTCTGTGTCTCACATAATCATATTTAAAATCACCCAAACTAAAATATTTTAAAGTGTTGGTTTGAAGGTTGAAATGTGTTCTTCCAAGTCTTGGCAACGTGGGTGAAAAAAACCACTCTGAATAAAACATAGAAATTATAAATGTTTCCAAGAATAATCATAATGATGTCCTCCTGCTCAAATGAGACACTCCACTTGATTTAATAGCGCTACACTGTTCAGTTCTTGTTATGATTTACAATCCTGCAATAACCAAGACAACTTCAAACTAAAATCCATCTGCTTCCATTCGTGCCTTACTGACAGCACTGCCAGACGACCATCAGAAAATGGGCTGCCACAGGGGTCTTTCCTTGGTCCACCACAGTTCACTTAATATACAAATTACATGACCACTACCATTCACCTCTCAATGTCCATTTCTTCACCAATGATACAATTCTATGTGTCACAAGTGATCCCCCAGATTATGCCCTGTCTTTCTTAATGTCTGCCTTTGACTCATTCAAATTGCTCTATAACCACAAACTGTTTTCAGATGCAGATTTATAATTTCCACATCCAACACGAGGTCTAATTATCACGCTCTCAAAACGTTTTATGATATTTATGATGAATCCATCCATCCATTTTCTTTCACTTATCATGGGGGGGGGGGGGGGGGGCTGGAGCCTATCCCAGTAGCTTTCAGGTGAGAGGCAGGGTTCACCCTGGACAGGTCACCAGTCCATCACAGGGCCAACACATAGAGACAGACAACCATTCACACTCACAGTCACACCTACAGTCAATTTAGAGTATCAATCAGCCTCGTCCCCTCTTGATGTCTTTGGACTGTGGGAGGAAGCTGGAGTACCAGAGAGAACCCACACAGGAACAGGGAGAACATGGAGACCCCACACAGAAAGATCCTGTGCCCGAGCCGGGGCTCAAACCTGGAACCTTCTTGCTGTGAGGCGACAGTGCTGACCACTGCACCACGTGCCGCCCTGTCAAAACCGTATTTCTAGGATTCCTTCGTGTACCACTAGAGAGAGCTCGTACCACAATTTTAGAACCACTGTTCTACAGTAAATGTCAGCAATAGTTGCCTCCAGAGGTTGTTTTCATTGTCTATCAGCAGTGGTGGAAGAAATACAGAGTTCTATTAGTTAATTAACAAAAGAAATACCCAGATAAAACTGTTCTCTGGTAGAAGTCTCCATTTAATAGGTTTCCAAAGAATGGCTAGACCCCAGATGACACTTTAACTAGGTTTCAACAGCAAGGTGAGTTGAGTGGAAGCCGGGGGAAGTTTGCAGAGTGGGTTGAGGCCTTGAGGTGACAGCACAGACGTTGGTTGAGGGTCACAGGGAGGCAGAGGCAAGAGGCTGGAGAGCAGACAGCAGCTGATCGGTGGTTCCTGGAGAGGAGGAAAGCTGAGCAGGGGAATCTGGCACCATTTAAATCATGTAAAAGCAGAGGAATATTTGGTATTGAGTTCATTCAAGTACCAAAGGTAAAAGTATACATTCTACATGACATTTGTATATTCAACTGCCTTGGAGCCTTAAGTGTTATGGCCACGTTTGTCAAAAAGACAATGACATTTCAGAAAACACTTCCACAATTCACAAAACACTGAAAACACAAAATTTCTACAAAAAACACATTTCAGAAAATATTTTAACATTTGAGATACAACTTTTCAGACGACAAAACATTCCACAAAACAGATGAAAGCATGTCACAAAACACAAAATAACAGGAAACAGTTTTCAGAGGACAAAAAAACTATTTCAGAAAATACTTTCAGCGATTAAAGTAATCTCACCATTCCACAAAACACAAAAAAATTCATATAACAAAAAATTTTGGAAATTAGTGAAACATTTCACAAAACACAGGACTGCAGAAAACTAATTCCAATTAAACCATTTCAGAAAATACATTTCAGAAAAAAATTACCACCATTTCACAAAGCACAGCAACATTTTGTGAAATGTTTTTGTGAAGTATTCAATTGTTTCTGAAATGTTGTTGTGTTTTTGACCCTTCAGGGCCAACACAATGAAATCCTCACACCATTAACCTGTAAAGGTCACGTTCAACAGTTGTGCTGGTTGGATGAAGTCCTTCTGAAGTTAGCAGGCTTCACATTTAAAAGTGTATTATCTTCATCAGGTTTTGATGTGTTTTGATTTTTGATAAAGTTTATGATGAAAGGAATCATGTTCATGAAACGGGCTGAGAAGCAGGTGGAGCAGCAGCAGTGAACAGGTGGGATCCAACATACACACACACACACGCACACACACACATACATGTATAAATGAAATATAGCTCTCAGAAAAGACACTGACACAAAACCCGTCTCAGTCCAGAGACTTGGGATCAAGGGACTGGTAGATGGCAGCATACTGGGAGGCGTCCTGAGCACTGGATTCATGCTCACCCTCTGACTGTACAGGCTGCAGCCTCACTGCTGTACTGTCCTCATGGGGATCAGCCTGTAAAAGAATCACCATTAAAGCAACACTAAGATGCAGACAGAAAGAGCCCACCTTGCATGTTTTCTCAAAGCTAATGTTGACTCACTGCCAATAAAACCCACAGCAACAAAGCAAGAGCGAAACGCCTGTTTAAAACCTCTCAGGCGCATCATCCTGTATAATCTACATGTTTATTACCCACCACACGCTCAGTAATCAGCAAACAGAGCTAATAACAAAAAAAATTGTCGCTGAACCAACAGTGGTACAGTTTGTTTTTCGTTCAAATCAAAGTGTTTTTTGATTTTGGAAAGATGTTGATCGTACACAACGATGCACTCCAGAGTCTGTCGATGGAAAGTTTGGGGCGGTTTGGTTGTTTTGTCACTGTCTCAGTTGTTCCTTGTCAATCACCATAGCGTCAGGCTAAATATACATGGCTGGCTCTTTCTGCATGAGTCACAACAAAGTGATTTCTTCATGAGTTCAAGACAACTATTTGTGTGTCATTGAGAGGCAAAGAAACACTTGTGGGATGAAGCATCACTTTAAGGCTACTTTAGAGATGAACACTGAATCACATGGGTGAAGAAAATTTTCGCTCACGTCACGTTTCTGTGCTTGTGCTTCGCTCTGACCTGCTGAAATACACAGGAAACAAGACACAGAATGAACATGAAGTGCTTGTCGAATGAAAGCTGCACACATGTTGTACATGCAGTACGCATACGTACACACTCACCTGCATTGCTCCTCCAATGTCTGTAGAATATAAGAGGGATAACTGCACAAACTAGAAGCGCCATGCTCACCGAAGCAATGATGACCACCGTGGTATCTGCAGACAACAGGGGGGACTGTGTATTTGTGCATGTGACTTAAGTTTTTTACACCGGGGCATCATAAAAACATACGAATCTATCGTATCTGAGCTTTGCTCTTGTCTTAGAAATAGTAAAAACAAACCTATAGCACGACAGAACTTCTCATTCTTGCCTTTAATTCACTTTGTTACATGTGATAGGAGTCACCGCATGAAAACATGCACACATTTTCTCTGCAGAAATTGTAACTTTTTTTTAACAGAAGGAAAAGCACAGGTTTGTAGTAAAAAAAAAAAAAAGAAAAGAAAAGAAAATCATGAGAATGCAGCCAACGTGAGCATTACAGGAATCCTGAAACTGAAGCTACCAAAGTTCCATAAGCCTTTAGTGGGGGAATTTTTTTTGTTTGGTCCCTGGGTTTTTGTTTCCTGAGGTTCTCGTTGGCTTCCACGCTGACCGAATTTCAAACTTATTGCCAGAGGTTTCTTCATGACTTCCCTGTTCATGTTCTATACAATTAAAGGAGGTTTCATCATACTGATTGTTATTTTCCCTCTAGTCCATTGTAATTCTGTGCATAATGAACATTGAGTACCTCACAAATGACCACAGCTCCCTGTGAGTAAACTGATCAATCTTTTGCTCCCAGATACTGATATATCTTTGAGTGCTGTTGTGAAATACTTCTCCTCCACCTAAGATATAAGACTACTAGGCTCATAAAGCTGTAACAAACATTTGATAATTTCGCTTCTAAATCAGTGAACTACAGGACATCCACCCTGTTGCTCCTACACTGTTAGGATAAGAATCATATTGTTGAGGGCCAAAGACAAAACATGGCACTCATAAAACACAATTACAGCAACTTTTTTAAAACAAGATGTAAGTTCATAGGTTGTAAAGGAGCTGTGAAGTACCTGAGAGGTGTCTTGCTGCTGTGTGATTGGTTCTCTCATCTGAGGCGGGCAGCGTTGATGCTGCTATCGAAGTTTGGGGGCTGAATGGAACACTGCCTCTGGAGAGAAGGGCTGACATGGACGAAGGAGAAGCAACAAGAACAGAAGCCGCTGTGAGGGAACAAGACAGGCGATGACTGATGCATGTGTGTTATTGCCTCAGGGCATGTAAGAGGCAGGCAGCAACACAAGATCTACAGTATATACAGTCATTTCAGAGCATCTATATCAAACATTCTCACACTCTCTGCAACATAAGAGTACTTGTGTGATAATATGGAATGACCGAGTCACTGTTGTGCAAGTCCCAAGTCTCAAGTCATTACACATTAAGTCTCATGTCAGGTACATGCACAATACGGTCAGTCGATGAAATTGTGAAAAATGTTACCCTCCTTTTTGATATGAAAGTTACAGGCCATTGAACATAGATTTTTGTTTTACTGTGCAGTTTTTAATTTGTATTATTTTTCCAGAATTTCTGAGCCCACAAGACTGACCAGCGAAAGAAGCTAGAAGACAATCGTGGTCCGACAACACTAAATGAGCCGTTTATGATGCGTTTTAAGCAATCAGCTATGCCACGTGGCGATATAAAGCCTTGAGATTTCACCCAAGATGCACTTTTTAAAAGTTTTCTCTGGTGAATTATCCAAAAAATAAATAACACATCCAGGGTACCCATGCTTGTTTCTATGTTAGACATTAACATGGTATTGATTAATGCCTGTGATACTGATGTTCAAAGTTCTTCAATGATAGGAAAAAAAATGGTGCCGTACAAAAACAAGTTTCGACTTTATGCTGTGACGGCTGGAGTGGATTTACATGGGATGCGATTGCAGTTTTTTAACATTTTAAATGTGTTTTTCATTTTCGTAAATTGCATGTGACTACCTCAAAAACGCAGTAAACATAAGGTGAAAGAAAAAGCATCACATTTTGACCCACCCCAAGTACTGCAGGGCTCTGTAACGTTTCACAGTATGATGTTGCATTAAATATACTTCAGCTATCCTACAAGTAAGAATAAATCAGCTGGTTCTGAGTTTGTCAGGTGGGAGTCACTTGATTTTTCACAGAATAACCCAAACATTGATTTTTAAGCCAGTTGTAGACAAGCACACACGGAAACTTCTTTCTCTGCCCACTGCTTGTGTAACTTTTTAATATCTTCTGCTTGGAGAGAGATTAAAAAAGGGCCTCTGAGCTCATCAAACTGGCTACTCCAATCCAGAGGTTGTGATTAATATACAAGCGAAATACCTGTTTGATATTCACACACAGTATTTTTATTTTTTAGTATTTTGCGGACTGAGTCAGACAGTGAGTTTCCTGTTTACTGCCCAGAAAACATGATTACATAAAAGATAATAAAGCAGATAAAATTAGGTTTGCCTTTTTTTTAAATGATCAATTCAGAGTGGAAACTTTTTATTATCTAAGAACAACTTATTATCCAAGCTTGATTTGATTAGAGCATAGACAAAAACAAAAACATACCTTCCAGGACTGTGAGATTGACCTCCTGGTACTGAACCTTCGAGGTCATCTCTACAGCACAGCGATATTCCCCCGCGTCCGCGTTCCTCAGCCTCTTTATTGTCACACTGAAGACTCCCTCTTCTGTGCCGACCTCCATGCTGTACCTCCCTCGCTGTGTGACAGCAGACATCTTCCTCTCTGACTGAATAAGGATGTTTTCTCTTGAGCAAACACCTTTGCAGAAGGACACAACATTGTTGTGGTGGCTGGAGCTGTTGCGTCTCCTCCAGTCACCACCAGAGCAGCGGATGATGACCTCTCCTCCGACTGGTCCGCTAACCTCCAGCATCGCTGTCGCCCCTGCACACGCGGCGGAGATACAGAACAAGAAACCTGCTTACTGGTCACCTGGGTAACTGGTCTGACTGACAGGTACAAGTCAAGAGGACCTGCTACTCATTGAAACGTAACAGAACTGCACCTCAACTGCCCAGGGATTCTGTAACATTTGTAAGGTGATGCACCTGGACAAACATCTTACAGGCAGATTTCCATCAGGTTCATTTCCTGGTGCAAGCTGTCTACGATGCCCTGCCAAGCCCAGCGAACCTCCATGTGTGGGGGAAGAGCGAGACACCTTCCTGCCTTCTTTGCTCTGGACGAGGCTCTTTGGAACATCTCCTTAGCTGCTGCCCAAAGGCTCTGGCTGATGGTCGCTATGATGGTTGGCACCATGACCAGGTGCTTAAGGCAATTGCTGAGAGCTTAGCCTCAGCAATCAGCTCCAGAAAACACCATGCTCCAAAGAAGGCAGTGCCTTTAATCAAACCTGGAGAGAAACCCCGGACACAACAACTAACAACAGGCCTGCTCCACACAGCCTCTGACTGGCAGTTGCAGGTCAACCTGGGAAGCAGCTGAGGTTCCCCCAGCACATCGCAACAACAAGTCTCCGCCCAGACATGATCATTACCTCTAAAGGCTTCAAGACATCTGATCATCCTGGAACTTGGGAAGAGCATATTGAGGAAGCCAATGAGAGGAAACATGCTAAGTACCAGGAACTGGTGGAGGAGTGCAGGGAGAGAGGCGGGAGAACCTTCTATGAGCCTACAGAAGTCGGCTGTAGAGGTTTCGCAGGACGTTCTCTTTGCAAGGTCCTCAGTCGTTTGGGCGTCACAGGGGCGGCTGAGAAGAGGGACATTCAATCCCTGAGCGAAGCCGCAGCAAAGGCCACAAGGTGGCTTTGGATTAAGAGGGCTGATCCGTGGACTGCTACTGGGACGCAAGTTGGGACTTGATCAACCCCGGCTGGGTCACCTGGGCGAGGGCGTATGATGCCGCACATCACTGAGGACGCGTCCCAGTGCATCCATGAGATGTTTCTTGCATAGGTGATGCACACAGTACTGTTATACCTCCTTTTTAATTCAGCCTCTTTAGTCATGACTTACCTTTGCTGTTTTGATGGCAAAGAAATCGACAAAATTTTAAAAAACATCACTTTTTATTTGTTTTACTGTTTCTCCACAGCTAAGGAAAATGTCTCATGTTATAACAGAAAGTCGTTTTAGTCCAAATATTTTGATTATTTGCATGTATTTGTCTCCTTTTCCTCTCAAACTGTTCTAATGAAGCATGTACGTGTATTTCTTCGTAAACACACGCCACTCGGGGGGTTAATGAGGTTTTTTTTAATGAAACTGAATTTAAAGTAAGCCGTCTTCTGTCAATAAAACAACAACCAAGACAATAGTAAATCATCTTCACGCCAAAAGAACAAACACTACAATGCCAGATGTATTTGTAAAGATTACCGTCACATTTCACACCATAATGAATATGTGCATTTCATAAATAAATCTACCGTGCAACTTGGTTCCCCTACGACTCACATACAAGTTAATAGTAAATATAGGATGTAACCTTCATATAACTAACATTTTATATACGCTGGAGAAAAAAAAACTTTTTTAAGTGATTGTCTTAATCACCATTTTAACTCATGCTAGTAGCCTTTTTTTTAAAATTCAAGTAAAGAGTGTTGAGTACCATGAAAAGCTCTATATAAATTCAGTGAATTATTCGTAGTTTAAAAGAGACTGACTTACCTGAGGAGCAAAGCATGACAACAAGAAGAATCTGCATCCTTAAAGCTCGTTCATAAAAGCTGAGTGAATGCAAGTTTTCCAACCAGAGCAGCAAGTAAATCGTCTGCTTGAAATGAGTCATGTGATTCAGCACCATAAAACATGTGTGCCTTCCAGAAAAGGTACAAAGAAGTGATTGTGCAGCAAATGATTACAGCGGCTTGTCTTTATGTGATGAGCAGAAAAACATGATTCTGTAAGCTGCGTCATGAAGACGGAGACATACGTTACAGCTCTCCACCCACGTCCCCGCTGATACGAGGGATCGCCTCATGACTCTTATGCAGAATAATCTGGCACATTTGTTGTTCTCCTTGTGGTTCTCTTGCTCCATTGCGGCTGGCCGCTTCCACAGCACATGAAGCTCCAGGGCATCAAATCCATCCGGCGGTCTGCTGACTGTGGGTAGAGGGTTTAAGCATAAAACAAGGTCACCTGAGCATCTTCAGCTGGTTTTCTCTGAGTCTCAATGCTGTTGGTGAAGCCGGATTTAATTATGAAATGACCTGGGGTTGCACGTGTGTGTTTTACCATATTTAACTGTAGAGTTTTGGAGACTGCTTTATGAACACACGTGGCTTTATTTTATATTTCCCTCTTTTTCTTCAACACAAATCGGCATAGATTTTACTATTTTTGGCACCACCAGACATCTTGGTTGACACAGGAAGAGAAAATATCACTTCCTTAAAGGGATAATTCATCTAAAAATGAAAACTCAGTCATTATCCACTCAAGTTTTGGTTTTACACCAACAGCAGGAAAAGGTTTTACAATCTCCCAAATTAAAGTGTGACCAATTAGGAAAAAAAAACAATAAGAAAACCATTCACTGCTTCCACACTTCTCATCTGAAGTTCCTGTCCTGAATCTTGATATACTCATCAGTTTCTTCAAATACTGCAACAGCTTTTCCTGTGAAACTCCAGTAGTGTTTTGTGGACTAATAAAACTTTACCCAGCTTCCACTGGGAGGAGGGGGAGGAGGGAATGACTGCGTTCTCATTTTTGGGTGAACTAAACCTTTAAGCACTGTAAGGGCTGGGCAGAATTATTGATAATAATCTTCAGTCCATATTTCTCCATCACGGCTGCTATATGCCGAGCCTCCGGGCGCCGACACTGCTGGGAGTGTTGAGTCTGATCTAAGACATTCTACTGAGGCTTTCTTGGAAGAAAAAAAAAAAAAAAAAGCCACATAGATTTTCATCTGAAACCAATCTAAGGCTCCAGAAGTCTGAGTTAAACAATTCAGGTGGGGATATTTACACCACCCCAGTCCCAGTTTGGATCTGTCTGGTATATTTTCATCCAAGATAAACAAATTAGACCAAACTTGGTCTGAGCTGGATGAGACATATGAGGATCATGTGAGCTGGATAAATCATTTTTTGTTAAAATTAAGTCCAAAACTTTATAAGGCAAAGGTCATCTCAAGACTATGTGCAGTGCTTCCAAATCCATTTGAAATATATTTTCTAAATTAAGACTGAAATCTTTGGAATGCCCTTCACTTGAACTGGCGTGATCATCTGCAGCCCCATGGAGCCACAGGCAACACTGCTGGGTAATATTTAAAAAAACAACAACACTTGAACAGAGGTTCTGATTATCTTTCCGTACCAAAATACCCAGCTCCCATGCTTGGGGACCAGACAGCCAACGCCCCCACCTTGGACTGCTGGCCAAACCACAATGCGCCGGACCCTTCCAGTTCCTCCTACGAGGGGGGGTCCTGGGAGGACGAGTCCATGTATACCTTTCGGGCTAGGCCTGGCCAGACCCCATAAACTAAGGCCCTGCCACCAGGCGCTAGCCATCGAGCCCCTACCCCGGGCCTGACTCCAGGGCGGGGCCCCGGTGCCCCTCTGGGCTTGCTACACAAACTCCTAGTGTTCTGAAGGCACACAATTTCATTGCAAGTTCATTCTATTTAGTTAAGGAGTTCAATTTTTCCTAAATAAGCCCTAGTTTCCCCTCAGTCATTTTCCTTTATTATTTTCGATGAATTTCATGTGTGTTTATGAGGGTGTGTTTATATTGGGTTTTGAGTGCTGTGAGCACCGGGTTAATGGGCGTGGTTTTGCTTGGCGTACGTGACGTTGGAACGTGTCTTGGTGGAGCGGGAAAAAAGTGAAGTTCTCGGTTGGTTCTGTGAGGTGAGTTTTTTACGTCTGTCAGCTAGCAAGCTAAATCGGGAAGGTAGAGAGAGCTCCTCTCTACGATTGGACTGGTTACCAGGGGTTGAGGTCTGAGAGACCTGCCTTCGATTGAGAGACAGTAATTCGCGGTGCAGTATCGTTTGGCGAGCTGCTCGATTGCTGCGGGAGCCCAGAGGAAAGCTAGCAGGATCGCCTGTTAGCTGCGCGTCAAGTTGGCCAGCCTTCCTAGCCGCCGGCTGCTAATATTGATGCGCAGTGAGACCAGCATCGGTTCGAGACGTCCCACCTGGAGGATTGCTGCCTACCGCCGACAGCACCGGAGCTTACCGGATTACCGCCTCACCTACGAAGGAGCCCATCCCGTTCATTGGTGACGTCACGCCACCAATCGTCTGCCTTATGTGGATCAATACGAGCTCCAACGTGCGCACCGTCAGTCCTGGACTCAGATCGGTACCGTGTGTGTGTGGCCGGCAGGGGAGGGAATATATGGGACTTATAATTGTTGTTCATAAATGTCTTGCCTTTGCTTATCTTGAATACAGTGGTCTGCTTGTTTAATAATCTGCGCTGTTTAATAATATTCAGTAGTAATTTGTGTTTAACTGTATTTGGTCTTCTACGTTAACGAGAGTTTCATAAGTTCATGCACTTTGAGTTGAAAGGGTTTGCTGTCGCCCCCCAGCCTCTATCCTCCTACATTACCAATCTATCACAAACTAGTCAGATAGCCAGCCTTTCCTAAGCCCCCCTACAGTCCTTTAGCTACTCCCTGGCTACACCTATATTTACCCTCCATGAGGGGTCTGTTGAACCGTTCTTTGTCTGGCCCTTCACCTAGGACCAGTCTGCCTTGGGTGACCCCCAACAGCATAGCTCCTAGGGTCAAAAGGGCACTCAAACTCCTCCACCGTGATAAAGTGACAGTTCCAGGAGTAATTTGGGAGGGACTCAGAGTAGAGCCGCTGCTCCTCGATGTCGAGAGGAGTCAGTTGAGGTGGCTCGGGCATCTGGTGAGGATGCGTCCTAGACGCCTCCCTCGGGAGGTGTTCCAGGCATGTCTGACCGGGAGGAGGCCTCGAGGCCGACCCAGGACACGCTGGAGGGATTCAGCTCTCGGTCAGCCTGGGAACACCTGGGGATTCCCCCGGGAGAGCTTGTGGATGTGGCTGGGGAGAGGACAGTCTAGGCTTCCTTGCTGAGGCTGCTGCCCCCTCCACCCGGACCAACCGGATAAAGCAAAGGACGACGAAAACGACGAAAATGCCCATTTGAACAAGACTTAAAAACCACATTAGGATTTAAGTCAAACATGGAAGCCTATTTCTCCCAGTGAAACATTTGATAAAGCAATCGTATAAAAATATCCCTATGATGATCCATGGGATGAAAAAAAACAACTCATGAAATATTTTTAATATCTCAAAGTTTTGGATTACCATTGGAATAGTTTTTATCATGAAGGATAACTTTTAAATTAGATTTTTTTTCTTTTACTTTCAGAAATGTGCTTCCGTACCTTTCCAACGTGAGCAAATTTACCTCAGTGTGGTGTTGTCTATCTCAGCACGTCAGTTTTTCTACTCAATATACTTCAACTACATAAAAACTCAACAACGTAGTGATGGACTCCTTCATTATCACACAGGACATCTATTGGTGGCTAATTGTTTTGAGGTAATTTGGCCAGCGCCATTAAAGTTACTAAAGTTCCATACCAAGCCCTCGCCAGCTATAAACATCCGTCTGCAGCGACCTTTTCCTTTGACCCTCTGCTGGAAAACCTTTTAGGCGTTGGTAGCACTGGAGAACCCAAGAACTTTTAGCCACTCTGGCTTTACAAAAAACTGTTTTATTGTTCATGGCACGATGGCTAGAAAATCCAGAGCCATTCATGAAAACGATCTGCATCCTGTCTTTGTTGCCGTCCCATCTTAACTACTCAGTGGAAATGGTGCAACCATTTCAAACAGAAGAGAAAAAGTCTTCCTCATAGAGAACTTTTATTCATTTTTATAAAGCAGTTCCCAATATCCAGTCCTCTTATTATACACTTGGGCTCAAAATACAACATAACATTATTGGTCTTATTTACAATGGAGCCATTTAAGTGCTGCAAAAGTTGTCTGTGTGTAGAGTGATCGTCCATGTTGGCAGCTTTAAAAAGTCCTGGAGGTCCGTGGGCTGGTGTAGGCTCACGCCACACGATCCTGTTATGATACTTTAATAACTTCTCAATGAAGTGTATCATCATGGTGTTACATAATGACATATTTCAAAATAGTGCTTTTAGTCGATACAAAAGTGCTTTCCGGTTATTGTTTTCTCAGGAAAACTGTGACTGAAACAGTCATTAAATTAACCAGATTCCATAAAAATAAACCATTCTAGACGTTAAAGGGATTCTCTGTTACTTCCTCTTCGTAGTGATGAAGATCAATTTTTCACCTTTCAGTAAGAAGACATCAGGCTGCCATAGTTCTTAGAAAGTGCTGTGTGTATAGTGTCCTTATTTCTGTTGAAATTTAGGACTCCACATGATCGTCCGAGTGATGACACGGGAGAGAGCCTTTGGATGAGAATTCTTCTGTTCTGGAGGTCTCTTTGGCTGGTTTAAGACCGTGGGAGGACCTGCGCGATGGTGTCCCGTGCACTCTCACTGAGCCTTTCTGGGAACTTGACCTCATACTCCACTATCAGGTCTCCTCGACGGTCGGGGCGTTTGGGATAAGGCAGCCCTTCACCACTGATGCGCCGCTTCATCCCGGGATGAACGATATCCGTTGATGACACCGGTACAGTTCTGCCACCCAGTGTGGGTGCGTTGATAGTGCAGCCACACAAGGCCTGATGGGAGAGAAGAGGAAAAAAAAAAAATCAAAGAAGGGTAGGAGAGTTGATGAATGAAAAGGCAGGAACAGAGGGGCTCTTTAATGTAGTGGTCCAGAACATACAAGGTGTACTCCGGCATACTGAGGTGAAATTAGGGACGCACTCAAGAAACATTTTCCCCGATCATTTAATCTCAAAGGGGGATCCATTCCTCATGGAGGGAAACCTATTTTGAGAACTCTATTATGCATGGCAGCAGGCTGCAGCAATATATCCAGTGCAAACTGACAATCAATTAGTATTATAAAAAAAAAAAGGATTCACAAAAAAGCAGAAAATATATAAATGGAGGGTTAGGTTTAGGGTTACCGATTAACCCGAACAACAATCAAACTTAGCCAGGTGACATTCTCCTTTCTAATAAGGGATACAAAAGCCTCCCATTCAAAGATGAAGTTCCATCCATTCATTTTCTATACTGCTTATCTGTTGGGGGGTGGAGCCTATCCCAGCTGACATTGGCGGGGTTCACCCTGTCCATCGCAGGGCCATCAGGAGCAATTAGGGGCTTAGTATCTTGCTCCAGCATACTTGACATGGTCACCGGGGAAAGTGAGGATCGAACCAGCGATCCTTGGGTTGCTAGACGGCCACTGTACCTCTGAGCCACGCCACCCAACAGATAAAGCTGAACTACTATATTAATCAAATAGACAGGAGTCTTTTTAGTGCTGCTAGTAGCAGTTCTACAACACAGCAGCGAACAAGCAAAAATGGGAGCAAGAAAATTTACAAAATAGGATTTTTTTCATGTGTTGAGGTGGGGGGGTGTGTTAACATGAGTTAAAAAAAAAAGAAGAGAGGCCAGCAAGTAGTGTACATATACAACACAAGGCACAAACAAGACAATCATCTTGGCTCAGCTACTAAAAACAAAATAGCTATTCCAACAGAAGCTGTTAAATTTCTGTCAGAATAAAGCCAGCCCTGACAAAACTTAATAAGTGATAAAGCATTGCGGCTTTTACTTTGAAGGCAGGCTTACGAAACTGCAAATGATTTCAGAAAGTAACTGATCCAGGAGCAGTCTTTGACAAGACTGACAAATAATAAGTAATGGACTGAGTTTTACCCGAATTTCCTCACCAAGGCCAGCAAATAAAGGATTCCCTTACTCACAACCATTTGCTATGAAAAGTTAATTAGTTAAATTTTAAAATGCAAGCACTTACATCTCGGAGTGAGATCTTGGCTGTGTAAACGATGTCAGAGCCGTCACGCTTGAACACCGAATGTAGTTTGTCCTTTAGCACAAAGACGATGTCTGCTGGAATGTTCGTTGGGGTTTCGTCCCCCTCTTTGGGGAAGGTGATTTTGGTGCCTTCCTTCCAACCCTTCTTTATCTGCACCTCCAGGATTTTATCTTCTCTTCTTATTGATCGTCCATCGGGATTCAACCTTTTCCGCGAGATCTTCATTTTCTTTGTGCACCCAGAAAGCACTTCCTCCAAGGTCACCCTAAGGTCGTGAACTACAGGTGGGTCTTGCTGCTTCTTTACAACACTACTGTGAGGACCCCCCATCCCCCCCATACCAGAGCTGAAGGAGCGAGGGAACCCGCCCATTCCTCCACCCATCCCGAAGCGGGCAAAAGGGTCATCAGTATCCATATCCTCATCCATGCCGCCATTGCGCCCACCAAAGAACTGTTCAAAGGGGTTACGTCCACCAAAGAACTCTGCAAAGATGGCATGAGGGTCTCCTTGGAAGGTATAGCTGAAGGTGCCAGGACCACTACTGCCACCTCCAGGAAGACCACCACCTTTGAGACCTGGAAGAAAGAGATGACGATTCATATATCAAAACAGTAAAATATGTCTGTCATTTCATGTGTGATTCATGAGGGAGAACTCGTACCCTTCAAAGTTAGCATCCTTTAATCTTTTGCTGATGTCAAGATGACAAATTTAAATGCCCTTTTTTTTTTTTACTTTAGTTTCAACATCTGCCCTTTTGTAAATAAATCTTAGGGATGCACTTGTCTGATATCAATAACGGTCAGATACTGGCACAAACAGATGGATAAGGGTTCTAGACAATGGAGATAATGTTCTATTATCATTTTTCACCATTAAAAATAAACCGAATGAGAGCGCTATCATCCAGGGAGTTGTGTCAGGATGAGGAAGTGTGGCTAAAACCTGAAACACTGTCACCTGAAATGTCTGTCCATGAAATCTTAGCGTGAGCACAGTGTTGGTCACTGCTGTCAATCATCACTGTAATCAATTGGAGCAGCAACACTGAACATGTTTGACTCATCACCGTACAACACATTTCTATTTTTTTGTTCCCCAGTTTTTTAACATGACAGAATTTCCATAGAAGCGGCTCCATTCGTGCTGCTGGGTGGTTCACAACAAACAGAACTACAGTGGCTGCTTAATTAACAAGCTACGTGCCACTGTCACAACACATCGCACATGTCTCCAGTGTGTTTCAGGCGTAACTGTATTTTAAGTCTATTCTGGCTGATTATCTATGAGAGGCTTCAAAGTTCCACATCATACTTGTGTATTTTGGATCAGGATCAGCTTAAAAAATATTTATAATGCAAAAACAGACATCAGAGTGTCAAACTCTGCACAGACATCATTCTACAAAGTGATGCTCATTAAACTGTGGGAACAAAAAACAAAAACTGGAAGGGGAAGATTTAAAAGAATTCCCCCCAGTTTGTTTGGGATTTCATTTCAGAACTGAGGTGGAAAGCAAACACAATGAAAGATTACTCTGTCCATAACCAACAAGGTTGTGGGTTAAATAATTTGGACCTCATTCATAATAAACTGTTGAGTCCATTTGTCACACATCAATGTGCCAAACTGGTGTTTGTGTGTCCCCAGGGGTATGCACAGTGTCAGGAGGTACACTTTCTCACAGTTCTCCATAAAAAGAAAAAAGGAACAGCAACATTCCAGTCGGCCTATGACCATTTTCTCTGCTCCTCCACAGTTTGTTTAACTAATCATCAAAAATGGATGAATGGTTGAAACTGACTCTCCCCTCAGCCATGGGAACAGCAGAAACTAGCAGTGGGCACGGTTCATCGGCTGAAGAGAATCTGCTCCAGTGACCGTGTAACACAGCTAGCATTAATGTTAGCCAAGCTAGCTTAACCCCCAGTGGCTCCATCAATGGAGGTAGATGGGGGCACAACAGGAGATTAAATGTTTCAGGGGATTCAGCCTCTGAAAGAGAAGTAACTAAGTCAGTCAGCTGTATTTGTATTATTAGTTAAATCAGAGCCTTACCAACAATAACAAATCAACATCTCTGATAAGGCTTCTTACACCCATTTTTTTGTTTTGTTTTGCTCTTCATCCAATTATGGTGACCAATTATCATTCAAACTTTAATCCAGTGCAAAATCGCAGGGAAAAAAAAAAAAACTTGCTCTGGTGGTCTGTTGACCCTGAAACTTCCATTAACTGTGTTTACACCACCAGGTGAAATGTGGCACAAACCTACAAAATTCCAGCACTGCAGCTGCCGTGGTGGTTGTTAGGTGTCTGCCAGAGTCCTTCATAAGTACACAAAGCTGCTTTCTTGTCATCCTACATTCTTGGAACCCAACCATTTGCAGGATGAAGGTATAGACAGCAGAAATCCCTTTTTCTTTCAGATGGCTTCCACTGCATGTTCAGTAGAGCTGAGGGGGTCTGAATTAGCGCAGTCAATATGACCTTTTTATTATATTATCTACATCAGTTCTCCATGATTAATCAAACTGCAATTGGGGTGACAAACAATCACAAATGCAATTATATAACAAAAAAAATCTGAGATGTGGACAAATTTTTTGTACTTTTTCATGCTATTCTAAGTTTGTGTAAATATAAATGCCGCATAATAAGTTGAGGAAATTGCTTAATTTTTTGGAAATATAATTACTTTATTACTATTTATTTCATTTAGTTAAAAAAAGTCTGTATAAATGCAAACAGTACATCACCGTTTTGGTAGTTTTTTAATGAAAGTTTAACGTTTGTGTTGAGGAATACAAATTTCAGCATTATCAGCAACTTGTGTGCATATTTCAAAGCCTAACCTTCTGATTACAATGTGGTTATTTGCTAGATTTCACCCACCTACCTTAAAATCCCAGAAAAGAATTGGAATGCTTATCTAGATGATGTTGTTACCATGGTAACACAACAAAGGCACTGACGGACTTATTTCTGAGCTCTGGGTATAAGATCTCAAAAGTAAATCACGATGCAGTTTTAAAACTGTGACTAACTTCACCTAGCGTTATATACATGCCCAGAACTTTTTACTTGTTGCCACTGACAGCGAACAGATACGAATGATAAGGGAACAGTTCTGGATATTCAGACAAAACAGTCCCAGTTTTCGAACTTCTATGCGGAAAAGACATTTTAGCAATACCAGCGGACTGGCTGTACACTTCTCCCGCCCATCCTGCTGTTAAACACAGGCTTCCTGCCTTCGTAATCTGCATCATTCCTCTTCTTGTAGGAACACGTCCCAGCTAACATGAGGTCCCTCGCCCGTCCTGGTGCGGGAATAAGGCTAAATTACACTGACCAAAGGAAGCGCCATGACACACACAGGACCACGATGGGTCCCAGCAGGCATGGGGGGGTGTTGTTAACGTTCTAAAGTTAGTGTCGCACCAAGATAGACGTGCGAGCCTCGTCTTGTGTAGTTAACTATATTTTTCCATTAATCTTACCTTCTTCTCCGTAACGATCGAAAATGTCTTTTTTCTTCGGGTCGCTCAAAACATCGTAGGCTTCGGCGATTTCTTTGAATTTCTCCTCGGCTCCCGGGGACTTGTTTTTGTCGGGGTGATAGCGCAGCGCCTGCTTCCGATAGGCTTTCTTGATGTCGTCCTCGGACGCATCTCTCTTAATTCCCAAAATGTCGTAGTAGTCTTTTCCCATGTTGACCGTCCAGCGGCCTGGTCACTAACCGTGAAAGCTCTCGGGAAAAGCTTAATGGACGCCTCCAGCAGCGAGTCGAGTCTGTCTACGGTCCCAAATCAATGATACGCCCAAACTATTTTCTTTATAAACAGCGTGGAAACTTCCAGAGTTTTCCAGAACCAGCTCCAACAACCTCAACTGTGACAGTTCAGCAAAGCCACGCCCAGCGGTACGTCACATCATGTTGCGTTTAGTGCGGTCAGAAATATTCCTGCAGAGTAACATACCATGCCATATTAGTCTCTCGATAGAAGAACATGGCACAGGCTGTATTTTTAAACAGGCATGTAATGCCATGGATTGTATTGCTGATTATACCACTGGACGAGGCAGCTCTCCAGATGACAATCGCAGCTGACGTCAGCCACGACCAACAAATGCCTGTCAGGACTTGTGAACGCTTGATGCAAAAGAGAGTGTAAATTTGACAGAAAGACTCGTCCCAATAATGTCTACCAAAATTAAACTGCTGACTGAAACCTGTTGTCATTTAGTGTGTGTGTGTGTGTGTGTGTGTGTGTGTGTGTGTGTGTGTGTGAGAGAGAGAGAGAGAGAGAGAGAGAGAGAGAGAGAGAGAGATCTAAGACCACTAACACTGTTGCAGGCTGCTATTATGGTGAACAACAGGCAGGTGCGGTCCACCCTCGCCTGAGGGTAAAGCAGGCTGTGTTGAAAAGTAACTCAATATTTGTACTCAGGCATTCAAGTGTTTTTATTTCATGACCTAATTGAATTTATGTCATAAAGCAGCAAACATAATGAACTAAAACTCTGTGGATAAGACTTTCATTACCAAGGCACGTTTTTTGTTTTTGTTTTTTTAAAAACTTAGATAATTATACATGGGGGGATGAAAATTGAGCCCACTTATTCAATGTTGCAGTAACATCTGCTTGCATTTAAAATACAGAGCAGCAAATACAATGGAGCACTTAAAACCAACTATGTTGATGTGCCTTTTACATATATTTCTATCTAACATTTACCAAAATATGTTACCACAGGTAATAACTTTGATGTTATTAAAAGTTACTGTTTTGCATTGAAAAAGTGATAATTAGTTACTTAAAGCTGGGATAGGCTCCAGCCCCCCTGTGACCCTTAACAGGATAAATGGTAGAAAATTGATGGATGGATAGATCGATGGAGATTGGGGTAGAAAAAAACTTGTTTCAAAAATAAAGAATAAAAAAACTTTACATATGGAGTGGAAAGTGCTAAACATGGCTTAATTGTTGTTTCCCTGTTTGGTTTGTGCTAAACTCAGAGCTGGGGTTTTGTTAATGTCAGTACTACATGAAAATTTTAGCACTTGAGTCAACGAATTAATAGCCTGAGCAATAGTGCATTCGATTTAAGACAATAAGATGACAAAACAACAATCAAGACTAGGCAACTTTATTTATACTTAAATGTCCATACAGCCCTCAGAATCTGCACAGAAATCTGTATTCTATTCATATATCTACAGATTTTATTACATAAATTGCAAAAGTGGGAAAAAAGAAATTTTTATTTAAAAAAACAAAGTTGCAAATATAATACAAAAAGTAATGAATAATTAATCATTGAGATAGAAAATCATCAGAAAAACAGTTTTCTCGCTTTTTTTTTTTCCTTTTTTTTTGTCCAACCCACCGAATAACAATTGAAAGACCAACAAATCCAGACAGTCGGTGGTAAATAAATCCCATGGTAAATCCAATTACACTGGTTTACCCGCGACCTCTCAATCTGCTCACATCCTATTGGCTATATTGCTGGTAATGTGGGCGTCTTCGCTTTACTGACGACGGTTTTGATTGGCTGAGGTGGACCTGTATCACCCGCCTACCCAGCGCTCGGCAGGCACATATTACTCCGCTGATTGGAAGCTGCGGTGTCACTCATCCTGGATATCAAGGAAAGGGTTACAAACTGCCAAGATGAAGCACTACGAGGTAAGGAGTGTCAATGAAACTCGAAGCCGTCAATGGGGCGCCTCATATGGCTAAAATGTTATTAATATAAACAATTCGGGATTTTTGTGCTAGTTCCTCCAGGTGTGAACGCCAGCACAGCGGTCAAATTCACAGCTAGGAAACATTAGCATAGCATTCTGCAGCTGCACCGCCTGTCACGGGCTGTTTGCTATGACCGGAGCTTTGTGACCTCCTATGCACAGAAAACGACGTTTGTCAAAGCTTGTATCACACTGAGATGTTAGATTGCGCCCAGGTATATGAGGGATTATGTATTGTATGCGTTGAACTCTTGTTATAAACTCTACATCTTTGGATAAAGACACATTATCTGTGGTGTAATGCGCTGCATCACCACCATCTCTGGCTGGAATGACTCATGGCGCTTCTTATCTCGTTATTACCCAATAATGCAGGTGAGCAGTGTTAGCCTAGTTTAATTCACCTTATCTCTTGGATGTGAAGTTTAAACAGTCTAGTACAATTATATCCTTGACATAGATTTAATACTCTTGCAACATACTTAAACATCATTATTGTGAACAGTTCCTTGTGAAAACAATCCTCGAGGAAATGTTAAGAGCGTTCATGAGTACCAAAACCCATCAGACAGGATTGGGAGCAGTTTGACAGAAACTGACCCAACCAGTGGTTCTTTATGTTTCCTGTGTCTTGCTTGTGGATTTTGCAACCTGAAACAAAATTTGAACGGTGAAAGGTTAAAGAAAACACAGTTGAGGAGATACACTCACTCATATCTGAGGGAAAAAGTGATGACAGGTGAAGTGGTAAGTATGCTCCCAATCAAGTTACGACTTTGAATTCCTGTCAGGGCTGCGTTATTAGTCAATGCATCAAGCCAGTGTGTCTTAGACTGCAACATGAGTCCACTTGCCATTTTCAGTTATGATATCTTTAACTTTGTCATCCTTGACCATGACCTTGGCCTGCAGGAGGGTTTTTGTAGGCCAGCCTACAAGTTAGCATTGCCGTGGGCTCCCTCAACCAAAAGTCAGTGAGATTTTTCTATCAGATTTTGGATTATTATATCTACACCCTGTAGAATACTTAAGTTTATGAGACTTTTTTTCTTCATCAAGAAAATCCTCACAGTTGAACACTACTTTAATTATTTCCAAAATATTATGCTAGTGTTATGAATGAACTACACTGTGGACACATGACTCAACATTTACCACAACTAACATAATGCTTTTTTTGTTTTTGGTGTGATGATGTCATCTAGGAATTGAAACACAGACTTTATTTCTGACATTTAACAGAAATCCTGTTTATCCCTATTGACTTTGAGATTTTGGAACCGGACAATCCTACTTGTGGGCTGTAGAGCTCATTTCTACACCACTCTACACTCTTAACCTCCAAATTTTTAAGATATAAAGCAACCGATGGAGACCACAGTCTGAAAAGTGGACCTGGTGTTACAGACTTATATACTCCTCAGATAGAAGGTCTAAAACTGAGCAGTTGACTCCATATTGACAGATGAGATGTGGGCTGTACAAACAGGTTAGCATCACTTTTATTTCCACTCTTATCGCCACTAAAATGTGTTATTGTGACAAAATGCTGTTAAATCACAATCTCTGGTGTTTTCATGAGTGTTTTATCAGGCGGGCAGCAGGTCAGAGAGTATGAGGCAACTCAGTTCAAAGGTTGTTGTATATGTGGCTGCTGAACACATATGCATATGTATAGTTGGCACCACCAGGTTGGAGAACTGAAATCAGAAAATAATGCACACATCTGACTCCTAAAATTGTGCACGTGAGACATGGTCATGCCAGTTTGAACTATTAATAACAATTTTTTTTTAATCTTTTTCTTTTTGTGACTTGCAGATTTGCTATTGCATTGCTATATAACAATAAAATGGTAAATAATTTTCTTCTTCTGATGCAGCGTTGCATTTGATTTGTTTTTCATTAGGGTTAACAGATAAATTTAATCCTCATTTCATTACCATCAGATTATTACCAGAGGGCATCATTATCTGACACTCACTGTCGTGTACAAAAACACAAGAAACATTTAGATATTCTGATATTCAATTAGTTTCCTACCTTGAGACATCATGGACAGAGAGCACAGCCAGCAGCACTTGCGCTCACCGCACAGTTTAAGTCCCGTTGCAGTTGATGCCCCTTTTTCTCCGCTTCCCCCTCACCCCAGAGTGTATTACCAGGACAGCCTGTCACAGCCAGTCCGAGGCTTTATATAGACAAGGAGGGGACACGGGGGGATTCTGTGACAGTGGGTATGCCTGGCAGAGAGAAGACGCCTTGACTGTAGGATTATATGTCCTGCTTGTTAGCAGCAGTACAGACGAATGCTTTGTAGAAATGATAAATCATTCATGTAAATAATCTACAAGAGTCAAACAAGCAGCACTAACAGTTAATTTACCACATGCAAATTAGCTTAATGAATTAAACAAATTATATTTGGGAAAAAACAAAGACGCATGAGATTTTTAGAGTTTTATGGATCAAACTGACATGTAGGAGATATCTTGTCTTCCCCAGGGCATGTGTGTATGAACTAGTTTTCATATTGCCACTACTTAAAATCATTCATTTTGTTTGCAAGAAATGCAACATATCATGGTTTACTCTGTTCTGGGAGCTTTTGTTTTACTTTTACTCAAATAACATGTGTTGTGCTTTGGTTTCAATATGTTTTTAAGTGTTAATGATTCATCTTATTTACAGTACAGACCAAGTCGGAGACATATCAATGTATCAAACCAATAATCACTCACTGATCGAGGTAGAGGTTAGATTATCAGAATAAGCATATTGCTTTTGTTTGTCTCTAAGTTATGTGATCTACCATTAAAAACAAATACCACAAGTAACGTTCTTTATATTGTTTGATAGTTAATAATCTATTACTGATTGTTTGATTTATGAATTTTATGTGTAACAGAACATGTCTGCTTGAGCTCTGTGTTGGCAGTTGTGACTGCATGTCTTTCATTCAGTATGGAAACTGGACCCTGACTATAGATCATTAGTGGGTGGAAGGGATGGGCTTCACCCAGGGGAATGCCCCTACTAAGCCATCAGTCTGGAGTATTATCACCCCTTGGTGGCAGGAAAGGGCAACTCCCTCCGTGTCTGACTGGAGGATCTGGCAGAAGACTTTAGTGTCCAAGTACATGACCCCCTTCGATTGAGCAGGTTGTGTGTGGGACCCTAAATTGTGTGAAGAGAAGTGGATCATGATGGTGCAGCTGAAGCTAACTGAGATGGTTTACAGGCAACTGAATGAGGGCATTGCAAAGTGCAATAAAAGGTGATCCCATGACATCACTACATAGGCACAGTCAGGGTGGGGGGTCCGCTGTCAGAAGGCTGGTTATGCAGAGTTGGCAGTAGATGTTTATATTTAGCTGTGGGGAGAGGAAGAGATGGGGTCAAACTAGGAAAGGGGGGTGTTGTTTGTCATAATACCTCTCCTCCTCCTGCCCACGTAGCAGGGGGCTGAGAGGTGTCAGAGGTCATCAGGTACCTTTTTCTAAAACCAGATCCCTGCACCTCCAACATGAATCTTCTGCTCTTTCCTTCATGGAAACTCTGCAGATGATCAAGCGTAGATGGTTCACCAGGGGCATACTGATTATTCCGGTCCACGCAACTGTGCATACACATGTGGCATATGCCTGCTCTCCAGGGGTCGGCTGGCAGTTAAATAAAGCAATTCACCAGAAGTGAAGGAATGAGAGGGGCAGAGAAGGAGGGACGATGAGAGAAAGAGAGGAGGAAGAGGGAGGGGCAGCTGAGCAGGGGACAGACAGATTTATTTCCACAGCTGAGTGCTGCCCCTCTCCTCTCTGTCTTGGTGTGGATCTGAGAGAGACGGTCAGGAGGTGACGAGAAAAGTGAAGGGACAAAGGGAATAAAGTGAATCCAGGAGGAGGACTGTGGACATGGATGCCCTCGCGCTAGAGGCCACCATTGGTAAAAAGCCGGCAAACGGGGCAGCAGCGGCTGCACCCATGCCGGCTCAAGTGCCAGTGAAACGCAAACCTGCTAAAAAAGCTAAAAAGGCTGTTGTTTTCTTTGAGGTGGAGATACTGGATGCCAAGACGAAGGACAAGCTCTGCTTTCTGGACAAGGTGAGAAGAACGTTTCCCTCATCAAATCTTTTAAGACTTTCCATCTTGTAGTTACATCAGTTCTAACCAAAGCCCTGTAATGCCTGCACTTCGATGTTGAAATGTCTTCATGTTTCAACTGTGTCTGTTTGCTCATTAACAGCAACAGCTGCACTTTGACAGGTCCTATATTACTGTAAAAATATTACTGTATGTGTGTGTGTGTGTGTGTGTGTGAGAGAGAGAGAGAGAGAGAGTCCGGTCTTTTCTAGAACATAGTGAAGCAGCTATCGTTGGCGTCTTCACTCTCAGTCCCAGGGTGTATATCTGTGAGAGTGTGACAGTGTAAATGAAACACTTTCATACATGTGACACAAGACTGCTGGCTTTAGTCGTCTGGGTATGGAAGGAGTGTCTGGTGCACACCCACATGTACAAGAGGGAGACAAAATATCAAACCAGAGTGACAAACCTACTACTGATTCTACTCGTGTGAAGAAGTTCATCGCCGAGCTTCTGATTCATGTCTCACATTTGTTTGAAGCTTTAATTATTGTCTGTTGGCACGGTGAACTTTACAGTAATGGACACACACCACCACTGTAATCTTTGGCCTCGAAATTACAGGTGTTAATGGGCTATATCTAGCCTGTGTGTGTGTGTGTGTGTGTGTGTGAGTGTGTGTCCTCTATCCTTTATGATATCAACATTCATAATATTCAGATCAGTTTGTGGGAATGAAGCTGCTACATTCTTGCACTTGACTCTCCTGAAACAGACTCAGCACTTGTTGTTGTTTGGTAGTTCCAGGCGTTGTTTTGCTTCCTGTTTCAGGCGCTGCTGGGTAGGACGGTCTGTGCTAGCTGCTAAAAATGCTAAATAGCTCATAAATGTGTTTACTTTATAAATGTTACCAACGGCCTTAAGAATTTTGATATCAGTGTACTCTAATACAACTCTTTTAATAGCGATGTTATTGAGAATTTGGCAGTCAATCTAATATTAAAAATATTATCATGCTTTTCGTTGGGCATTTTCATATTATGACCACCACCCCACCCAGCTGCCCTCTCCTGCTTCCCATTAGCTTTATAAGTAATGGTTTTAAAGTTGATATTAAAAAAAGCGGCACATTTTCATTGTCAATTAGATAATTGTCTTTTTTTTTCTTTTTTTTTTACATAGAACTGTTCAGTTGTAGTAGCCACACAACTACAAAATATTGATTGATGGTGAGGAAAAGAGGGTGTTACATTTTTAGCTGTAAAACGTTACATTCGAAATCCTCATCTTGATGTCATGAGATGATGTATGGAATCAACTTTCAAAAGAAATATAAACACCTCCCCCACAAACACACAATTCACATGGAGACAAAAAGGAGTTTTGTCAGTAAACCTTTCTCTGCTTGTTTACATAAGTTATGACTTTTCGTTCTTATTTATTTTACAGTTAGTGCTTGTATGTACATTGTCCTTTCTGTGTAAATTTTACTTTTGGGGAACTGGGAGATAAAGTGCAACGCTAGACGTCTTTGTAGTTGATATCAGCACATTTTTGTGAGGGTTTGCAGGATATTTGACGTGGCTGGAGGAGGTGGCTTGGTTCTATATTTGACAGATGTAACAGAACAAGAAGCTCTTCTCTGCTGTCACGTTTGGTCTCTGTTCTTAATATAAAGGTGCGTAAGACATCGTAGTCCGTTTATCATTAATAGTTGGCCTTTACTTGGTTATTGTTGTGTTGCGCTGTTGTGAGTACTGTTGCAGTCAGAGGCTTGAGTGTGGAGAGTTGCATTAGCTGTGGTTCTCTTGCACACTCAGTATATCAAGGTCTCCTTAGAAGTCAGAAGTATCTCTGACGGATTAAACCTCGCTGTCGACTGAGGAGAGTTTTCCGTGGTGACTGCCCCCGCCATCTTAACACCTTCGGTTCTGAGGTTTCACAGATGAGACGCACCTGGATCCGAGATCCAGTTTCCTAAAAATCCAACTGAAATCCTGTATCATTTCTAGTCAGGGTTTGAGTGCACGACTGAATGAAGCTTGTAAAAGGGGAGGGGGGCACAGAGATGTGGTTACTTAGTGATGTCATCCTGCTCAAAAAAGCATGTGGTCTTCAGGACGACATGAGCAGAGACTAATCTGATCATAGACCTCGTCAGTCACCTCCAGCTGACTCTCACAGTATAAATTAGGGGAGTCGGGGGGGGGGGGGGGTAGAAACATGTCAATCTGTCTAATTCCAATCTGTTGTGAGTACTGAAACTGAGTTAAAGTGATCACTAGTCATTAACGCTCTAGCAGAGCTGATTAAAAGGTTCACCCTTGCCAGCCGTGATATGATGAGAGAACTCCCTCGACACAGTCGTCTCGAACGCCGTCATCCAAATTAAATTGCAATATACGAGCGCAGGATTTGTTCAAGGCTAAATGGGTCAAAATATCATCTTAAATGAAATGTGGTGCTGCAGAGATGTCCTGCCTACCAACCACGTTCTACAGACTTCCGTATTTGATACAGACCTCTGCAAATGTCAGGCAATTATCATTTTAAATGAATTTTCAATGAAAATGAGAATGGTGTAAAAATGAACATTCTCTCTAATGTAGCAAATCAGATTATAACTGCAATAGCAGCCAAAATAATTGCGATTCATTTGATATATTTTTCAAAATCGTGCAGTCCCATTCAGTACCTGCAGAGTAAGTTTCTATGCTGTGCTTTATATTTGATGTGGTAAAACTGCTTAGAGTGGTCAAATTGAACTTAAGACTAAAGATGTGACAGACAAATAAATTCAGAACAACATTTGGAGCAGTGATTGAGAACTAAAGCCAAAGATTTAGAACGTCGGATGTGATTTCATTTTTGTGCATGGGCCAGCAAGATAATGATTCCTTCTTCGAGCTGATGTGCAGTGAAAATGGGCATCGTAAAGATCTTTAACGACTTGACAAGGAACAAATTCCGATGGCTTGATGAGCAGGTCTGTGCCAGAACAGCAAGTGTTGATGAGTCTTCCTGTTGTGCTGCGGTTCGTAGCTACCAGACGAACCAGGTCGAGAGCCAAAGCTCACTGATGCACCAGAAAGAGCGAAGGAAAGGTTGTCTGCTCTGATCCCACAGACGAGCTCCTGTCCCTCAGATTCTTTGAAAAATCGATCCGCTGTGAACATCTTGGAGCCAGACATCACAGGGCGTCTGTAGAGGTCTTGTGGAGTCCAAGCCTGTCCAATGTTTTGGCTGATCAGTGGAAGTCACTGCCTGTCACTTCAGTGTTACATCAGCTGAACTGAGAGGCACCACTAAGAGCTGCTAAATCTTGTTAGAAACTCCTTGTGGTCACTGCCTCACCCTTGAGTCAAACACAGAGAGCAGTGTTATTGTATAAAGTGATTGTAGTCGTTTCCTAAAATCATTAGACTCACTGTGTGTGTGTGTGTGTGTGTGTGTGTGTGTGTGTGTGTGTGTGTGTGTGTTGGGACGGTGCACAGACTTGTGACTTTGTGTTCTTCATGTTTCTGTTTTGCTGTCATTGTGTTTATATTTGGGCTGGTGTGGCCGTTGCTGGCAGCCTGGCACAAGGTCATGGTTATTGTGTGTGTGTGTGCCAAGAATCTTTGTCTGAATACCAGCTGTTGAATAGCTCACATCCATGGTGTGTGTGTGTGTACAGCCTGGGCTAAATTTACCGCTAATCGCTGTCATGAATGGAAAACATCTGTTATCTGTTCCTTTTGTATGTTCACGTCTGTTCACGTCCCTCCACTTACTAATTCTTGTGTTATTTGTAGGTTGAGCCAAATGCTACCATTGGGGAGATCAAGTCGATGTTCCACAAGAGCCGTGAGTGTCCTCCGAGTGTCCTCACTGCAGCCCACTAAATCACATCCAAGACATTTTCAAGCTTCACATAAACGTAGTGGTTTTATGTCCTCTCCTAAATAGAAGTGTCTGTTTCAGATCCTCAGTGGTACCCTGCCAGACAGTCCATTCGCCTCGACCCCAGTGAGTCAGCTCAATAGTTTGATGCTTTATCAACTTAATTAAAGTGAATCAAGTACTTTTCTTTTTACAGCAGACTGAGAGTGTCTATTGAGTAAACGTGTGTGTCTTTTTAGAGGGGAAGTCTCTGAAGGATGAGGATGTTCTGCAGCATCTTCCTGTGGGAACCACAGCGACCTTCTACTTCAGAGACCTGGGAGCTCAGATCAGCTGGGTCACAGTGAGTACAGCACAGACACCAGGACACCATCACACACACACGTCACAGTCCGAACCAGAGTACTGGTATTCATCAGAGAGTGGGTGGGATCAAGCAGAGCTGTATCAAGAAGTTCAGCCGGAGGTATAAGAGGAGGGTGGATGCAGTGAAGACGTTTGATGAAATGGGGAGGATTATTTTTATTTTTCTATCATCTACAAGACAGTATGTTACCAATGTGGCAAGCTCAGCATTTGTTTATCTGAGTGAAACTGAAGCTAAGGAAGAGCAAAATTCAACCAGCATCATCAGCACTGACTTGTCCTTCACTTTCTCTCATGTTCCAGGTCTTCCTGACAGAGTACACCGGCCCTCTGGTCATCTATCTGTTGTTCTACTTCAGAGTTCCCTTCATCTACGCACCCAAATATGACTTCACCACCAGTAAACATTGGGTTGTACAGTGAGTGTCTCCAACTTTGACCTTCACAAAATTTAGATGGATAGAGTGCTCTCTTCCTCCAGGGTGAGGTCATTATTATTAGAAGCACACGCGTTTCTCCTGTCCTCTCCAGAATCAGACAAGAGGACAGGTACTCTTCCCTCCTCTGTACTGCAGAAGGGAGCTGAAAGCCACAGTTGACTGCTTGTTAGCTTAGCACAATGAATGGCAGTGGATAGGAAGATTTAGCATCCTACCAATAACAATTTTCAAATACTTTTCTCCCAAAAGCTCTTTGCTTGCAATTATAGCTAAGGTTTTGTATAACATTTGCAAAGAAATAACCGTTTAAAATTACCAGACATTATAATTTGAGATCAGATTCGTAGCCAGAACCTACTTACCTGAATGGTTGCAGCACTTGAAAACTACTGTTGACGAGAGGAGCGACTGAGAGAAGGGTATCCATGTTGTCTGGGGAAGACGGGCAATAATATAGTTCCCAAAAAGTTTCCTTTAAGCTGAAACTGTCTCAGCTTTAAGAACGGGTTTGACATTAAATTCAGTTTCTTTATTCACTTCCTCGTGCGAACCCATAAAACCTCATTTACCCTGTTGGACTAGATGATAAAGTATTGAACTGTTTGTTGGCAGTTGAATAATAGCTAAGTGTCTCTCTGCTGTTCCCAGTCTGGCCTGTATGTGTCACTCTTTCCACTACGTTAAGAGGCTGCTGGAGACGCTGTTCGTCCACCGCTTCTCTCATGGAACCATGCCGTTACGCAACATCTTTAAGGTGAGCTACATTCTCCCGCTCTCACACTCCCATGTCTTCCCTTACACTCGTATCTACGGAGCTTCCATGGTGAGTAAAAGGAGGCTGATGGGACATTCTTGTTTTTTAGAACTGTACGTACTACTGGGGCTTTGCAGCATGGATGGCCTATTACATCAACCACCCACTATATACCCCACCAAGTGAGTATGCCTGCACATTCTCATATAACAGTGACTCATTGTCACTCCTTTACTGACATCCATTGTCTTGTTGCAGTCTACGGGGAGCAACAGATCAGACTGGCCCTCATCTTATTCTTGGTAAGAAACGCTGGGCTCCCTAATACAGAATCAGTCTGACTGGTGAAGAGAATCAAGCATGACATTTTGACCTTAGATTTGATCACTTTGACACCGGTACGAGTGGAGGTTTTTATATGCTTTATGTTCTCTCCCTTAGTTCTGTCAGATCGGCAACTTTTCCATCCACATTGCTCTCCGGAACCTCCGTCCACCAGGTACAAACCTGTCACACCTGTACTTCCATATTCCAGATACAGCTGAAAGAATTAACTGTTAAGGGACAGAAAAAATAACAGGTACCTTTTTTAACAACAGATTTGTTGGCTTTTGTTTTGTTTTGGCAAAAACACCAAGCATTTCCTCCTTCCAGCGTCAGCCGACTTGCTTTTTTTATAAACTGAATTTCTGGCCATTTTAAGTATTTGAATTTTGAAAAGTATTTAGATATCATCTCCAAGGGTTAAAAGAATCGTCACAATTTTTTTCCACATTTTTTTAGATTAACTGATTTCATCAGTTATTTGAACAAAAATAAATGTTAGCAAGTTGGAGTTACTTTTTTAGTGGTACAAGCTTGTGTAAAATTACTGTGGTTATTTGTTCTGCTTCTTTTTTTTTTTTTTAAACAAATAGTCACTGTGTTAGTAACTTTGCTGTCTTTCAACTACCAACAATACCAAGGAGGAAATTGCACTGTAGATTTGATCATCCAAGAATAAGGGTCGGTGTGTATTTAGTAGATCGTCACTGGTCACCATTGGTTTTATCTATGACAAAAAATATGAACTTGGAGAAACAAAAACGATTTCATCTTCTGCTGTCTTCATCCAGGTTCCAAGACCAGAAAGATTCCTTACCCAACCAAGAACCCCTTCACTTGGATCTTCCTGCTGGTGTCATGCCCCAACTACACCTATGAGGTAGACTGTGTGTGTGTGATACAAAACCTCACAGAGACACTAAGACTACTTTTGTTTGTGTTCCACCTGCAATGCTGCCCTCTGGTGGTCTCAGTGTTTAACATCCCTCCTCCTCTTGCAGCTGGGCTCCTGGCTTGGCTTCACACTGATGACCCAGTGTCTGCCTGTCGCTTTCTTCACCCTGGTGGGCTTCATCCAGATGACTGTGTGGGCCAAGGGAAAGCATCGCAGCTACCTGAAGGAGTTCCGTGACTACCCACCACTCCGTTCACCCATCCTGCCCTTCGTCCTGTAGCAGACTACTCAGCCCCCCCCCCCCCCCCCATCTCACCCCTCTACCCTAAACCTGAACAGAGAGCGCTCTCCCTCATTTCCTCCGAGATCCACACTGGAACTTAGACTGACTGAACGATCTAACCCTTTTGTTCCCTTCCTGTTTATCTCTTGTCATGCTGAGTGAAAATGTAAAATATTACAGACATCCTTTTTTTATTGCACACAAAAACTTTCTGATTAGTTAATTGACTTGTGTGCTTGAGCTTCCAGAGAAGTCTTAACCTTAAGACTGGCCAGCGTGTACTGAACGATGCACAGCGCCCTACATGCTGGAGGTCATCTCATACCGAATCCTTAAAATGTTCAGCTTTGATATCATTCATCTAAAATTAAAACCGATGACAGCATTTAATTTTGTTGATGTCTGACAAGGTAATTTATTAAAAAAAGAAATCAAAATGTTGCTCTGCTCTGTTCAGTTTTAAATGTGATTCTTCTGTGTTGTCTAGTCTGTAATTTGGCTACTACTTAACACTTTGTGACCCCAAGTTTTTAGATCTTCTTTGGTGACAGCAAAGCAAACAAACAATTGTATGGGGGGGGGGGGGCTTTTAATTAGAATATTTGTTCAACTGCTTAACAAAGCAGTCAATCACATGGCAGAAGCTTCAACATTGAGGCATGCATCTGATATTGCCTGAAATAAGCTCACAGTACTGGCCTCTGCTAACATCGGATCTCAATCCATTGCCGTACCTGTGGGAGGTGGTGAAACAGGACTGTCGCATCATGGAGGTCCTGATCACAAATCTACTAACAGATGTCACCATGGCCATGAAGACTGAAGGCAGGTATGAAGGTAAATGGTGAACACTGGAGGTGTAGCTAACAATGTTGGTGTGTGTGTATGAGACCACAAGGTGGTGCTAACTACAGCCAAAATCAGTCCCTCTGCTTTGATTCCCACCTGGGAGGAATTTTTGTCTCACTTGACCTGAGTTAAACCTTTCTGATGAAGTTCTTAATTGAGCAAAAACAATGTAAGTGTCGAGCTTAAACAGGATTGTTTAATGTGAACAGCGGCAGGTATATACAGAGAGGAAGAAACATGCTGATCATGCAGCTTCAGACTGAGCCTCAATCCTTTTCTTCCTCAGCTGGAGCCTCCTCTCCCTCTCATACTCCTTCATACGCATCACGTAGCTGCAGACAGAAACAGTTGATGACAGATGTGACATTCTTTTTTCAAAATTTATGTTGCACTGTTCAATGCAAGCTAGGGATGTGGAATCTACTTAGAAGTTAGCTGGGGGATAGAAACAGAAATATACTTCTTGATGAAAATGAGGAAAAAATGTTGAACTTGAACACATTACCTACAAAACCACTTTAAACGGGAGCTCAACCATCCTTTTATCAACAATTGCCACCATCAAGACCCATTTTCTCACTTAAACACTAGTTGTGTCACGGGTCGATGGTGCTACCAAACAACACAGCTGCAGCATGCGCCATCATTGAGGGATATGATTTATGAGCCACAGACCGGGACTCTGAAGGTTTGCTCACACACCCAAACTTCAAGCTGGTTTGCAATTGTAGATAAAAGCCTAAATAAGCAATAAATAAAGAAGAAACTACAGGACGCTCACGTGTTATTTTTCGCTCTATATCAAGTAGATCTGTTACAACTCCACACGAGAGCAACCTGAGACACTTACTCCTGGTGTTCGCAGTAGTCCCAGTCATGTCTCTCACCCTTGCAGGCCAGGAAGTTAGGCCAGTTATCCCTCTTGCACTTCATGAGTTTTATGAGGAAATGGGCACAGTAGTCCCTCTCATCCAAAGGTAACTGGGCCATGTTCATCTGCACCTGGGTGGCCACCATCTCTGCAGAACAGCAACATATTTCAGAGTATACTTACCATGTGGATATATGTACAATGATGAATGCGGCTTCACTTTGAAATCAAGAGGACAGTTAATGTAGTCACTTCATGACACAAGTCATGTCTGGCATAGAGTTCCGTCACCTCGTAATATACTCATCTGTTATATGTTCTGAATCTGTGCAACAACAGCACGCTGTCTCATTCAATGCGCCAAAAAGTTGCATATTTAAGTGTAACTTAATGCCAGAGATATAGTCTTTAATAAATCATAATATGTAATCTGTTATTTGTTAATTGTTATTCGATGTTATTGTGCCGATTCAGACTCCACAGCTAAAGGTGGGTAACAGTAACAATCCGAAATGGAGCATTTCCTTAATACAAATAGCGACATGACTTCGGTGCAACTCCAAGTACTTTTTATATGTAGGAATAAATACGAGACAGTAATACGGGCGTTACGCACAGCAAACTGCAGCAGTTCTGTCACTTGACACTTTGCTCCTCCTCGGACACTTGCTAGCTCCAGACCTAGCATGACCAGATTACTGCCACATATAAAGCTATCTTTGTCAAACCACAGTAAATGCATATAAAATGAAGCTACACGTTTAATAAGCATTTAACTCCGGACAAACCTCTTTCTTTCCTCTCTGGGAAACCGAAGTGGGGGTCGAACTCATAGTTCTTCGATGGGTCCGGTTCGGTGTCCTTTTCGGTGATATACCGTCTGACCAGGTGAGCTCCCATGTCACCGACGATTTAAAACAGTTATTTACAGAGAAATATACTGTATTTTTGCTTTTACGTCACGTTAATCTAAAATTTCCCAAATGAGTCCGACATTCGGTCACCTCCACTAAAACCCTTGATTCCACTACCGCCTCCACCGGAAATAAATAGCTGCACCGTAGTTCAGAGGAATACTTTCCCCTCCTTGTAGTCAAGTAGCAAAGGTTCCGCTGGCGGGTCACAATTAATATTTCAACGATTTCTTCGTGTTTTGGTGTTGGAAATGATTATACCACAAATCAGTTTGTAATATTTATCTATGTAAAACTATAACATCATTCCTGCTTGATCATCCAGTCGAAAATCCAGCCATGTCTCCACTTTGATTTTTTTTGCCAATAATACTCTGATAATGCTTGTATTGATACTTGTACAAAAATAAACAGTCATAGAGACATACAAATATATTTATTTATCACATTTTAAACTCACACATACAGTAGACATACCTTCCATGGCAGAATACAGTGTACATAGTCGTAAAGCTTTGATGTGTTTTTTTAAAAACATGTTTATTTTACATTGAGACTCATTAAAACACAACATATGGATAATTTTTATCTAAATTTTTGTTTAATTCATGTCATCTATTGTTCGTAAAGGTACTTTCTTTTAAATTTTATTGCAATATATCTGAACTTCCAGTAACTCTATTGTTCTTTTTTCAATTCCTCCAAGGAAACAAACCTCTGTATTGGAAGAAAAAAATACTGAACAGCCTTTTCATTATCTGATGAGATTTTATCACTGATAGAGATCTTCATCCCCCTCCTCCCCGTACAGTCCTGGCCTCCTTGATCGGGAGCTTGACTCTTGTCCAGACTGAGAACCAGTAGCAGAAGGGAACCTGAGTGGAGAAGAGTAGAATGTGCACATCTGGTAAAACAAGGTGAAATTGACCATTCAATGGAATGTACATGCTGTAATTTGTATGTGTTTGTGTACCTAAAGTTTCCAAAACCCCGGCTCTGCTGCAGAGTTTGAGCAAACATCTCATATTTACGGATGTCATTGTCACTGACAGAGCGCCGGGCAAATCGCATTGCCTCCTCAAAGTGATCCTTCCTGATCTCAGGGACTGGATCAAAGTCTTCATCCTACAGATACAGAGACATCATGACATCATAGTGTGTGTGTGTGTGTGTGTGTGTGTGTGTGTGTGTGTGTGTGTGTGTGTGTGTGTGTGTGTGTGTGTGTGTGTGTGTGTGTGTGTGTGTTCCCTGTCCAAAGGCTGAAAGTTACAAAACACACAGCCGCCCTTTAGGGAACATTTTATCTTCCACTGCTTCATTCTGTTCCGAGCACACACAGCTCGGTACTTTTTTGAAGAGTGGAGCCAGAGAGAGAGAGAGAGAGAGAGAGAGAGAGAGAGAGAGAGAGAGAGGTTTTGAGTGTGTGTGTGTGTGTGTGTGTGTGTGTGTGTGTGTGTGTGTGTGTGTGTGTGTGTGTGTGTGTGTGTGTGTGTACTTCAGTGTCCACCAGTTTAAAACATTGTATGACATGAGCAAGGGTACAGTGAAGCAGCAGTCTGACCATGGGGATGCCTGGTCTGCTCTGCCTCTGCCGCTCAGCCTTAATCTCGGCCTCGATGGCCTCACGGATCGCCAGTTTACAAGCCCGTTGGCAGATCTCTGTCAGGTCGGCTCCAGAGAAGCCATCTGTGATATCAGACAGGTACTCAAGGTCTACATCCTACGGGAAAGAGAGAAAGGATGAGCTAAAGGAAAGAGAAAAAGGTAAATCAAGGGGTTTGTGTTATCACCTGACACAATTTAAATTTTACAGTGAAAAGAACAATGTCAGGAAATCTTTCATTGTTAAATGATGTTAATGATTGTTTACTTGAAAAAAGTGTTATGTATCAACTGAATGAGGTTACTGCTACTTCTTAACAACAGCAGCTTTTAATGCATTGATGTTAGAGATGAAATACCAGCAGTGCATGCAGAATTTGATCAGCTATGTGGTACGAAGTTTCCTATTGAGTCAATCGAACAATAACAAATATTTAAAGGGATGGTCCACCTACAAAGGAACATTCAGTCATTATGTTTTTAGGCTCTCTGCTCACTGTAGCCTGTAGTTCCCAGACATGATGTCATGTTTTGAGTGTGAGGCATGAAACATGGAGTCAGTGATTTTTTTTTCTCCAAAATAACTTGGCATGTCTATGTCTCAGGTTTTATTATCTATTTTTTTAACAGTTGAAAACTGGTCACCATTTATTTCAGTTGAACAGGAAATACTGCAACACCCTCTCCTGTGAACTCCAGCAGTGTTTTATGGACTAAAATAAGTATGAGGAGAATAATACAATACATAACATGAATTTTCTTTTTTTTGGTGAACTATTCCTTTTTTGCAAAAGCAATTCTTGTTTGTGTCACTGACGCGTGCAACTGGAGATTTGCGCAAGTTGGCACGTAGGATGGCGGTGCGAGAGCGTTTGTCTGGGAGCGGGATGTAGATGAGCTGGTCTAAACGGCCCGGCCGGAGGATGGCGGCATCTATGATGTCTGGTCTAGTGTGAGAAGAGGAGAGAAGAAAGAGAAAGAGATTTGAAGTTGTCCGAGCTCGAGCTCCAATACAGGCAGAGTAGATGTCCTGTGCACCTGTTTGTGGCACCAATGATGAAAACATTCTTTTTGTCGGACATGCCATCCATCTCTGTTAGGATCTGGTTGATGACTCTGTCAGCAGCCCCGCCGGCATCCCCAGCTCCTCCTCCTCTGGATTTAGCAATGGAGTCTAACTCATCAAAAAACAAGATGCAGGGGGCTGCCTGTCTTGCCTGAGGGGGAGAAAGAGGGTCAGCATGATATCTAGATCAGGAGTTCCCAAACTCTTCAGCTCAGGACCCTCAAAATTGCTTAAGAGTTGCTACCCCACGATCCTCTGAGGTGAGTGAAGCATTCATATCAATCATTGTGGTAATAGAACAATTTTATCTTTAAAAACAATGAAGGCCTTTCTTAATCATTTTTTTTAATTATCTGGAAATCATCTTGGTACCCCCCCCCCCCCCCCCATATGTGTATTGTGACCTCCACTTTGGAAACCCATGCTTGAGACACATTTTCCACTCACAAGCATTCTGAAGTAATGACACGACCAAAAGGTCCCAATGATGTTTGGTTTTGCTCTGTTCCCACCTTGTCAAAGACGTCTCTAACATTTGCCTCTGACTCTCCGAACCACATTGTGAGCATCTCGGGTCCTTTGATGGAGACAAAGTTGGCCTGGCACTCATTAGCGATGGCCTTAGCCAGAAGCGTTTTCCCACAGCCTGGAGGACCGTAGAATAACACCCCCCGAGACGGGGTCATCCCAAACTTCAGGAACTTGTCTGGATACTCCACAGGATACTGAGGAGAGCAAGATGAAGATCCACGTATTGTTGGTTGGACTGATATACAGTATATAGGTATGTACAGTGTCTGGTGTGATGGGTGTTTCCTCCACCTGAACCAGTTCTTGCAGTTCCCTCTTGACCTCATCCAGACCACCAATGTCCTCCCAGTTGACCTGAGGCACTTCTGCGAAGGTCTCTCTCAAAGCTGATGGGTTGCTCTGACCCAGCGCCCACTAAGAAGAACACAGTGGTGTTGTGATTTTGAAGACTAAAATTCTCAGAGTCCTAATTTCCATTAAGTAGGATAGACTTTAGTTTAGTGTGTGTGTGTGTGTGTGTGTGTGTGTGTGTGTGTGTGTGTGTACTTTGAAGTCATCCATAGTGACAGCTAAGGAGTTGAGCAGGTCAGCATCAATAGATTCGTCCTCCAGGTCTATGAGCGTCATCTTCTTGCGGATGGCTTGCAGAGCAGCTTCAGAGCACAAAGCAGCCAAGTCAGCACCCACATGTCCGTGGGTGTCAGTGCCAATCTGGTAAATAGAATTTACATATGTTTAATAACTCTCACACAGGACACACACATGTATATTTAAGATTACACCACATGGTGTTGGTTTGGCTTTTTAAAGCTCCTAACCCCAACCCTAACCCTAACCCTAACACCTAAGGTTTAGAATTAGGAATATGAAACACAAGCTCATAACAACCCTACTGGGCATTAATAACATTGGGTCAAGCCTCTTACACCTACTAGTAGGTAGAGTAGGGCCCTACGAGACCATGTCTGTGGGATTACAGTATCACGATTAAACTCATTCAATGGCATGACAGAAACCAGATTAGGTGCACTGGATCTTCATGACAACAACTCTCACTAGCAACTTGAAACTGAGAAACTTGGCCTCAGTTTCATTCAGTCAGTTATTGCTAGAGGGTTGTCACTTGAAAACTTAATCTTCTCATCCCTTATTTACAGTATTAAACATATTTACTCCCTCAAGGAAAAATTGATTCCATCCATCCATTTTCTACTTTTTATCCTGTTAAGGGTCGCGGGGGGGGGGGGGGGGCTGTAGACTGTGCTAGCAGCCTTCAGGTGAGAGGCAGGGTTCACCCTGGACAGGTCATCAGTCCATCACAGGACCAACACATAGAGACAGACAACCATTCACACTCACAGTCACACCTACAGTCAATTTAGAGTATCAATCAGCCTCATCCTCTCTTGATGTCTTTGGACTGTGGGAGGAAGCTGGAGAACCAGAGAGAACCCACACAGGAACAGGGAGAACATGCAGACTCCACACATTTATTACCAGCCAATAAATCTCTGTCATTAATTTACTTTATACGTTGTTAGCTATGATGATAACGTTGGTGATGATGATAGTGAGAATGATATTTGGAGTCTAAAATTGAATTACTTCTATTGTAACCTTTTCCAAGTGTTGTCACAGAAAATAAAGAAGTGCATCTTCAGAATGGGCGGCACGGTGGTGCAGTGGTCAGCACTGTCGCCCCTCAGCAAGAAGGTTCTGGGTTTGAGTCCTGGCTCCATCACAGGATCTTTCTGTGTGGAGTCTCCATGTTCTCCCTGTTCCTGTGTGGGTTCTCTCTGGTACTCCAGCTTCCTCCCACAGTCCAAAGACATCAAGAGAGGACGAGGCTGATTGATACTCTAAACTGACTGTAGGTGTGACTGTGAGTGTGAATGGTTGTCTGTCTCTATGTGTTGGTCCTGCGATGGACTGGAGACCCATCCAGGGTGATCCCTGCCTCTCACCCATAGCTGCTGGGATAGGCTCCAGCCCCCCTGTGACCCTTAACAGGAATAAGCAGAAGAAAATGGATGGATGGATCCTCAGAATGAAACAAGACGCTGGCATTTTTGTTTCAACTTTCAGTTCATTATTGCCTAAAAAATGATTAAACAATTACTCAAAGTCCATTATTAGCTGAAGATAAAAACTTGTTTTGATGTGTGTATGGAAGGTGCTGCCCAACACTCTCACCCTCTCCAAGTCCACATCATCAGCCAGTTTCATGTTCTTGGTGTGGATCTGCAGGATCTCCAGCCTGCCTGTTGAATCAGGGATCCCGATATCGATCTCTCGGTCAAACCTGCCTAGATGGAGACATCCCCGTATTGGTCAGTGTGTGTAGGTGTGTGAGCTTGGTTTCTGTAATCATGTGAGTGTGTGTGTTTGTGTGAATGTGTGTCCTGACCAAAGCGTCTCAAGGCGGGGTCAATGCTGTTAGGTCGGTTTGTTGCTGCCATGACAACCACATGAGCTCTTTGCTTCAGGCCATCCATCAGGGTCAGAAGCTGGGACACAATACGCCTCTCCACCTCACCATGGGTCTACACACACACACACACACACACACACACACACACACACACACACACACACACACACACACACACACAAACACACACACAGAGTCGGATGTAAAGTGTCTCTAGTAGAGACAGGGCTTGCTGGCTCTTCTTTACCTTCTCTCTTTTTGGGGCGATGGCGTCCAGTTCATCAATAAAAATGATGGCAGGAGCATTATTCTCTGCTTCTTCAAATGCTCTTCTCAGATTGCTCTCTGACTCTCCCGCCAGCTTACTCATGATCTCAGGACCTTGTCAGAAAATAACACATTTGGAAATTTTTTCCTCCCACACTATGCTGTGTATTGTAAACGAGAAATTCAGCCACAGTTGATCAACTTTTCTCTTCTCTTCATCAACAAGATGGAGGGAGGAGAAGAAAGCCTCACCGTTGATAAGGAAGAAGAAGGCACCGGTTTCATTGGCTACTGCTCGGGCCACCAGGGTCTTCCCTGTCCCAGCAGGCCCATAAAGCAAGATCCCTCTGGGGGGCTGTGGGAGCAACATACTCACTGAGTTATGAAAGAGGGGTGAGGCAGATTAGTGGATGAATGTGTTTCGTGTGTGTGAGACACCTTAACACCTATAGCCTTGAAGAGACCAGGGTGTCTGAGAGGAAGCTCCACCATCTCTTTAATCTGAGCAAGTTGCTTTCGACAGCCTCCGATGTCATCATAGCCGACGTCATTCAGGCTCTCCTCCTCATCCTGTCATGAATATCATATATATAAATACAAATATAAATATAAATATAAACATAAATATAAATATAAATATAAATATAAATATAAATATAAATATAAATATAAATATAAATATAAATACAAATATAAATATAAATATAAACATAAATATAAATATAAATACAAATACAAATACAAATACAAATACAAATATAAATATAAATATAAATATAAATACAAATACAAATACAAATGTAAATATAAATATAAATATAAATATAAATATAAATATATACACACTCAGGTGCATATTGTTAGTATGCCTATCAGAGTCTCTTTTAATCATATGAATTTTAATAAAGAGCATCTAAATCTTCTTGCTGTAGAGGAGTGCCATGGAGACCTTGTTGAGAATGAGGAGTTTTACTTAGTCCTGTAACTCTCTTTCAGGCCAAATAACAATGGAAATGGCATCAGGATGATTAATCGCCTGGAAAATCTCCTTGAAACGCATGATGACATGATCTGGGCTTATCTGGTTATTCTACCTCGTATTCATGAGAGATAGACCGCTGAAAAATGTCAGCAAAACTGTTGTGAAAACACATTAAAATCAGCTCCTCAGAAGACAGATATTGAAACACACTGACATTGCACAACCCAGACCTCTCTTTTGATTGGCTCTCCCTCACAGTAGATGACAGTGTCAGGGGCAACGATGCAGTGAGGGCTGGGGTCCGTCTCTACTATCTTAAACTCAACCCCTCGCATGCTCCCTCTCACCAGGAAGATGTCACCTGTCAACACAGATTACAGGTCCCCGGATTTATAAGAGCATCTGAATGTGTTTGGGATGGTGATGACAGGTTTGGGTGTTACATGCTGTTGATGTGAGAAAATATTTGTGGCCATGACTGTGCTGCTGTGGTACCTTTATATACGGGCCGGTACGCCTCCAGAAAGTATGGTTTGAGGAAAACCTCAAAAAGGTTCCCTGTCAGCCCCTCAATGGTGTCATCTATGGGAAGGACATGGATTCTCTTCCCATACTTGATGTCAGGGCAGGCATGGATACTGCACAACACAAAGGTGAGTAAAACAGCACATGGTAAAAATATTCCATCAGGAGTAAAAGCAGCAAAATACAGTTACAGAAAGTAACAGGGAAAACAACTACACACTGAATTTGTAGAAATGCTGACAAAATGTTTGGAAATATCTGCTTTAACTGTGAGCAAGATTATCATGTGAGATTATAATCTGAAGACTTTTGAATCATCAAAGGGGCGTAGTCCAGTAAAAAGTGCACACAACAGCAATCAGTGGATTATTTCTGATTTATTTTTTCAAATCATGAACTTCACATGAGATCTACCTGACAACATCACCGAGTCGCACACGCAGGTTGTTACGAGTCACACGATTCATACGAATACGTTCATCCCCACAGGTGTCATCAGTCAGGACGATACACACCGTCTGCCGACGCTTCCGGCCTTTCAACACCACTGTGTCCCCCCGGAAGAGCTGCAGCTCCTCAGTTTTATTCTGGTGGGAGTAAAAAAATCACTCATCACAAGTTTGAGAAGGTGTCTGCAGAACTCCTCACACACACACACGCACACACACACACACACACACACACAAACACACACACACACACACACCTGTGACAGGCTAACAATGCTGCTGTCCTCATTTAGAGCTTCATCCACTATGAGTCGGTTTGGTCTGTTTTTCTGCTTCAGGATGGCAGTGGACAAATCTTCTCCCTTCAGGCTTCCAAACAAGAGACACATTATGAAACAAACACACACACACACACACACACACACACACACACACGGCACTAGTAGCTCTAATTTCCACATGTGACAGAGAGCTGTATTTAGACCCTCATACTTTGCACATAGCAACTAAATCATGAGTCTGTAAACATGGGGGGTTTGACATATGTGTAAATATATTTGTGTCTTTAAAAACATCAAATATGCACATGGAATTTACCTGCTGATACAGAAATATACAAGTATTGGAAATCTCTACATTTTAATACTATGCTCAGTTAATCACACACACTCATTAGTCGGTGTGAATGCAGCTGTTTGACTCACTCTGCTCCTCCTGGACCAGGCATGGCTGTCCTCTTTGTCAACTTTGATTTCCTTTAATTTTTTTCACTCTCTGGGTTCAGCCCCTTGCTCTTGTCTGTGTTCGCTCTGATCGCTTCTCTGCTCTGATCAGTACCAACAGTGTCAGGTGCTGACGGAGCTGCCCTGATGTGGTTCTCCCAGCAGTCTCTCTCTCAGTGTTTCCTCTTTCCTCTGTTGCCTTGAGCCACCATGTTTGTAGGAGCTGAAGCCCTCTGTGCCACAGCGGAGGTATAAATACGCCCATCTGCTTCCCCTGTCGTATTTGTACCATCATGTGCACCCACATTCTCACACACACACACACACACACACACACACACACACACACACACACACACACACACACACACACACACACACACACCGTTCTGGAGCACCTACTTTGGAGAGTGTCCCAGGACAGATTTAGCATGATATTTCTTCCTCTGCATGTTTCCAAACGCCAGTGTCTATCTGGCTTCCTGACTTACTTACAATGTTCATCGTAGTCTGCAGAGAAGGATTTCTGAAAGAACAGACTTGAAACTACAGTCCTCTTTTTAACTAAATAGCAACATGTATTTTCCCCACTAGAGTCCCTGCTGTTGTGACCCAAAAGTGGATTCCACACATGCACTCCCTCACACACTAAACCCACACATGGTGAAAATCCAAACACAACAGAGCATGAACACACACACACACACTCACACACACACACACACACACACACACACACACACAGATGGACACATTATGATGTTTTCATGAAGCTTTTATTACTCAAGTTGTCCTTGGACAAATAACAAGCAACTGTGGTACTGTACAATCCGCCTGTGAATGAGAATGATCCGAACGGGGCATCAAACACTGGAAAATCCACTTTCAAACAACAGTTATAACCTGGATAGTAGTGAAGATGGAGGAGATGAAATGAGAGAGAGAGGTAGAGACATTGTGCAGAATGGACTGAAAATATCTACCTTTATTGAAACCATTTATACAAATATAAATACTTTTTTCTTTCTTTTTTTTTTAAAAAACAAAAGGGAATTCTCTGAGGTGAACACAATGGCGTTGCAGAACCTGGAATGTTTGCTGATGAAAGGTGAAAACAATGTGTGAGACAGTGAGACAGCATTTGGTTTAAAGTGGATTAAAAAAAATGCTGGTGGCATGAGATTGACCCTTTCAGTGTCCTTCGATGAGATAAACGTCTCTATGTCATTAATAAATGGAAGCTGATGAATCTGTTTGCTTGAGTATATTTACATGTTCATCACATCTAGCTGACAGTTAATTGTTCTTCTCATTTTAATTCTGGCTGGTGTGCAACTTTATGTCCATGCAAGCGTATTGCATTAACTTGAGAAAATAAAAATCTGCCTCGTGTTTCTGAATGAACATTCAGAATGATCAATCAAATTCCATCCATCCATTTTCTTCTGCTTATCCTGTTAAGGGTCACGGGGGGGGTGGAGCCTATCCCAGCGGCTTTTGGGTGAGAGGCAGGGTTCACCCTGGACAGGTCTCCAGTCCATCACAGGACCAACACATAGAGACAGACAACCATTCACACTCACAGTCACACCTACGGTCAATTTAGAGTATCAATCAGCCTCGTTCAAATCAAATTACCTCATCAATTTAGGGAAAATAGAGCAGATTTTTTATTGTGATCATCTTGTTAATTCAGGAAGGTGGAAAAAAAAGAAGAAAAATCTAAATCCCAATGAGAGGCTCACATGAAACTACGGTTATTTCTGCTTATCAGCCGAACCCTGATAAACAAGCCTCCAACGGTCCTGTGTGGTACGTACAGATCTATGATGGTAAATGTAAAAGGAGAGAGCTTCTCATGGACCTTAGATTTTTCTTTTTTTTTTGGAGTTAACGAGATCAGTCCAGAACCCAGATTTTTTTTCTCTCTCAGTTGAAAGCAACACACTTGTGTATATGACTGGCATTTGAATTGAAAAATAAAATCAAACACCAGTCAAGCTACGAGCTGACAAGATCAACAACCTCTAAAAGCTTTCAATGGAATCAACATCTTATTGCTTTGAGGCTTGCACCAGATTTGATCAAAACATGAAAGCTAGCAGCATCTATCGAATCCAGTCCATGTGTAATAAGATCACAGTTCAAAGCTCTGTCATGCTGCCACACACTCACCGTATGAGTGTGTGGACAGACACACACTCACAGCAAGAAACCCTCCTTTCATAGTGGCCAAAAGACAGACAGGAACACCACACCTCTTTCAAAATGTGCTTTAAGGTCAAATTAACAGTACCAGTTCATAAACAAAACATAATGCACAGTTTAGTGGAGAAAAAGTGCTTGATCGTAGTAAAGAAGAAAAGAACAACTGTTTTGAAACTCTGCATTTGCAACATTTGTGCTCTGTTTGGTAAAAAGTCTTTTTTATGAGTATTTTTCATCAACCACAGCAATAGTAGAAGGCCAGGAGGAAGTATGAGTGTGTGTGTGTGTGTGTGTGTGTGTGTGTGTGTGTGCGCGCGCGTGCGCAGTTGAACATTTAAGTGTATAAATTGTATATTATGCATGCAGTTTTATATAATACTTGATTTATATGTAGATATTGATCTAAAAGTCTGTGTGTATTTCATGTTTCTGTCTTTAGCAGTCGCTGTCCTCAAAGTGTGTTTTCTGTAAAACCTTTACATGACGCTCATAGATCTTGAGGGCGGGGCCAAGTCTGATTGACAGACCAGTCAAAACATCATTACGCTGCATGAGGAGAAGAGACTTTCCATCGATTTCCTAATGAAGAGAACAAAGCAATGCAGGTAGGAAGATGTCAGTTACTGTGTGATGGTCAATGTAGAGACATGTGTTCTGCCTGTGGCGCCCTCTAGTGGTGGACTAAAGAGACTCACCTGGGTCCTGAATGCAGCAGCCTGCTCAGGGAAACCTGCTGCTGTGAAGTAACTGACCACATCAGACACGGTCCAGTCTACTGGGCTCCCACTGGTCCCCTCAGGATTCATGAAGCTAGAATGACAAGAGAGAGGGTGTATTAAATTTAAATTATAAACCCCTATAACGAAATAAGGAACAAAAAGTTTCCAGCAGGTTACTGATGATTTTTATATCCAGTCGTAAGTCCACTTGAACAATATCTGTTAAAAAAGGTGTGTGTGTGTGTGTGTGTGTGTGTGTGTGTGTGTGTGTGTGCGTGCGTGCGAGCGAGCATTACACTGGTTATTAAATAACACATGCACTGCTGCAGCAAGAAACAAAGAACATTGACATTCAGTTCATCATTTAAATCCTACAGGAAAGACAACATGCATCACTAACCCATGCATAAGTCATGTATATATTATATTCCTTCCATAAAATACTCAGGTCATATACACTTGCAGTGTGGACATAGCATTTGCAAAGAATACAACACACCTACAGGCCTTGAAATATTTTCACATCACACTGCGATCATTTCTATCACTATGAGGGGGGATTTGATCAGGAAAATGATTCCTCTTTAACGGCATACTGTAATTTGGAGAAAATGTGCTGATTCTGGAGGGTGTTACTGCGTCTTAAGTGTCTTATCATCGGCTCTATACCTTATCACATTGAAGTTAAAATTGCATACTACCTCTGAGGATAAAAGTAGCATAAAAATAGCGAGGGATCATCTCCCCATCCTCAGAATTTATGACAGCGCAGTAGCACAATGACCCTGAGGAAGGATCTTGGCAGGTTAGTCACATACAGACGAAAGAATAAATGGATGTAGAAGAGGAAATATCATAAATGAGACGCCTAAGATGAAACACTGAAGGGTCATAACGATTTGATAGTAGTACGAAAATGGGAATCAGTGAATTGTACGATATGGTCATTGCTTCTCCGTCCCTTTGAACATATTTTTACGCTGAAATCCTTACCTTTTGTCTTCCTATTAAATAAAAAACATTCAAAAGTTTGATGACTCATTCTGCATTAATGGCTGTGTACTCATTAAGCATCCAATGAAAATGCTTTCTCAGATTAAGGAATCCCTCCCTGATCACCATGTGACACGCTGCGTTGGCCGAAAGAGTTTATCCCACAGACTTTGTGAGTGAGGCGGCTTTAAAACAGTGGATGCACCGTTTTAGTCGTCACACAATCCCGGTGAAATGACTCGTTTCACTATAGTGATGTTATCCGTTTGGCCTGGTAACATTTGGATTGTCTAAGAGGAGCCGCCTGGTGAAATTGCTAATTCCTGTTGAAGTTAGTGAAGAGCTAAAAGAAGTGGCCGGGGTGCTATAGGTTCATGTGCAAGCCAATAAACACCTGCAACAAATCCCTCCCTCATTTTGTGTTTCAATTGGATTCACAAAAATAAAGAAATGAGTGTTCTGACTTCTGTTACAGGGGCCTTTAAATAAACCCCTGAGGTACAAATGGGTTTCGGACGCCTGTTGTGGGTCCAGCAAACAATATCTCTGGATTCCATTCATTCACAGATCAGAATCAAGTCACACATGCCAACAACCTCCAAAATATGCTGACACCTTCAGTCATGGTAATGCCTCCGATCATTGAATCAAGCTGAAAAACTGCTCGCTCACCTTCAACACCTCGGGCCCGTTTCATGAAAGACGCTCCACAAACTGATTAAGTGATGTACCCTCAGATAGGAAACGCTGCGTTTTCTGATTGGAGCTTGTTCATTCAACTCTGAGCGGGTCCACTCCGAGTTATCCATGTGCACAACAACTATAAAAACCCTAGATTAATGGAGCTCGATACTACCAATCACCATGGCAACAGTTGACAGAAAGATGTGAAAAAAGTAATACGGCTGCAGCAGCGAAGGAGTGCGTTTGAAAGTAGTCACCTCATTCGAAACTGAATCACAGGTAAAAATGACAGGTAAAAACTGGTGAACCTGAGATTTTATTTTCATTTCATTTTCATTCACAAAGTGGACTTGGGAGCTCCATGAAATGAACATAGTTGAAAGGCTTAGGCATAAAAGTGTCATGGTGGCTTGTCAATTGAATCATTCATATATCAAATCAAGTAAATATTCTACTTCAGTGTGTGGCAGCTTTTATGTTGGTGGTGTAAGGACGGACAAGACTACGGAGATATTTAATCGACTGTGAAGGAAAATGGTAGGAGTCGAATCGTCTGGAAATGTCTGACAGCTTTTAAGTCACTCCCTGGTAGTTATGCAGCATACAAAAGGCCTTTTGTGATGGCATCATGTTCAGATAGATTAATCAGCAACGTGGTCCCATCATGAATATGACCTGATTTACGTGATGTGGTCACGACTCGCCGTAAAGTTGGTCGATACATCACATAACAGTCACTATTTATGTTGGCAGGCTATTGTTGCAACACATTCAGTCACTTCCATTAAGGGTGAGGGTTTGAGTTAGAGTTAGGTTTAGAGTTAGGGTTAGGGTTAGATGTTTGGGCTGGGAATAGGGTTCGGGTTTGGTATTACAGTAGGTATTAGGAGTTAGGGTCTGCCCCCCAACAGGTGGTTAGGGTTAGCTGTTTGGGTTAGATGTTGGGAGTTAGGGTTAGGGTTAGGGTTTACTTGTTTGACTGATTGAGTGAGTGTATGAATGAATGAATGTGGCTTTGTAAGAGGGAGGAGACAGCGATAAACTCCAGGACGACTGAAGGAAAACCTGCCCCCGACCAGGTCAGCCTGACAGGCTCAGTTAAAATATTAACTGACTCAGAAATGAAGTTTCCATCCTTTCTGAATTTTTTTTCCCATTCTTCATCTCTTCAACAGAAGCTTTTCTGTCGACTGCCGCAAACAGGATGTCCAACGACTGATCTGGTTAAGCATCAGCCTGTCATTGGACTGTCCACAGCAGCACCCCTCAAACAGGGTAACGTCACCACCCATCAGCTCGGGTATCAACGACAATCACGAGTTTGCCACTTGTGTTCCGGTGGAAAATTTCCAACATTAAAAGGAGCAACCGAATGCAGCGTTGGACACAGATAAAATAGAGAACAAACAAAATACACCAACAAAATAATAAATATCTTTGGGAAGAATCCTGTTTCATCTCTGCAGTAGGGTTCCACAGGTTCTCTGAGACATACTGAAGCTCATCCGGCAGCTCATAGAGGCTCAACAGCTCTTTATAGCACTTTCAATTTATTTTTCCCTTCTCACATGTTTGCTACCCAGGCTACATCCATACTAATACAGTGTGATACGGTCACTTCAATATATAACTTTAACCATATTTGCCACATAACTCTGACCTCTAACAAGGCCTGGAAAAATAGACCTTTGAAAACTGTTCTGCACCTCATACTGACCTTCACTTCCATTCACTTAAAAATAGACTCAAGTCAAAAAGCCCCTCAAACAAGTGAGAAGTGAAAATGGCAAAGGCTCAGCATTTCACTCTGTGACAAAACTTGCCGTTATTTTCTAGAGCAATGACTTTGTAGCCTCACCAAACTGAAGTATTGTTTGCAATAAATCATTTCTGATTGCAAGAGCTGCAAGATTAAAGAATTAACATTGTTTGTCAAGTAAAAAAAGAAAAGAAAAAAAAAGCAACATCCAAAAGAAATATTTAACTTGCCAATCATATTTATATTTTGTCAATTATATATTTTTTTATCCAACATCCAGTTAGCACTCCAGACCTGCATATGTGCAAAGAGCTGCTTTACAATTTAAAGCCATAACACAGGCGCCTCTGCTGCCTTTCTTCAAATCAGTATTCTGACTAGTTGCACTTAAAAAGTTGTCCTCTACTTCTGTAAGGAAGATGTGTGATCACTCACCCTCCACTGGTGACCCCTCCGTTCATCCCTCGCTCCTCAGACAGGCAAGCGTCTCTGGGAGAGGCAGTGGGTGTGAGGAGGCAGGACGACACTCCAACCTCCGTCTTACACTCCAAGACTAGGAATGATAATCAAACAGAGTTTTATTCCCTGCTGACACCGACCACACGTATTTGAGAGTATTTACAGAGTCGAACTTACTGTTGAAGCCTGACGGGGTGTGTTTGGCTGGCTGCATCTGAGTCTGTGTGTAGAGAAAAGATGGATACAAATAGTGATGTTGATTAAATTTAAAAAAAAAAATGACCCTGACATATTTCACCTGGAATAAGATGAAAACAAACACTGAGAGCGCTGCCACCTGCACTGAAACCAAAGGATAAAAGGAGCTGGTTGCAACAGGGTGCATCAGGACAACACTACAACATGACCATCTGGAGGGGTAAAAGATGAAGTGCAAGGTAGGATGAGGACCGCTGCATGAGTCATCACTAGTAGAGCCACACAGAGTCAGTCCTGACCCGCCTCAGTTTAACCAGCATCTGTCGCTGACTGGAGTTTTCTGAGAGATGGAATGCTGTCCATCTTTCTGAGTCTAAAACATCTATCTGGTGTTTGTTTGTTTTAAACAATGTCACACACACGCATGAACTTTCATCCAGGAGAAAATGTATTAGTTACAAAAAGAGCAAATTATGTCAAATCTATAAACGTACATGTTTTTTCTGATGTTGCATGATAACAGGAATCCAAGACTGAAGTTTATTCTGTTGCTATTTCATGTTTATCTAAAGATACCCTGTGGAGTTTTGGACTACTAGAAGCAAATGCTATGACAACGGTTTCGCACACGTTGATTAGGAGGAGTGACACGTTCCTGCTGATGGTGTGACACTTTCACTGATCTCCAGTTGGTGGCAGTATTGAGGCAGGACATCAAACAATGCACCAGCAGAAGCACTGAAGAATGCAAGCTACATGCATGATGCAGGATGTAAAACAATCGAAGAAAAGACTTCACCAATGGTTTGTTACACATGTTAGCACTCAGTGACTCTGGGGGAAAGACTGCGAATGTAAACAAGACAATGTGAGCTTACAAAAGCCTTCAAGGTTTCAAAACTATGTTCTGAATGATTGACATCTTGCAGTACCAAGACCAGATATGCAGGACAAGGTGATGGGCCAGTGATGGGAAAGATGTCCATGCATTACAAGCATCACGATTTGTTGAAGTGGGGGGGGAGCTAAACGATGCCAGCCATCAGTGAAAAAGAGACACAAAGCAGGAAAGTGACAGGATTATTCGGAATGTTTCGCACTGTTTGTCTGCGCCTGCCTGGAGGATTGGGGCACCAACAATCACCACAACCATGTGTTTGATGCACCTGCCGAAGATTGGACAAGCAGATGGGGGACAAGCTATCATCAGGCTGTGTTTCTGAGCTCACGGAGAAGCTAACAATCGCAACCTACAACATCGTAAACGATGGCAGGCAGGCCAGTGTTGAACGAATCGGGTTATTTGGTTGATTTTTGATGTGATTCTCTGTCCCATCTCAAGTCTTTGAACGCTACGCTGGGTTATTCAGGTTGATGGTGGATGGACTACACTAAACACTGTAAGGAACCCAAAACACTACTAAAAAGGTGCAGAAAAACTATTTGGAGGGTCTGAGATATGTCAATCAAAATCATGGACATGGACTTGGGTGCAGCTGGTTCTCAATATAAAATTCAAACTCTCTGGATATTCAAAACCAATCAAAGGCCAAAAATCAAAAGCCTCGCCTGTGCAAACTGAGAAAGAGCTTTGGACCCACACATAATAAGGAGGTAGACACCATTTTGTTCCGTCAATCACCAATATCTGAGGGTATTTAGTCGTGCTGATGATTGAGTCAGGTCCAAATATTCCAGTTATTTATACTGGGCTGAGCAGAGGATTGAACCATGTAAAGAAGTCCATGTAATCAAATGCGTATTGGAAACAGCTGAAAAGAAGTTGGTAGAATGCTAAGGATTCTGGGTATGATAGTTTGACTCTGCTATGTTGCTTGTGATGGCAGATTTCAAACTAATGTCTAAAATTCAGTTATAAAGATGAAAAAACTCCGCATAGAGATGCCTGATTTATTTCCACATAGCTTGATTGCTCCAAAGGGGGCAGACCGATGATTAAAGCTGCTCCAGCTGATTTTAGCTTGTAGGAGGACAAAGGGTTTATGTTAAAACATTTCAATGTACTGAGGCCTCAATGTTTGATGAGTCAAATCCAGCTGTATTGAGGACAATCTGGTTTATTTTCATGAATGGGAACATTAAAGAATAAGTAGAGGAGGGACCAGCAGCCTTGCTGCTGGTGCCAGAACACACAATCCAAAATGGCATAAGCGACGTCTCTGATTATCAGAGCACTCTGTTCACGTGGAAGTGGGATTTGAATCCATCAGTGTTTGTCATTTTGAGCGTCATGAGTTCCCACAAATCTGGGGCCCCGCAACCTGGCAACCAAAACTTCATTTCCTACAATCAACAGATTATTTCTCTCTCTGGACAAATGTGGGTCCACACACAATCACAATGTCTTGTTTCCTTGTTTCATGCACAATCTTGAAAATGAAGTGTGTGTGTGTGTGTGTGTGTGTGTGTATACATATATGTGTGTATACATATATGTGTGTATCTATCTATCTCTCTATCTCACTACAAAGACTACATAGACATATAGTTACAGACATATGTGTATCAGTTGTGTATCTATCATCTATTATTTATATATATATATATATAGAGAGAGAGAGAGAGAGAGAGAGAGAAGAATAGCCAGTGTTCATACTTTCTCTTCGTCTCTTGAAGTAAATATTAATTAATCTCTTGACATAACAAACATATTTTTTTAAATCCGTATTTAAGTATTGTAACATCAAAATCTCTTTTTGTGCAGCTTTAAAAATGAAACAGAATAATCAGAATATTACAGATGAGATGTAATAGGATTGTTCATTTGTATTTACCTGTGTGTTAACATGTAGCTGATCAGGGGTGATGGGCCTCTCCTCCAGATGTTCATCCTGGTTTAACTGAGAGAGGGAAGCTGCCAGAGCAGCCGAGTCCATTCCTGAGAGACCATCAGCAAAAAGTAGAGGAGGGCGGATGGGTGGGGGTTATAAACAGTAAAATAACTGGGAGTCTAGTAAAAATCATGTTTCTCTTTACTTATGAGGATTTTTTTTTAAATCAATATTTTTCTAATGGAAATGCTGTCAACTTTAATGAGCATAAACAAATCTAATAACCAAAGTCCTGACAGATGCTGTCCTCCTCCTAGTGCCTCTCGGGTTCACACACCTTTGCCGCCATGCTGCCGGTGCTGGGGGCTCTCCTTCTTTGATACTGTCTGGATCTCAGCATCTTCTGCCACTTTCTCAACGAGGTCTGCCGTTGTCATGGCTACTGGGGATAGCCCTCCCTCCTCATCAGAACTCCTGGGTTCCTCCTCTTCCTCATTATCTTCCCGTTCTTCCTCATCCTCACTGGTTGTCTCCATTGGCACGTTCTCCCGGAGAGCGGGGGAAGGCGGCTGCAAAGACACATTAAGTTTTAAGAAGAAGAAGAAAAGAAGCTCCACATTTATACGAAGAAAAGTGGAGATCGACTCTTCATCCTCATCCTCTTAAGTTCTTACTCGGACTTGAACAGAATATGAGGTCTGCTGCGCCTGTTCGGGGCGGAAAGCTTCAATGAGACACACATGATAAATAACTAGCCGCCTACTGTTAGCCTACCAACGTCTGCGCACACATGAGGAGAGCGGGGGGGGGGGGGGGGCATCTGCCAGAAATGATACAAAGGATTTAATGAGGCGTGGAACGGGAGGGATGCGCGGAAAATAAAGGGGAAAACAAGCAGAACCAAAGGGCAAATGCGAGATGATAAGCGAGCAGACGTGGTGTGTTCGGGCTGAGTCCTCCGGCCGGCCTGGGCGACACAGCAGCGCCCAAGTTTACACAGACACCGCCTACTGCGCTGCGCTGTTCCGCACGGCTAAAGTTCATGCGCGCAAAAAAGGAAAAAAAATGTTCCTGGGACTAAAACATTGATGTGGAACCAAAACCTGCCTGTGCTCGCGCCATGCAGAAACGCTCTTTATGGTGTGGGCGCGCTCACTCTGGGTGCGTGTTTTTTTTTTCAGCAGCGGGGAAGCGGCTCAGGAGCTTTAACCCGCACCTTTTGTGCAGGAAGCAGAGCGACACACATACACACCCATTTACCGAGGTTGTAGAGGACAAACGAAAAACAGACACGACCTGCTTGTCATCGCACGAGTGAAATGCGAAGCCAGGTAGAGCTTCGCGATTAGAACATAGATGTTTAACGAGAACCAGAACACGTATTGGGCGAAGGAATTGGAGCGCGCCCCGATGCAGTGTGTGCGGGTTGAACCGGTGATCATTAATTTATCAGGAAGCCATGAAACACTGCACACCCGGGACGTGTTGGAAATATTAAGTTGGCAGCATCACCCACCTTCTCCATGGAGTGCTGGTCCTGCAGTGCACTCCTCACAAGTCTGTCAGCGGACCCATTCTCCGGCACCGTCTCGTCCACCACCATCCCCCTCAGAGGAAGAGTAATGTTCCCGCAGCGGGTCCTGCGCAGCCTGCCTCTCGCCACCTCTCTCTCCATGACCACTTTGACTTTGCCTCTGGTTAGCTTCTCCTCTGAGAGCCGCTCCTGGCTGCTCAGATAGCCCAAAATCTCCTTCAATCCGAGCGGTTTCATGTGGCCTCTCGTCGCGGCGGAGCTCCCTCCTCCGCCTCCTCCTCCTCCTCCTCCACGGAGGCTCCTCTCGGACAGGCTGCGAACAGAAGCCACCAGTCTGTCGCCCAGGTCGGAGTTGGCGTGGTTCCCGGGTGTCCTGGTGCCCCCTCCCGCCACTCGAAGTTTGGGCTGCAGGGGCGCAGTCTGCTTCTGTCTGTGTTGAGGGAGGCTGCCGACGGCGCTTCCTCGGGAAGTTTTGTTCTGGGTGTCAGCTCCGGACGAGTCCTTCTCTCCCTGAACTGCATCGGCTGTGCTCGGCGTAGTTCTACTATCATCACCGCCGTCGGTTGTTCCGTGGCCGTAACCGGGCGACGGGCAGTCCCCCACTTCCTGATGTCCCCATCCCTTCGATGCACTTGCTTTCTCCTCTTTACAGCCGCTCCCGACAGCGCAGCCCGTTGTTGCGCCACAACTGAGACACCCGTTTCCGCTTCTTGTCGGACTGGCTGCACACTTGGGCTTCTGGTCGGTGCTGGAGTGGGCCGGTGTTTGAGAATGGGGAGCTGGGCTGGGCTCAAAGTCCTCCTCCTGGTCGGTGAAGCTGTGCGCGCTGTCGCCGTTGTTGTTCAGATGGTCGTGTTTGGTCCGCTCCCTCGCTGCTGCCTCCGCGCCGCCGCCGCCGCTGCCCGTAAACTCACTCTTCTTTCGGCTTTTCCTCTGCACCTTCGCCGCGTTCCGGTACGATATGGACCCCTTGTAGCTAACTTTGAGCACCGTTTGCTCTTGAATCAGTTTTTCCAGTTCTGTCCTGGTTCGGTCCGGGTCTGACCCGTGTCGCCTCCGAACCATTCGACAAATCCTCTCCAGATCTGGACGGGCTTTCCTCGAGCGGAGAGAGTCGATTGTTTCTAGGATCCAGTCTCGGTACTTACTGGGCCCGGACATGTTCTCCTGCTGATGCGGATGGGGTTTGGCTCGGGTGCGTCTCTCTTCCCTCTGTTGTTTCACAAGTGACGCTGCTGTGTCAAAGCTGGGAGCCGGAGTGCGATCCCCGGCTGGAGAAAGAGGACGGAAGCCTGCTCGGTGCGTTCGTTGGCCACAATGTGCGCTTAAGGTGGACCGAAGATGGCGCCGGTGGGTCTCCGCCACAAACGCAGATGACATTTAAGGTGGAATTGGCTGGATTTTTTTGCGCATCGAATCCGTGCTCTTTGTTCGCAGTGTCGACCCAGTTTATATCTTAACAAAGTCCGACTCGCACTGGTGGGCAGGGGCTACGGAGTCTGGGATTTTAGACTGAGCTGGGCGGTCAACAGATGGGTGGGTGACGGCTTCATCCCACATCAGGCGGCAGTGATGGATGTCTGACCTCTAGGCAACAACAAAGTCCCTCTGATAAATGCAAAAATATCTCATCATCTGTTCTCTTTCTTAACCAAAACACATCCAGGAAGGACACACAAGTTCAGTAGAATTTTACAAGTAAAACTTTATTGGAATGATACCCATGTTGCAAAATATTACACCACCTTGTGTTTTAATGTCACTCTTCCCGTGACTTTAAACGCTTCCCTTTGCAGTGTGTGTATGAATGTGTGTGTGTGTGTGTGTGTGTGAGAGAGGCTATATGTGTGTGTGTGGGGGGGGGGGGCGGTAACATGGTTCACATTGGGGGTCTCTCATTTCCCTAAAAAGTGCGACAGTATGTACCAGCATTGTGCCTGCATTGAGGGGAAGTTGTATCACAGGAGACACAGAATAATATTGTCTTATGACTTCAAACGTTTTGTCCATGATGATATAGTCGACACTAAATTTGACATGGAGGAAATACAGCGAATGTGACGTCTCAACAAGTGATTTACAACAACGTAATAATAATATTAATCATGATAATAATTCTGTAAATCAGTCCAACGTGACCTCAGACTGGATATTCAATCAAACTGGGAGTCCAGCGGCGTTTCCGCCTCCCTGGAAATGGAAACGCCGCTCAGTAGTTGAGCCCTACATGTAGAGGGTAGAAACAAGGCGGGTAAAAACGGGAGGGGATGAACCCTTTGGTCACATGTTGGTTGCTCAGCTTGGGTGTGGAGGCTACAAACCTTTAACAAAGACAGCAACTGGGAGTATAAAGAATGCAGGGAGTTGTACGATGGAACTTTATTGTGTTCTTTTGAGCTAGAGATTAAAAATCGCTGGAGCTCCCTTTGAGCCTCTTGTCAATGGCGTTGATTCTGTGCTTCGATGGTGAATATTCCTAAATGTGTTGAAATCAATCCAGCATAGTAACACTGTACACAATTTACAGAGCGGAAGGAACGCTGGGTTAACAGGGGCCTAAACCTCATTTCAAACTCATCCTGCCTGCAAATTCCTTGATTTTAGGTCATTGTAAATCTTCCATATTACAAATGATACACACATACACACTTACACATTACAAATGTGTAATACTGAGAAAAGGTTTGTTATATTTGACCATATCCAAACCTTTTTCCTTTTTTTTTTCTTTTTTTTTTGGACAGAAAGGACTCACATGAACTAAAAATGATTGATTGACCAAATTAAAATACCTACAAAGTTCAAAGAAACGCTATTGAGAAAACAGGCATTTTAAAGTTTTGAAACAGACACATGAGATCACTTGGTTTTATTTTAGAAGTCTGGAACGGCCAAATGCTACAATGACAACATCTGGAGCGTTGCTTTAGCCAGGTAGCTAAGGAGGCATTCAACACCCGATGTGTGTTGTGTACTTTAAACTGGCAGGTTGTACTGTATGCTGTGCACTAGAAACACTTTGTCGACACAGATTTGTTGTAACATGTAAGATTGTGGTCCAACATTGCATGTGATAAGAGGAGAGGGCAGGCGAGTTGAACACAAACCCAGATTTCTATTAAAACAACATAAGGCCAAAGCATATCCGGACCGCCATCAATGGCAGATCAAAGTGCTCCGGTGACCACCAGCCAGTAGCAGTTTGGCTCGTCTGCCTCAGGTGGTCTCTTTCAGTCGGCCGGGGCGACAACATGCAGGATCAAAGTTACTAGTAAGTGAGCTCTGAGCGAAGACAGCAAGGGCTTTTAAGACCGAACAGAGTTGTTGGGTCAGAAAAACTAAATTGTCTGGAAGGGGAAACTGTGGAAGACGCTAACCACAAACCGTTGTGTTCCTCTTGATTCTCACCAGAACGTGAAATGTTCCTATATTTTTAAGCAAATGCCTCACTTACCCTCACTAGCTGCTGAACCTAATGCTCGCCGTGTATAGAATGTCTTAAGTGATATGTTCAAACCTGAGATACCATTATGTGACGGTGTTCCTTTGCAACACCAGTAAAACTGAGATATTTCTGTTCCCTTGTCCACATTTCTTGGTTTGTTAGCGTAACATGATTTCATCGGAGCCACTAGTCTCTAATAACATTGAAAACTGAGTGCTGTAGATATGTTCAAAGCCTTGCTATGCTAACAATGATAAGAATGATGGGAGTTACACAGTAAACCTGACTGACATCTGTCCCCTAAATCTGACCGAGCGCACCATTTCTTTATCTTTTGGCCGATCGTGCCTGGGATATTAAGTATGGCGTCCACCGTGTGAACGCTTCAGGGGTTTAAAACGTTTTCTGCCAGAAACGTATCTGCAAAAAACATAATGTCATTCAAGCTGAAAGTGCATATGTGTGTGAATCTTTTCAAATTTCACCTCAAAGCAGCCAATCATCAGTTGAAATGAAAGCAGGTTTGGTGCAGACTAAGACCTCGACTTGTACAAGCGTCAACGGGCTTCACGTCACGGGTTATTTAGACCAGACAGACTTTCTTGTGGAGGAAATGTGAATAAATGAAACAATAAAAGAACAGGGAAGATCATGGGGTGACAATGTTCCCCGTGAATCTGAAGCACACCTTCATCTATAAAGGGATCCATAAATAAGGTAGAATAATAAATAAAATACAACAGAAAAGGCAACACTGCTGGTTATCAGTCTCCTTGCTCTTTTTTTACCCTCTTCTATCACATTTTTCCTCCTTTTGTAGCTGGTGCTTATGATTGGACAGGAGAAAGTTAAGCACTCTCTCGGTACATCTCCCACATGACCAGCCTACCTTTGACTCCCCCTACTTCCTTCTCTTTTCCTCTCTGGCTCTCTTTAACTCTAGAACTCAGCAAACTCCTTGGCACATTTCTCAGTGAAGGAAATGCGGATCTCTTCCTCCTCGTAGTCGTCAAAGTTGCTGGTGTCGCCTGGTCCTTTAAACTTGGGGACGAAAGGAGCTTCCACCTGTAGATAAATACCAGGTAACGGTTGAGTGGAAATAAGCAACAGATGGGATGCCGTACATCTACACTGCGCGCACGCACACACACACACACACACACACACACACACACACACACACACACACACACGTGCCTTTTTCTGGTAGATGGCTATCCAGTCTGTGGTTGAAAACCATTTGTGTCCTTTAATATCGTTGACCCCGTTCTTGAGGTTCCCGTATCGCTTCGTGAGATCAACCTGTGGTTAGAAAAAGGAAACATTTTCCTCTCAGTTCACGCAGCACAAAAGCAAAGGAAGGCCTTTCATCTAAACGGCTGCCATATTTTTTTTTCCTTACCTGTAGCAGGTTCCTCAAGAGGTCCTTCAGGTCTGAACTGAAGTGAGATGGAAAACGCACCTGTGGCACATGACAAAAAAAAGTGACAAAATGATTAAACACCAGTGTGTGTGTGTGTGTGTGTGTGTGTGTGTGTGTGTGTGCACGCGCGTTGGTCAGGAGCATTGACAGGAGCCAGGAGGGTGAACCTCGCCTCTCGCCCGTTGACGCTGGGATAGGCTCCAGCCCCCCCGCGACCCTTAATGTGGGAATAAGCGGAAGACGATGGATGGATGAATGGTTCTCATTCGTTAAAGTCTCTTAAACCTGTGTTTGACCCAGCCTGTGTTTAGCTATGATCCAAAATCCAAAATAAAAATCCTGTTTGCTTTCGGTGGAGTGAACCCGTAGCGATGCTAATTTTCAGGTGAGCCAACCAAACTAAAAAAAGGAAAATTCACAACACACCACTGTCATGGGTGTGTGCAGCTAGAGAAATACATCACATACACTTTTGGATGAATCGCTGGGGTCAGTATTTAAATTTAACAAAAATTCCACACATCCTTCCTGGTGTAAGATTTTTAAAATCTGCGGACCCGCTGCGTGAAATATAGCAGGATGCTTGGTGTACTTCTGCTTTCACGATATCAGCTGCTCTGCATTTACTACATCGGCCGTTTTTAAATATAAGAATAAAATACAACAACCCACAATGTTGCTCTGCTACCTTATTTTGCCTCTGATATCATGAATATTCATTTCAAAAATTCTGTGTTGCTGTTTTTCTTCACAAAGATCTGATTAGTTATGATACTTTATATGATGGGAGGGTTTTGTTGTTGCGTATGGAGGGGAAAAAAGAAAAAAAAAGGCACGAAAGGTTAAAAATAGCAGTGAGTCGTGTGAGACCCCAAACAAGACTCGGGTGGTCGGCGTAGCAGTGAGTGACGGGTGTGTTTAGCCGTTGAGCGTCACTTTGGACTCCAGGACGTCGGGGAGGGCATTTTCACTCTAACATTTATAGCTGATGAGTGAACTGAGGTTATTAATTGCTTCATCTTTTTTTCAAGGTGAAGCCAAAGTGAAATAAAATTAACCTCACCAAAACACAACTCCAATAGATACCACGGAAGTTAGATTTGAACACTGGTGATACTCTTTTGACAGACAGAGAGTCGGGGATGGGCCGAAGAGAAGTGTCTTCCACCTCCCACTCACCTTCCCTGATACGATCTTTTCATAGATCTGAATGGGCTGGTCAGCAAAGAAAGGTGGGTACCCTGCTGCCATCTCATAGACCAGTACGCCCAGCGCCCACCAGTCCACGGCCTTGTTGTACCCCTGGTTGGTAGGAGGAGAACAGAGACGACAGTTTAGACACCAGATCAGATTTACAAGCATTTTAGAAATTGCTTGCTCGTTTGACTTCACAAGCTCAGCGCGGGTGACCACCATCTCTGCCACCATCTACTTCATAGCGTACAGCATTAAGCACTTCCATGTCCTACATTAACATTTGAGGAGCTTTTGGGGGTAGCAGAAACAAGCCGGAATCACATTAATGACATCTCATGGCCTGTAAGCTGATGTGGTGTTGATCACTTACACGCCCACCAGTTACTGACTGACATCAGCGCTACAGTACAATATTCATCATAAGAATATTCCACACAAAACACGACAAGAAAATATCCAGTAATATAAGAAGTGAGTCCTTTTGCCGTTTGGTGGGGGGTGCAGAGCAGCTTTTAGGACTTATTTGGCTGCTGTGGCCGTAAACGACACAGCGAGAGCTGAGAGGAAGCAGCCATCCCACTGGCGTTTGCTACTTGATACGCATTTTCAAAAACATCAGGCAAATAAAAGCTATTCCATTTTATTCCATCCAAATGACAAAGTTTGTTAAATTAAATCAAAAGGAAAGTAAAGACTGTTGACTAATGCATTAATGTATTTCGTTAGTCAATCTTTTACAGAAGTGTTCTAATATGTTCCGCAAAATTCACTAATTTTTCCCCCTGGTTTTGCAAAATGTTTTACTTTTGACCATTTGCTCAAAAGGGCCGTCCCCTGAGAGTCAAATATTCTAATATTCTAGAGCTCAATATAAACACTATTTGTTAAAAAACAAAAACAACACCAAACGTAAACGGTCAAATGTGAAAATGAATTATTGTGACTGTGAATAAAGCAGCACCACCGCTGCTTTCTGACCTGTGATTTCTCACTGTTCCGTTAAATGTGTCGCATCTGCACGACGGGAGTCACGGAACATCACTTGGATTGTTTAAAAAGGTAAAACTGAATAAACAACCGTGTGGAAATGTGGCAGATGCCTCAGCTGCAGACAGAACAAGCGATACAAAAAGTCTGTTCACATCATGGAGTATATTATATAAACGGTTCCAAAATCAGACTATTAAATAACAGTTATTAATCTCAATTATGCATCCGTCATTTGTTTAGCTCTCGGAGACAACAAGCTGTCATTTGCACCAACCACAGTAGAGAGACGTGAGGGTGAGAGAGAGAGAGAGAGAAAACATCTGAGTTCCACAGCCTTCAAATGGAGTGTTACGTATCAGACGTGACTTTATTTGTTTACTTTTTAACATTTAACATTTAAGTACGTATATATCTTGATTATGGACATTATACATTAAGACAGATATTCCGATAGTCATGCCAATTTAGGGAAGACATCTTAGCATCATTTGCGGCCATTTTTGACAGCCCTGCACTACTGAGATTCATTAGTGTCCTTTACAATAATAAGATAAAACAGGACAGAGCTCCAGTCTCTGAATATTAGAGCACTGAAGGCCGAGCTCACTGGAGACTGTGACAGGAGGTGGGAGGAGCTGACAGCCTGCATTGTCTTGAATGCAGTATATATGCAGTATACACAGTATGTATATAAACATTCTCATTCCCTGTCATGAGGTGTATGAAACATAGGAAAAACATGATGTTTTGATGGCGGACAATGTGGCTCATTTATCTCAATGGTTTCATTAGTTTTTGCCAGCGTCATTTCATACCGTCCTTGAAGTTTTCATATCCTCAGTATTGTGGCAATATGGATACTGTACAGTATATTTGCATGACTTAAAGATTATTTGCACTTTTACAGAAAGCCTGGGGCTGTGGGAGTAGAGGGTAGGGGGTTGGCTGCACAGGGCTGAACCAGCACTGGATTCTCCGCAGTGAGTTGGACTTGTTTTTGATGGGGACTTGCTTCCACCTGGGCTGTGCCTTCTCACCTATCCTGGGAGTTTCACAAACAGGATTTCGAGGCGTAATCGTGGTTGTGGGGGTTGCAGTTCGCGCTGCTTTTTATTGATGATGTGTTCTGATGGCGCCATCAGTCTGTGACCTTCAGCTCTCTGGATTGGTTCAAAGCTGGGATGAGCATCCATCAATCCTTCCATCCATCCACCACTTATCCTGTTAAGGTTTGTGGGGGGCTGGGTTCTATCCCAGCAGCCTTCAGGCGAGAGGCGGGGTTCACCCTGGACAGGTCACCAGTCCATCACAGGACCAACACATAGAGACAGACAACCATTCACACTCACAGTCACACCTACGGTCAATTTAGAGTATCAATCAGCCTCGTCCCCTGCACGGTGGTGCAGTGGTCAGAACTGTCACCTCACAGCAAGAAGGTTCTGGGTTCAAGTCCTGGCTCCATCACAGGATCTTTCTGTGTGGAGTCTGCATGTTCTCCCTGTTCCTGTGTGGGTTCTCTCTGGTACTCCAGCTTCCTCCCACAGTCCAAAGACATCAAGAGAGGACGAGGCTGATTGATACTGTCTCTATGTGTTGGTCCTGTGATGGACTGGTGACCTGTCCAGGGTGAACCCTGCCTCTCACCTGAAGGCTGCTGGGATAGGCTCCAGCCCCCTGCGACCCTTAACAGGATAAGCAGAAGAAAGTGGATGGTTGATGATGGATAGATGGATAGATTATCCCGTAGTTGGATCAGGAATACTGATCTTTCCATCTTCCTGTAATATTGTCAGATAAATCATTCTTATTTAAATTATGTTGCCCACCTAATATTGTTTAGCACCTGATGATGAGGAGGATGAAGTGTTACTGCTTTGGATCAATGCGTTTGCAAGATTGTTTAACTTTCAGCCAAACAGATGTTTTTTAATCATACTATCCTCAAATTACAAAAAATATATAAATATATAAAATATTGTGGTACAGTTTTAAATCTTTTTCTCCCACCTTTGATTTGTTCATATGTTTAATGTTGAAAGTGACAGATTTTAAGCCTTCATCGAAACATAAATACATGCATTCAACAGCCCAACATCATGTGGACAAGTCTAAAGTAACATCATAACCAGCTGTGTTATATTAAATTCTACATGATCAATAAATGTCTCCAAGAATTTGTTCATGTCAGTATCACTGGTCCTCATCTGATGATTGCTGTCCCTGTTTTGAAGGAACAAGTGGCGGAATCTTTGTCCTGAACAGCAATGTCCTGTGTCAGCCTGAATGATTGGTTGACGTTTTGCAAAGGAGTAAAAAAGAAAAGTGGTGGTTTACCTTGCTGAGAATGATCTCTGGGGCCAAATATTCTGGGGTGCCACACAGTGTCCAGGTCCGGCCCTTTACACGTTTGGCAAAGCCAAAATCTGTCACCTGCCAGATAAAGAAAAACAACCAATGAAAAAGAAGAAGAAAGTCTGAGAAAGAAGCCAAAAAAAAAAGAAAACAAAAAGAGGTAAACAAACAGACATGATGAAGCGCAAAATACAAGGCCAAGATTTAACACTGAAAAGAGCACAGAGACAAGGAGGACATGCGTGATGGGTTTTATGATGGAATTTTCATCAGTTATCATTTCCCTTTTTAGCCCTAGAGGGCAGCAGAAGCTCGTCTGGGAAACAGCTAAAAGCAACTGACATGAAGAGCCGAATAACACATCTCAAATTCTTCATTACTCAGGATCTACACAGAACTCTCAAACAAAAGCAGGTCCCGAAATAAAAAACAACAATAAAGTACAATAAAAAAACTAACAACATCTAAAATTGCAGGTCCATCCAGAGTGACTACAAGGCACATTTAGCAGATAGCCACCAAGTTGTAACTGACTCAGCAGAGGCTTGCAGCGTACAAACCTCACTTCAACGATCTATCGGTGCATGTAATTTCTGTATGACTCATCAAACTCACAGAGCAGGAAGTGTACTTGTGAAATGCTGGTGAATGTGACGCTACGACCAGGTAAACGTTCTTATGTGGCCTCCAACGCTGCTAGCTAGCTTCTTTTGCTAAAGTTAGCTCGAGCAACTGCACAGTGATTAAAAAAACAGTCTGAAAGTTCATTCAGTTTTTTAACAAAAATGAAACAGAACCAGTGGTACTGTGCAAGGACAGAGCTACTGTAGCGTCTGGATATCCAACTCTGATGTCCATGGTTTTGCTGGGATGTATCATTGAGGCCTTTTGTCTCTGTTCCATGATTAAATGCTACAGAAGCATATGTTTAGAAAGAAATAGAAATAATATCAAGGGTTATTAATAAATAAACTAATAATGACAGTAAAAGGCAGTACAGTGGTGCAGTGGTCAGCACTGTCGCCTCACAGCAAGAAGGTTCCAGGTTTGAGTCCCGGCTCCATCACAGGATCTTTCTGTGTGGAGTCTCCATGTTCTCCCTGTTCCTGTGTGGGTTCTCTCTGGTACTCCAGCTTCCTCCCACAGTCCAAAGACATCAAGAGAGGACGAGGCTGATTGATACTCTAAATTGACCGTAGGTGTGACTGTGAGTGTGAATGGTTGTCTGTCTCTATGTGTTGGTCCTGTGATGGACTGGTGACCTGTCCAGGGTGAACCCTGCCTCTCACCTGAAGGCTGCTGGGATAGGCTTCAGCCCCCCCCCCCCCCCGCCCCCCGTGACCCTCAACAGGAATAACAGGAAGAAAATGGATGGATGGATGGATGGATGGATGGATGGATGGAAAATAGTAATATTTATTCATATAGCACTTTCATATAAAATTACTGTTCAAAGTGTTATACAAAAAAAACAGCACAACATTAAAAACACGTTAAAGGAGAAAATTGAACGGAATAAAACCAAAATACAAATCACGATACAGAAATTAAAATCAAATTACAATAAAACCAGTGAAATATACGAATAAACATTACTATCTTCCATCCATCCATCTTCTACCACTTCTGCTGTTATAAGGTGTGTGTGTGGGGGGGGGGGGGGCTGGAGCCTACAGCAGACAACCATTCACACTCACAGTCACACCTACGGTCAATTTAGAGTATCAATCAGCCTCGTCCCCTCTTGATGTCTTTGGACTGTGGGAGGAAGCTGGAGTACCAGAGAGAACCCACACAGGAACAGGGAGAACATGGAGACTCCACACAGAAAGATCCTGTGATGGAGCCGGGACTCGAACCTGGAACCTTCTTGCTGTGAGGCGACAACGCTGACCACTGCACCACCGTACCACCCGAAATATACATAAAACCCATTAAATCACGGTGTACTAAGTGCAGCCGAGAGCACTTGCAAAGTAAGGTTAAAACAGAAGAAATACAGTACATTTTAATCTTTCTTTTAAAAATATCCAGTGAGCTGTATATAAATAAAGCAAAGTAGTTGAATAATTGATGAAATGATGATCAGTTATTTACCTGTATGTAGCCCTGTTGGTCTATGAGCAGGTTTTCAGGTTTCAGGTCTCTGTAGATCAGGTCCAAAGCATGCAGGTACTCAAATGTCAGAACGATCTGAGCAGCGTAGAACCGAGCATGAGGCTCACTGTGAGAACACACACAAACACACACACACACACACACACTAGTTGAGTGGAGAGCTTGGTGCAGATCTGACATGATCTAAATAGAACACTAGTGCTAGAACAGAGCAGCACACAGCTGAAGAGAACAAGACAGAATAAGGATAGCGCTGATTAGACCATCATCATAAAAACACAACTGAATAGAAGTAGAGTGACGTGTCGCTACAAAATGCTTCTCTGTGTAAGAACACATAGAGACACTAACCTAAACCTGCCAATTCTCCGTAGATGGGAGAACATCTCTCCACCAGGTACATATTCCATCACCATGTAGAGGTTAGTGTTGTCCTGGGGAAGACAGCAGTGTTACACACACTCAAACAAACACACGGACAACTGGCGATTTTGTCACACAAAAAAGACCGAATGAATCTGATGATCTTATCCAGGTTAGCAAAGTTTTACTTTATTATGTATAATCTCTTTCAATCCCAACACTTGACAATGTAACCATGAGGATTTGATGCGTTTACTGTTGCATCACGTGTCCAGGAGTATTCTGGTAATAGGTTTATTTGAGGCATCAAGGATACTCAGTCAAAGGGCATCCAGGGGGAACGTAAACAGCTTAATCTGAATAAAGCCTTGACTGGAGTACAGCCATCGGCTGGGTCACTCTGTGCAGGTACAGACGCAGATTAAGCCGGCATGTTAGAGTAAAATGTAAAGAGAAGATCATCGTGTGTGTGTGTGTGTGTGGGGGGGGGGGGGGGGCCCGCTTGTTTCTCGCTTGTTTCTCTGTTGATGACATACTCCTGAGTGCTAATAATGACATAATTTATAAATGAGCAGTCAATTTAGCTGAAGTTATTTCATATTATTGATGTTCAAGTTTTTTCACTTGATAGGCGTTTATATTCTCAGTTACATTTATAACAGGCATGTGCGCCCCGTGTGAGGGTGGGGCACCCTGGGATTGGAGGATGCTTGACGAACCAATGCTTGAATATACACTCTTGCTGCCAGGCCCACGAGCCTGGCTCTTTGGTTTGCTGACCCATGGGGTTCAGTTTCAGAACCAGGGTGGGGCGACCACCACCCTGACTTCACTACAGGGCTGTCTTTTATCGTTTATTCTTTCACGCTTCTTGTTGTAACCTTCATGTGCCTACTCCCTGCTTGTTTTTACGGCCTTCACATACTTGTAACGTTAGAAGATCTTTTTATTTGCACAGTGCTGTTGGACATGTACACCTATGTATAGGACTGTTTTGTCCAGTGGAAGGAAACTTAACATTAAGCTGTCAGAAAATTAACCATAAATGCTTAAAAAAAAAAAAAATTACAGAAAAAAGAAAGCTTGAAAAATGCTGATTTTAACTTCTAAAAAGTGGCGAGTTAATGATTTAACATCTTTTATCATTCACGAACATGAACACAATCTTTGGGACTGTTGGTTGGATATAAGATATACGACATCTGAGGGCTCCATCTATGAGCTTTTTTTTTTTTTTGCCATTTTATGGATTAAAAACTCTTCATTTAAAAATATCCAGACTTTTATTTTTAAATACCACTTTATGCAGTCTTTGTGTGCAATCAGCATCATAAAGAATGATTGACACTTGAGAATCAGGTTCTACAGGAAAAGAACCAGTTCATGTTATGGATCCATCTGCATGGATGGAAAAAAGTTTATAGCTTGCGGGGGGGCAGCTGTGTATTACACATCTGGCTGATAAAAGAGTTGGATTTTCAGTTTGAGAAGGTGAACCTGATATCAAAAATGTGTGATGGAGAGAGTTTCAGCAGCCCTGTGACCATCCCACAGGCATAGCCGAGGGAACCCAAGGAAGGGGCGAGGGAAATCCATCCAGTCAATCCTCATAAGGACACGTGAGGTTTGTGTAAAGACACAGACAGTCCTAACGTCTCCATACCTTGAAAGAGTACTCTAACCGCACCAGAAAAGGAAAGTTGACAGCCTGAAGAATCCTCTTCTCATTCAGAGTGTGCTCTATCTGCTTGAGCTTCACCACCTGAGAGGAGGAGAAAGTGAGAAGACGACAAAAAGAAAGATTTGTTTTATCAGGGGGACGGTGTAATCTCAGAGAAGACAGACAGTAAATATTGGCAAAGGACCAGGAATACCCAGTGGTGCCTGAGGAAAAAAATGACTTTTGATGTCCATTAGGGGCAATTTTTCAAAAATAACATTTATTAAATTACTGAAAGGCCAGCAGGGGCAAGGGGTTTCTTTCTATTTCTGGTATTAGGACAAACAAGCATGTAGGAAAGATGGAACAGTCTAATCAGGTGGAACTACACTAGGACCACCAAAGGGGGCCAAAGGAGGCCAAAGTGCCAAATTTTGCCCTGCCATAAGGTTCAATTTGGCCCGCTATTTAAAACGATTATTTGGACTGTAAATTTACAATAAATGCAGGACTAATTATAAAAAATATGTAAGAAATATATAGTTTAAAATCTATAAATGAATGTCTTGGCTGTTTTCTTTTTGTAAGATAAAGATGCTCTTGATCTTCTTCCATCCATCCATCCATCCATCCTCTACCTCTTATCCTGTTAAGGGTAGCGGGGGGCTGGAGCCTATCCCAGCGGCTTTCGGGCGAGAGGCGGGGTTCACCCTGGACAGGTCGCCAGCCCATCACAGGGCCAACACATAGAGACAGACAATCATTCACACTCACAGCCACACCTACGGTCAATTTAGAGTATCAATCAGCCTCGTCCCCTCTTGATGTCTTTGGACTGTGGGAGGAAGCTGGAGTACCAGAGAGAACCCACACAGGCACAGGGAGAACATGCAGACTCCACACAGAAAGATCCTGTGATGGAGCCGGGACTCGAACCTGCAACCTTCTTGCTGTGAGGCCACAGTGCTGACCACTGCACCACCGTGCCACCCTTTGATCTTCTTCATTTAAAAAAAAAAAAGAAGTCATGGTACACAGACAAAAGACATTTTAACAAATAACACACCTGCTTTAGTTTGGTGCACCCCTGAACTACAATAAGCGCTTCAAAGTTGTACACCTCCACCCTCCAATCAATCAAGTTGCAATTTACATCCGTGTGTCCATCATCCATCATAAATACAGTGGAAGTCCTTCTGTCCCCCAAGTTACAGTGTGAATATCGACCACGATAATGTAACAGCAAACTTGCTTGTAAAGACATCCACGTATAATTTGGTCATAATCAGTATTTGTCCAAAAATTGGCTTTGTGAGGTCACAGTGACCTTGACAGTTGTCCACTAAATTTCCAAGGGGATGTTGGCCCCAGTCGGTAATCAGGAATTTCCCTGTGGTTTCTCAGCTTTTGATCAGGTCAAGTTTCCATGCCTTCCTGAGGCGTCATGTTAATGAGAATGGGACAAGATGGACAAACCACAACAAAAAAAATGTCCCTCTATTCTTCAGAATGTCCAACGTCACAATGTAACGTATGTAGAAAGCACTCAGATAGGCCCCGCCTTCACTGAAGAGGTTACAGATTATGAATATGCTTTCATCAAGAAAAGGTACCAAAATATTCTTTCCATCGTGCTAAAATGGGTCTTCCAGATCACCGATCCAGAAAACCATCAAGACAATTTTGAGAATCTGCGATATTCTTAATAGCTATATCCTTGCCAACAGCGTAGAAGAACCTTCAGGATCCAGGATCTATAATTTGATCCAGATCACCTCCAAAACACTTGTTCCCTCACGATCCTCTCATCACCATGGAAACATTAGGTTCACAACCACTTTCACAGAAGTATTTCAACATCACTAATATTCATATAAAAAGGGGGGCACGGCTCAGGGGTAGAGTGGCCGTCTAGCAACCAAAGGGTCGCTGGTTCGATCCTCACTTTCCCCAGTGACCGTGTTGAAGTGTCCTTAAGCAAGATCCTGAGCCCCTGATTGCCCTGATCGGTCCTGTGACCCATCTGGGGTGAACCCCACCTCTCGCCCAATGCCAGCTGGGATAGGCTCCGCCCCCCGCAACCCTTAACGGATAAGCGGTATAGAAAAGGATGGATAATGTTCATATTTGTGCATGTCACTTTCAGTTCATATATCCATGTTTCCTGCTGTGATTTTCTTTGATTGCTATTATAAAATACCAGCGTCACGAACATCGTGGTGTTGTTGTAACTATTTCAACGGGCTCCGCCCCGCTGTCGTCACTATGACCCCTGACCTGGACTGACCTTCTGCTTGTTGAGGATCTTCATGGCATAATGTTGTCCAGTTTCTCTGTGCCTCACCAGCATAACACGGCCAAATGAGCCTGTGCCCAGGGTTTTCAACCTCTCAAACTGCTCCAGGCCAGCAGTGTTCTGAGCAGGCGAAACAAGGAAAAAAAAACAAAAAAACAATGAAAACAAGTCTGTTCATTTGATTTATCTGCAAAATATCAACATTGATTCCATTCAACTTTTTTTTTTTTCTCTTTTACAAGGCAGAAAATTCTATACATCGAATGTCGAGTAGCTGCCTGTGTCTGCAGGTAAGTATTTGGGAAGAACACCTTGCTTAGATGGAAACCTCTCGGCGACATCTACCTTTGAATAAACTAATCACACTAACAGCTGAAACGAGTAAGCTGATGAATATTCATTGAGGACAGTGCAGAGGTCAGAGCCACACATTTATCTGAAGAGAACTCACTCCTTCTGACCAATCGGAATGTAGGACAAGATGAAATAATGTTAGAGGATGTAAAGAACACTCTTTAACATTGAACTAATATTATTATGAGGGTACCACTTTAAAATAAACCTCCCTTTATAAAGGGTTAATAAATCGTCGTGAGCGCATTGCTACTTGCATTGTAAACACTTAATAAACCATAAATTATCGGTTGTAAATGACGTATAACCTCATTTTCCACATTTCGATGTGAGGTCAGTATTTAGCAAGATGACGGTACGCTATTCTACTGCATTTCTATCCATTAAGGTTTAATAGGCCATCAGGTCTTGTTACCTAGATGGATAAAAATGCAGTAATAAAACATACCTTCACCTTGCCAAATAGTGACCCCGTACTGATGTATGATATACTTATTTGTAAAATGTCCAAAAGAGACAAAAAAATGGACTGAAATCTCAATTACTTATTTAGGGTCGGATAAAACAGCTTTCTTCAAATTTATCAAGGCAAACCGATCACGTGGAACAAATTCGAGCCTGTTTACGGGTTTTATTTCAAAGGATTTTTTTCAGGACAGCGTCCCCCAAACAACTGAACATCTCTGATGACAACATCTACGGGGAGGAAAATGACTTAAGCTTACAGAAACAATAATAATAATAATAGAATTGACCCAACTTGATCAGCACTCATATGTAAGGATCCCTAACCTGTGCAGGGTTCTCCCACTTCTTGAGGAAATCCTCTTTGGCTTTAGCAAGGAACTCCTTGACTGTGGAAGACAGAGACAGAGAGGGTATAATAGTGAAACAATATACAGTATACTGTAACCACTATATATATATCCTGAATGATTTTTGTGAATGTTTCGGCATTAAATGTCTTATTGTTCTTTTTTGTATCATTTGCTGACTTTGATTAAATATACAGCAAATAACAGTGAAAAGTATGAGGGATGACACGTCGCCTAAATCGATTCCAGCTCCAACGATTCAACGTAATTAATGCAAAATTCAAATGTGGATCGATACAGAGATCTGACATCTGTGATGAAATTTAGAAATTACCAATATACAACTAACTGGTATAACTGGTGTTTTTAAAAGGCAAGAAACACCTGATGGACTTTATTGAATTGCATTATGGGAATTGAAGGATGCAGCGGTTATTTTTTTTAAATCAACTCATACCAAAGACTAAAAATCCAGATATCTCTGTCTCTCCTGCCTCGACCCTTCCTCTCTGACCTTTTCCATGTCTTCAAACATTACGGTGATGAATGCTAAATCCCTGGAATGTTTTATTCATCAGTGTTAAAACAAACAAACAAAAAAACATTATTCACACTTTAATCATTTTGAGTACAAGTGTAATCAATGTATTAACATTTAGGCTAAAAATATTTAATTTTCTACCGGGAGGTTAAAGGTTATGATTACAAAGTAGGCTGGTAGCTTCTACTACTGACCGCTTCCTGCCCTTGAGCAAGGCACCAGCTCTTCATCCATGCTTTAACCCAAATCACACGTCTCCTACGTTAAAAACTTCACCGCTGTAGCCTGTCGTGCACTTAATACATGCTGGATGACCAGTGAGGGATTTCGGACACTAACAGAGCATCAGAATGCTGAGGAACCTGCAGGTGTGAGGGTATAGTGGCAACGATGATGACCATTCTGATACCTGGATTAATTAATATATCAGCTTATACAGGGTACTGGACTGACACCGTTGTGTTGGAAAAAAACAAATAATGCCACATCGCTGACATTTTGTTAGCATCTAGCACATCTGGCTAATATCACATAGCAGAGATCAAATCCTGCTCCCTGAAACAGAGTAGCTCCCAGCAGAAGCACAGCAATGCATCCCCGCAACTTTTATGGGAAATAGTTGGGTCTCACTGATGCAAAGAGTTCCGTACTGTTTAACACTGACGCCTCATTCTTTTAAATCAGTATTGGAGGCATTTCTGGTGCTGTAAGTATGCATTTCTCATACAGTAGATACACATTTCTGGTGCAATATGAGGGGGATTCCTGGACCTCCATGTAAGCATTTCTGGTACAGTAAGTATATATTTCTACTACAATAATTGTGCATTTTTGGTACTGTAAGTATGCATGTCAGGCACAGTATCAGTAGAAGTTCTGGTACAGTAAGTTTGTATTTCTAGTACAATATCAGAGGCCTTTCCACTACTAGTATGAGTATTTAGAGCCATATTTCATACACTCCTTCCATCATTGTTTAGAATTGAATGTTAGCGGGATAACAAAACGCTGTTGCAGGCTGGCTTGAATGTAAAATATAAATACAAAAAGGCCCTGCTCACTGCAGGCAGAAATAAATTTTTAAAAAAAACAACAACAACATATCTATACTTGAAATGGCACCTTAAGAACTAAAGTCCCAAGAAATACCAACTCTGATGAATGCACCAGTCCGATGGCCTCCGTCCTAAGCATTCATCCTCACCTCAGAGTACAGCAGAACCACTCAGAACAGTTCAGCCAAACCTGCAGACATTTATGGGTCCATCAAACTAAATAAGTGTCCAAAAAGATTAGATTCATCTGCACATGGTTTCAGTAGCATCTCTTTCCCGGAGCAACAGGCTCAGAGGCGTTTGGTAAATATCTGACACATTGTTGGGATCTTTCCAATGTTTCTGTGCACTAAAGATGTCAAGATGCTAACAGTTTACAATTGCTAATTGCTGTTGGCTGTGTTGCAGGTCACACACTGATTACAGCTCTGGAAAAATGACGCTGCTCAGCCTCATCTGGGGAGAAGTACCGTGTCACTCCTTGGGTGCTTTTGAATTTAAATTGATGGCACAAGCTAATTGGTTTGCAGCAGTGGATCTTCGTGGATGAATGGGGAAGCAGGACCTAACAGAGGCCTCTTTTTTGTGCCTCTGTGGTTTGTGGTGTGAAGCTCGTATAGACTACAGCTGTACCACATCGCCTCTGACCATTTCAAACGGCTGTATCAGAACAGGTGCTGCCCAGGAGTGATGTGTGCTGGCGACAGTACCCACCGCTTTCCATCTCGCTGCCCTTCCTGGCCGTGGGCGCGTTGCCCATGATGACAACCTGTCAACGGGCGATCCGTGGCTCTTTGGCCCTTCCAAGCAGGTCTAAGCTCGATTAGGTCTGAACAGTATATCCTAAATCCAAAGGTAGCTAGCGTTAACTCCGAGATCCCGGTCTACACCAGACTGGCAACTGCTGGTAGTCCAGCCGCTCATTCATCAACAGGCGGCCGATGTGGCGCTTCAATCTCGGGTTGCTATCGCGGAGGTATGTCGGTCACTGGGGCTTCGCTGGACTGTCAGGTCGAGTTCAGCGCAGTCGGCCTGAACACGGAGGATCCAGTCTTCTCCTGTCCCTCCTTACAGCCCCCGCCGAGCGAGGCCCCCCGGCTCCCCACCTTTCCCCCAGCCCGAAAACAGCAATACCAAGGGCGGGGATGCAATGTTGTCAGCCGGCAGCCTGCCGCTCAGTGTAACCAAACCCAGCTTTTAAAAATCAAATCCTGACGGGGGTCCGACATCGACGGGAATTCGCCCAAATCAACATTGCCCCCCCCCCGTAGCCCCGGAGACGAGCGAGATGACGGAACTACAGGCGAGTGAATGTCCCGCCTGCTGGCCAGAAGTGGGATTGATTGACAGGTGAACCTCGACTACTGATTGGTCAGCGCCACGGCGATGTCCACCGGAGCGCTCTGATTGGTCTGTCGCAATCTATCAACATCGGCAGCGACCCGCCGCCCTACAAAAAGCAAGCGAGGGAAACGTCACTAATTATTTTCCTCCCGACGACTTTCTCCCGTGTCTTTCCTGCACCCGCTCGTCGTGGTCGAACCAAGAGGATTTCTGTGAATGCGCTGATGGCAGTTGACTAACAGCAGCTGTTGAGATGAATGCACCCTCCTCCATCCTTAAAAAACGCCCTCCAGTCGCCCCCCTCCCTTTCCACCGCCAAGCGACTGATACACGTTTCGCTAAGTGACGTCAACCACGAGTTATTTTTAGAAATGTTGGCCACACTCTAACGCACGCGCGGCGCGGTCTGGTTGGCAGGACGGCCGTGGAGGGAGGGAGGGAGGGGAGAGTTTATCCTGCTGGAAAAAATCATGACAATAATTTAACATTTGTTGGATCAGAACCCGCGGAGCCACACATCTTCTATGGACCGTCTCCTACCCGTCATCCTGTCCCTGCACCTGCATTAGCAACGGACCACAGTGGCCATTTATTAGCAGTATTTTAAGAAAAAAATCTCAATGATTTCCATCTGAATGTTTCCTATTTCAATAATTTGACTTTGTGCTGGTTAAAAAAAGGATCCCAGGCCCATGCGCAAACTCCCTAGCTGGTAACAGGAGGGGGCAACTGCAGGGTGGAAATCCATCATCTTATAGTGACATTAAGCTCGGAAGAGCAGGCGATGATGAACTCAGAGAAGCCTGTTTTGCATTTCTCCTCGGTAAAGACAAGCGCTGGTTTCCAGAGGAACAGATCACATGGACTAAAGAGAGCAGGCGATGTGTGTAGATTTCGATGCCCTAAATATAAACATGTACACCACAGATGCCAGTACTTTTACCCGTCATCCAGCCAGTCCATTCATCTAAGAGATAAAATGGGTGAGAGCAGACAGTCCAATCCCCCTCCTTTTTTTCTGCAGTTGCTTAGCAACATGAGGCTAGAGTGAAAATGGTGGTGATGCTGCTGCATTTTATGAATGAAGTCAGGGAAAAAAAAACTCCAGGAAAGAGGTGTGTGTGTGGGGGGGGGAGCCGAGTGACTGTTGTTGTTTTGCTCCCTTCCCCGCTTCCCTCAGTCGACACAGCTGTATCAGTGAGCTGTGGTGAAAGCAGCACAATGTCCACAAAACCAACTTTATTATATGTAACTGTTGATACAAACGGGCAGAAAATAAGTACAAAAAAATCCAAAATATTCGTCTCCTCATTTTGAAGACAAACAAAGCGCTTGGAAAACATTATTTACATTGAGCCCGACAACGTTGCCGCAACAAGGCATTCATTTGTCCTGTGTCTCCTCATATGGGCGTTTTGTGCATGATTACAAATCCCGTATGTAAAGGGACATTATCTGAAGTGGGCCGTGTTGTACCAGGGAGCTTAATTTACCAATCAGGACACCAAGCTCAACAAGTCTCGTCATATCGGTCCAGCCTCCAAACGATTGAGTTTTGCGCTGTTCCAGGCTAGATTGTTTTTTTTTAGCAGACTCAGATTTGATTCAGTACAATGGTTTTGTCAGGAGGAGGCCCTTGATGAGGTATGAGGTTCCCTGCACAGCTATCCAGATAACTCACAACCACAGATTTGTGTCCACACACATTTTGGCTGCTACAAATTGAATTCGGATGGACAAAAGTACATTTCTGCAAGTTGCCAGTGCTCCACCTTTCAGAGACGCACATTCTGTCCCAAGCTGTGGTTTATGTTTGACAATGTGAGCAGCACATTGTGGTACGAAATCAGAGTGTGGATGTGACTTGCATGTTTCAGGGCTGTGAGGACATGCTCTTGTCAACAGACCATCGTAACTTTAACATTGTCCTTAGAACTTGTGACACGGTGATAGTAAAATAAGACAATGATGGTGTGAAAGAGTGAGAAAAATAATAGGAGAGAATTCCAGGTGAATCCCATCTGTGTAACCTGCCATGCCCATGGCTCTTCTTAATGTCCATTGATCCGGCAAGTAGAGATGACAAATGGCTGGTCCATTCTTACATGCAGTCCATGGAATTGTCTGGCATCAGTCCGAGAGGCGGCATCTTCCCAGGTATACAGGATGGGGGGAGCATGCCGCTAATGTTGGGGGACGGGTCAACATTTTCGCTGTCCTCCAGCTTATCTGCCAAGCCTTCCCAGTTGATATGGAAGCGGGTGACACGGGGGTTGGAGGCCAAGATGTTCCTCTGGAGCTAAAAACAAAACAAGTCAAATGTGTAGTGAACTTGACAGAATACTGGTTCAATCCCAAACCACCCCTAACCCCCCCCTCGTTCCTGTGGAGGGATTTTAAGTGAGTCTGCATCGCAACAGACTCCAACAAAGTCACTTGGAAGTCGCTAGCATGATACTTCAGTATTTGTATCAGTGTGTTGTGTGGAAATATTTAAAACAAATATAAACTTTGTCCTTGAATGTTGATAATTGATAACGTCAGCTTTTGTTTTAGAGAGGAGGCTGTTGAGCTAACGAACTAGCACGAAAGCATGTTTAGCAAGAAGAAACAAACAGCTAAACAAGCATGGCGTACCCATGTTGACAGCTTTTTTCCTGTGTCTGCGAGTAAGTGGAGAGGGTCTCTTAAAGATTTTACACACTTCCCCTCAAAAAGGAATGCTGTGGTTGGGAGTGTCGCTTCATACAAAGTGAGACTTGTAGTAGGCCTGGGCGATTTATCGATTAATTCGAGTTTTTTGTTGCGGACGATTGTAAAAATAAAAAATTAGAGTTTTTACTCTCCTTGCTATGGTGCACCTTTTGTCCCCCATGAGCTTCCATAGCTTTCCCCCTCACCCCTCACCCTTGTTTCCTGTGTACGAATAGCAGCAACATGGCTAACGGGAGAGAGAAGTTTGTTTCCAAGAAAGGAGTAGTATCGTCAGTAGTTTGGAACTGGTTTGGGTTTGCGGCGACAGACGTTGAACAAGTGACTGCACGCTGCAAAGTTTGTCTGAACAACAAAAGGCAGCAGCACAACAAATTTATTTCAGCATCTAAAACAGAGGCATCCAGCCGAGTGGGAGGAATACCGCTCTTTGTGAGGGGAACAAGACTGCTATAACTGACAAACTCCCACTAAAAAAAAACAAAAAACAGCTTACTGTGGTGGAAACATTTACCCACGGGGAAAAAAAAATCGTACATTTTTTTTTTTTGTGAAAAAAAATCTGACATTTTATTTTTAGTCCATATTGCCCAGGCCTAACTTGTAGTGTTGGGCGAGTGAGTAGGGGCCAGTTTGGGAGTGAGTCACAGTCCACCAGAGGCCATTATTACACTTCATTATTGGGGGTCACGTCAGCACCCCTCCTCACATTTCTCGGCTCTTTTTCATGATTACACAGCGAGTGGCTCCGACCAAGCGGGGGGGAGATGGGAGTGATGGATTCACATTTTTTAATTTCGCAAGTACCCCCTTTTAAAACGTACTCTTTAAAAACAACTTGAAAGGGAAGGCTATTAAGTTACATGAAACATGTAATCTGGAGAAAAAGAGGAAAATGAATAAACCAAATAAAGAAACTGAAATTTTGCCTCTGAGTTGCATTTCAAACCACCAGAGAGCAGCAGAGAACTCTGCTACTCTTCCCAAAGAGGGTCCCACTGCCAGAAATACATTGCTGCTGATATGCTGGGCTACAATTAATGATTTTTTTTTCTTTAATGAGTGATCTTTTGACTATTTTCTTAATTGGTGGATTATTTGTTGAGTCTGTTACATGTTACAAAGTTGAGAAAAGTCTTGACTGAGTTTTCCTAATGCTCAAGATGATGCACCCCAAAGGTTTTGTTTTGTCCCAAACATAAAGTTTCATGTCAAAGGCTTTTTTCAACGATGGTTCCCAGTGCACTACTGGACATACCCACTAGGCACCGCTGCTGATTGTCACTGTTCACGCGTGACATGCAGAAATAAGAACGGAAAGTTAAAAATATAAACAGCAAAATGAGTCAGATTTGCGAGTTAGTCCTCATTCTTGACTGCCACAAGCTTTATTCCATGTATCAAAGACTATACATTAGATTAGTTCAGGGATTCGATTCAGCTTCACTCATACACGTCATGGATCGATCTCATAGGTCTTGTTGATCGTCTTACTTTCGGATATGCTGTGAGACGAACACACTCGGATTTTCTCATTGAAGTATTTGCTCTGTTATCGCACGTATCTAAATGTACGCTTCCTAAATGAGGGTGAACTTCGCTCCAGAATGTACCAGAACATTTTTTTTTAACAGTGACCTTGTTTCATTTTGCTGCTCTCTCCCTGCATGCTGCAGTCATTTAGCAGAGCCCCCCCCCCCCCCCCCCCCCCCCCCGCTGTCTGCGCGGAGCAGAACGGATCATTCTGAGGTTTAGTTTCTAAAGTAACACAGAAACCGATTCCTTGCTTTATTAAATTGATGGCTGAATACAAGGAAATAACGAGGTGTTATTTAGGGATCCATGGCGTAGTATCATCTCCTTCAGCTTCTCAGCACTTTTTGCTGCACTGTTGTTAATGGGCGTACACGCGTTGGCCTTGGGTCACTTCTGATTGGTCAGCCTGACTGTCTGTCACACAACTAAAATCCCCATATAAAAACAGATTAATCGCAGTCTTAGGAATTTGCTAATTGGGTTGTCTCGTATTGTGATTTCGATTTAATCTCAATCAATCGTTCGGTAGTAAGTGAGGCGAGATGTCCTCTGGAGGGCAGTAACAGGCCCTGTCGTTCACATCACAGCCTTCCCAGCATATCTCCAGTAACGTTCCACGGAAGTGAGGAGGGAAAATAGCTGTCAAGATTTCCCATAAGATCAATTCCGGTCTTATTCTGGGAAAAATGTTGGAACATTTATGTATGAATGATCGAGGGGGTGACGAAACCAGCAAATATTCACAAGAGAAGTTGGAATTAGAGAATATTGACAGTTATCATGCACAACATTTTATCCGAAGGTATGGAAATTTTCCAAATAATGGTTGAGTAATTAAAATATTCAAGTTTTATACCAAATCTCTATACTATACTATAATAAAGCGTTTGTTTAAACAAAACAACTGCATTTGTCAACAGGTCATATTTGTGGAGTATCATCTACTGGGATACAGTGAAACTATTTTTAATTGCAACCTGAAAGGTTCCAACCATCACAAGCATTGTTGTGACACTGACATGATGCACCGGGATCTTTGTATGCTCATCAGTTAGCACAAGTGTGAGTTACCTGTGTGTAGTCTGGTTTGAGGGGTGGGTTTTCCCGTAGTTCAGGGTCTGTGTATTCATTGTTGACATAGTAACCAATGCGGATGAACTCCTGTCCACGGTAGGTGCAGGTTATAAGGACTACAGTCACTCCCACTGCATCACTCTCTGGAATCAGCCCCGTGTTAGGAGCATCAGCCTGAGAGGAGTGAAGAACACGCGGAGGAGGAGATAAGATGGAAGTTATCCTGGTAATGTGGTTAAAGCAGTGGCGTGTGAACGCCTAACTCACCTGAAACACAAACATGTGTCTGCCAGCTGGCACCGGGCCAACTAGAACTGAGTCCAGAACCTGGTCGTACTCTTCACTCTCTGCTGATCCGACATAGATGATCTTCCATTCGAGATCTGACACACACACACACACACACACACACACACACACACACACACACACACACACACACACACACACACACACACACACACAGAGTCATATATCCATCAGTGCAGAGGACATTAGCGATAACTTCAATGTTACTTTTTTCCTCCTCCTTATTGGGGAGTCACCAAAAAATGTGTGTTAAGAGATTCACACCTCCCTCAACATGAGAATTTCTCCAGCACACACACAATATTAAGATGTTACACCGACTACAGCTAAGACATTGATGTTTAACCATACGCTTTTCACAAATGAATACGTGAAAAAGGACACATTTTGAACAAAACCACTGATTTGTAATTTGATTTCTACAACAGAATATCCTCAGAACCCAGGATGCTGAGCCTCGTCCCCAGACATCAGAACACATTCAAAAATATAGATGTCAACACATAGAAACTCCTTCATCTATGAATTTGAAGCCACAGTTCAATTCTTATAAATGGCTAATATGCAGGGTTGCTTCATATACATGACACCTGTTGCTTTAATGGTATTAAGCAAGCACCTTATTTTGATAACATTTAACAAAGCAGGTATCAGCTAAACTAGCCTTGACTGGAACCCTGTCAAGCTCTCTCTAAAGTAAGTTGTTGCTGTTGACAGTTTGTTGACGTAGGTTTCAACAGATGTCATTTAGTCCTTCACTAAGATATACAAATTTATAATCTCTAAAAACGTGTGAACTGCTACTGGATCTGCAAAAGGAATCAAAAGAGAAAAATGTTCAGGTGAACAGTGTTTTTATTCGGGATGCTTATTTATTGTATATTCCTTGTATTCCTGTACAATAACTCCAATCCCATAATGAATGTCAGATGAAACGCAAGCGAACAACTATTATTTGTATAAATGTAAAAAAAGAAGAAGAATAAAGCACTTTCTCTGGTTATTTTGTTCGTCTCTAGTTCACATGACATGAAAAGAAAAAAAAATACATATTTAACTCAGCAAATGTGTTTTCCTTTCAAATGTCCTGTAGGCCACTTCTTCACATTGTTGTACTATAAATGCGTGAGTCTCTTCCCGGTTCCCGGCAAATCCTTGCGTTTGTCTGTTGCCACAGTAACTTAACTTGATTAACCAATCGGCTAGTCGGAAGAAAACGCGCAATTAGCCTCCGAACCAATCACAGCAGTCCGGAGGCGGGGCCCTGAACACGAACGCGCCAGCGCCAAAATTTAACATGACACATTAATTGCCATTGACTGTTATCGATAATAAAAACTGGAACGTCATCAACAAAACAGCGTGTTTATTGACCAGTTACAATGCTAAGTGTGTGCTTATGGTGCGCTCGTGTACAATTAGGCAGAACGTGAACCAGGAGCGGTATTTGACCACTGAAAGAGCAAAGTAACTGAATTTACAGGAAAGGTGAAAGCGATACATACCTTCTGGCAAATCCTCCATGCACTCAAAAGTTATTTCGAACTGAAAGGGGTTTCCAAATGGACTCGGATTGTCCAGAACAGCGACATTTAGCACTTGTACCTTTGCCATGGCGGTTTTCAAACTTGAAAACTCGAGCTGTTAGCGTATCTCTACGTGAACTAAGTCTCCGTCCTCGCTTCAGTATCGCTACGTTCCCGGGTTTCTTCCCAGGTTCTAAAAATATACGAGCCTTTTTACTCTCCCACAACCCACAGAACTGGACTGGTGGCGGAAGTACGTCTCTTCTTCCCTGCCAGACACTAGTCGTTGTAATATTCTCGCTGTTGCCACCTGCCGGTCATTTGTTAAACAACGGGTCAAAAAATGCATCCGTAAACATCCCTGTTTCTGTTACAATATTATGAAGTTATAATTGTCACCATTAGTAAACCCTTGGTAGTCTCTATCATAACAGAGTAAATTACTATCTCTTGTTGTAAGCATCATAAAAACCTTGCTTTCAATTATCATAATGATAAAATGTAAAGAAAAAAAGATGGGGATTTCTAAATTTCGAAGTAAATTTAATGATGGACAATTTTTCATGACCTGGCATCCATCCATCCATTGTCTTCCGCTTATTCCTGTTAAGGGTTGCGGGGGAAGGGGGGGGGGCTGGAGCCTATCCCAGCGGCTACGGGTGAGAGGCAGGGTTCAAACTGGACAGGTCACCAGTCCATCTCAGGGCCAAAACATAAAGACAGACAACCATTCACACTCACAGTCACACCTACAGTCAATTTAGAGTATCAATCAGCCTCGTCCTCTCTTGATGTCTTTGGACTGTGGGAGGAAGCTGGAGTACCAGAGAGAACCCACACAGGAACAGGGAGAACATGGAGACTCCACACTGAAAGATCCTGTGCTGAAGCCGGGACTCGAACCCGGACCCTTCTTGCTGTGAGGTGACAGTGCTAAATGACCTGGAAATTAAAATGATTTATTCTTTGTGGCTTTTAAGAAGTAAAATCATTAGCAAACTTGAAAAATCAGTAATATCTCAATAAATTGCGTGTGAGAGCAGCAAGCTGCCAGCTAGTGTTATTAGTGATGCTGTTACCACTGCAGAACTATTTTAATAATTATCTGAAAGAGAGACGTGTCTGAGTTTTGGGTTGACTGACGGAGGCATGTTGTATTTTCACAATTCAGGAGTGTAATTGTATATTGTTTGTATGCATTTTGCCTTCATCACATTTGTTCCCAGTGAAATTGGAGGTCAGATCACTGGATCTGGACTTCAGGGGGCTAACCATTGAACCATGGAACCCACCTCTTTATCTACTTCTTGTCTCCTGCCAAAATTCGTGTGGGGCAATAAATGTCATAAAGATGACCAATTTTGAATTCCAGAGTCATCATACATTTATCTTTGAATTTATGAATACCGAGTCCACTGTAGTGCATATAACGTTCCACATGTAGCACTGAAGTAAAAATGTTCCTTGGTAAATGAGCTGTCAGCGGTGTTCCAGTGGCACCGAAGTCATCCTCTGATTGATGAAGGTGCAGGGCAACAAACTCAAGCCAGAAAATCTGTTCAGTGAGTTGTTTTTGTCTTTTGTTGTGTGAGTTTGCAGTACAGTTATTGTGTCACGTTGACATTGTTTTTCTAGTTATCTTGTGTTTTCCTCAGCTTCATTAAAGTAACTTTTGGGAGGAATGAACTCCAGTTTGCTCCTGGCGGTCAGTCCCGTAATCAATAACAGAACACATGAGACGGTGAAATTAAGACCATTTCACTTTAATCAACATTGTCATATTGTAACTTTTTCATCCTTTACATCTCATATGAATATTTACGTAAAAAGAATAATGGAAAAAATAAAAACACATTTTTGAAGACCATGAATATGACTAGGCAGCACGGTAGTGCAGTGGTCAGCACTGTCACCTCACAGCAAGAAGGTTCTGGGTTCGAGTCCCGGCTCCATCACAGGATCTTTCTGTGTGGAGTCTCCATGTTCTCCCTGTTCCTGTGTGGGTTCTCTCTGGTACTCCAGCTTCCTCCCACAGTCCAAAGACATCAAGAGGGGACGAGGCTGACTGATACTCTAAATTGACCGTAGGTGTGACTGTGAGTGTGAATGGTTGTCTGTCTCTATGTGTTGGTCCTGTGATGGACTGGTGACCTGTCCAGGGTGAACACCACCTCTCGCCCGTTGACGCTGGGATAGGCTCCAGCCCCCCCGTGACCCTTAATGTGTAGGAATAAGCGGAAGATGAGGATGGATGAATATGACTATTGTTGGCATCCAAAGTATTCGTACTGGTTGACCATCTCCTCTATGCCCAAGCAAATGGGTCGGTACGCATCCGTCTGACACTCTGCTTGCTTGGGCCAGTACTCCAGCCAGGTTTTCTCACCGAGCACATACTGATACCTGAAGAGAGCAAAACAAAACAAACCCAACCCATCAATAATGCACATTAAATGACCCTATTAATAGGATGTACTATGTACACAATCTTGCGCAAGACCATTGAGGTTGATGATAGTAAATTAACTTAAATTCTTGGGTGCAGCTCTAGAATCCAGACTCACATTGGACAAACATATCAAAAAAATGTCAAAAAACTATTTAAAAATCTGTATTATCTGCTTCAAATTAATGAGACATCATATATTAATAACAGCAGCGCATGTGCTTGTCATGATTTTCTCACGTACGTCATCCTGCCTTACAGCGTGGCGTGAACTCACTTTGACAACAGTTAAGCCAATTACAACTCCTTGAAAACCGACCTTTAAAAATAATGGACAAAATACAAAGGAAATGGCATCATGTGACCTTGATTAATTCTTTTTTTCTTCTCTCTTTCCTTTTTTCTTTATCAAAGGTCAGACCAAGGACAGGAGTTTGAAACCAACAAAAGCCACAATCTCTGTATGCAGAACATCAGTCTTATCAACTTGTTTGTTTAGTAGGATGTTGAGCCGCACTGTCACTACCAAATGCACAGAGTAAATGAAAAATAAATACTTTGTAGAATTAATTGATATGGTGCAACAAAACTTACGTTTGACCCTGGACGTCTCTGTGAATGTCTTGGGATGAACCCATGATCAGGTAGGTTTTGTCTTTCTGCAAGTCCAAAGCTTCCCTGCAGTGTGGATAACTGAGGACGGTTCGTTGCTTCCCCTGAGGACCCACATCCTCATTTCCTGTGATGGCACCATAGAAGAAGAGAAAGGTGTTGCTCAGGGAGTAAGAGCAAAACTAAAGGAGTTTAGTGCATTAGACCACTGACAGGTTGTATTTGACTGGTTTAACTTGTACAAAATTTTTATTTAGTTCAGCATCGTGTGAGGATATGAATTTTCCTGTCTAACTCTGCAAGAAAAGCGAATGAATCTCTTTCATTAAATGCCCTGTCTTTTGTTTTTTTGTTGGTTTTTTTTTAGGGCAAATCATTTTATTTCTGGCTAAAGTGGCACTATGACAATATGTATTGGGATTTTAGGATAACCCATAAAAATATCAGGAAAAATTCTTCAAGCGCTTAAAATAGAATATAGTTCAAAGAGTCACAGGTTCCAAGCCATAAATACCCACCTTCTTTGATGACTTGCATTATCCTCATTAGGTAAATGTCAGTCGACAAACCGTCTTTGAATTGTTCCACTTGCACTTTGTATACTGAGTACAGACAAGTTGCAGATGTATATTAGATTACTCATGACTTCAAACTCAGCGATACACCGGACAAATGCAGCTCATTTTCCGTCCCTTACTATAATCTATCTTGAAGGTCGGTGTACTCTCACAAGACTTGAGTGTGCGCTGTTCATTTGAGATTTCCCCCTTCTTCTGCATACTGCAGTTCTCTGGAAAAACACACAATAAGCCAAAAGTAAATAAGCGTATGGATGAGTTAGAAAGGTGTGTGTTGACAGGGGCAGGTTTTTGTTTCAATGACTGAGGTAAGGTCAGTAGTTCGCACAAGTTTAAAATATTTAGCATTAAATACAACAGCTTAATACAACTCTCGTGAATTTGAAAGTGTTTACTGTATGTGTCTGATATACAGTGGCTGCTGAAGTGGCTAAATGAGACGAAGGGCCTTTATCATCTCATTTCAACAATAAACATCACCACGCAGTAAACAAGCATGAAGCAAGTTAAAGTCACGCAGTCTGCGGTTAACTTTGTGGTTTCAATCATTTTGTGTTAGCTTAGAAAATCCCAAAGTGGTGCTCATTTGTAAAGATTATCTTGCCAATCAAAACAAGTATGTCTCATGAATATTTGTTTGGAGCTGAACTGATCTTCATCACAAAAAAACAAACAATGTAAAGATCCCATTGGCTTTTGGTCAAGGGAGCCCATGGAGAAGCTAACTTCTGCGTTGGCCAATAGCAAACAATTAGCTCTTGATCAGGCTTTGATAAACCCTGATTGCTCTTCTTGTGCTGGATTATTGTGTTTCCCTGTGATTACTCTGGCCACTTCCTTGTGTTCCAACACACACTTTAGCGTGTGTGGACAGTAGTATGGCTCTTTTCAGAAGCACAGATAGCAGGTTAGCGTGTCACCTCCTGTGAGCCTCTTCGCCCAGTTGCCCTTATTGTCCAAAAGGAGTTATTTGCATTTATTGCTGATGACTGACTGAGTAACTAATGACACCATCACCCAGCTCACCTTCAGCACATGTGCATTCATTGCCTCTGCACAGCTTCAGAAGCTGTCCAGCTTCCCTCTCCGGATGGTAAAATTTCACACAAGGTGTCTCTGACACAAGAGGAAGAAAACAATATTTAGATTCAGTATTTTGAACAACAGATGAATGCATGCATGTTCATCATTTAAGACATCGGACATATAATAGCAGCAGAGGAGAAACTCACGGTCATAGTATTCATAGACGGATACAGCAGCTGGTTGTAAGACGCCCACTTTGAGAGACTGATGGATCCTAAATGCGATCTCCTCTGTCCGCACGTGAGAAACCTGTGGGAACACGTAAGGCAAAAGTGAGACCGAACCAAATAGAAAATGAACAATTCCATAGAAAAAAAGGAAGGTGAAACGTACCTTGTCCAAGTAGATGATGAGTGAGCCTCTTTCTGACAGGGCTGTGTTCATCTCATATTTTTCAATGGTGCGGGCGCGTCCTTTAGACAACTACATAATTACACTTAATCAGTTACTTCAAACCATAAAGAATGCCTTGTTCTGCATAACTGGAAAGACTTAAAGTCCGTAAGGGTTTATGTAAAGGCTCTTACTAAATCCAGATCATTTGTGTTGACGGTGAAGCCGGTTAGCAAGCCAATGTCCAAGATTGACATAGATGCATCTCGTTCCTTGTTCTTATACCTGCACAGAACGCAGATGAAATCTTTAAAATAACGCATAAAAAGAAAAGAAAAAAAATACTGTAAATGACACTGATGCAAAAAAAACCAAAAGAAACTAGAAAAGAAACAGCTAACTCAAGAAAGCCCCTTCAAAACCATGTTTACAAAGTGGTTTTGCTCAGTTTTGCTAACGCTAAAATGAAATCAAGAAATCCGAGACAAAGTGCAGTAAAGCTACGTTGCTGGAATGACGTGTTGATCATACTCACAAAATCTCAATTCTTAGCTTGTATGTCACTTGATCTGAATCAGCTTTTTCTGGAAGAACAAAACATTGGATTTGCATTTTGTTTTTCATAGATGAATTGTACATTGTCTATTGTCTATTGTACATAGAATTGTAGGGAAAATGGGGAATTATAAAAGCAATAATTAGATATGTGAAATTAAAACGTGTGAAGGACATAAGATTACCTGGGAGCAGCTGCACGGACAAATCGAACCTGTCGCAGTCGCTTTCCTTTTCTTTAGGCAGAGCGTAATATAGCGACACCATCTGTCATATTGTCAAAAGTGTATCTTTAGAATGCTTTTCTTCTGCAAATATGCAGCTATGAGGAGAGAAGAAAATCTTGCACCTCATATAAACAAAAATAATTTCTTACCGTCAGCGTTGCTTCTCCTGTGCCTGTGGCAGTCACATTTAGATCCTGGTTTATATCATTGAGCTGTACGGATTTAACCATGCACAAATATGGATCAGCAGGAATGATAGCATTAATGAGACATCAGATGTTGCACGTGATAGGGTGAGCTATCTCACTTTAGATGTTCTCGTCGCATAATGGTTTTCCCTGTTGAAGTTGAATTTGTCCGGCCTTGACCTGCCTGGCAACATGATGTCCACATTTAGATCATATGCTGGCTCTTTAGCTGTGGACCAGTATTCAGCTACAGCTTGATATACAATAATTGTAGCCTGGAGGCAAAGAGAAGGAGGGAGAGAAAATGAGCACTGGAAAGAAATTTCACTGAAACAACGGCAGATAGAGAGAAAGTCTTGTTTACCTGAGTTGATCCATAACCCCCGCCCACCTTCTGCTGTTTTCTGAACCATCGCACAATACGTCCGGCTTTCTCAAAGTCCTATACCAAGAAGAGTCAAGAAAAGTGCTGTGTGATTGACTGATTCTTTTAAATGATACATAATTGTATTTTATGTCAATATGAAGTGTTCTAAACAGTCAATATTAAAAAGTATAAAATATCCCTAACATTTGAAGGCATTTTTTTTCGGAAACTGTTTGAAGCATTCTGTCGTCTGACGTGCTTTTGAAAGAAACATCAATCTTGGTACTCACCTTGACTTTGACCAAAGCTAGAAGAGCATAAGCTGTGGCTTCCAGTGTGTAAACATTTCCCTTAGGCACAGGCCAGTGGGTAAACTCTGCAGGAGACACAGAGAGACACTTTTATTAGGATGCTGTACCTGGGAAAATCAAAATTCTTAAAATACCGAACCTATTCCAAAAGGAAGAAGAAAAAAAGAAACTGTGAGGGAAGTTAAAATAATGTGTCCTTGTGAGGTTACTTGGCAAAGACACAAACAGGCTCGAGTCCTCGAGAGCCTCTATGCTGATTCTGATGCCAATAAATACAAAAATATGCAGAGGGATCATATTCAGTTGTTCCAAACTGTTTAACCGGTTCATCTATAGCCTTTCATTTAAAAAAAAAAATCAGCATAGCAATTGCTAATCATTTCTCCAAACCCTGAAAATAACTTGTGGGGTTCCTCAAAGAGCGTATTTAGGGCCTCTGTGTTATCCATCAATTTCACCAGGATACAGACAACTATGTTGATTTATGTGCTTAACATTTCAAGATCAGTTAATACTCCTTTAGAATATTGCACTGCTTAACCTCAATAAAATGTCATTATAGATTCAGTGACTCAGATAGGACAATTTGTCACGAAATTAAATTTTCCTCTCAAAACCTACCCTGATCCAGCATGCAAAAAAGAACCTTTGTGTAACACTTATCTCAGAGCTAAATTTTCATGTGGTTAGTTGTCAGTTGTGCTTTTCATCATATAAAAATCATGGATGAATGGTAGCCATGTTTCTTTCTGAGTCTCTAGGCTGATGGAAGACCCATGGTGATGTTGATGATTTAGAAAATATGCTTGCTGAGTTCTGACTTTTTCATGTGACATCACCTGGGGAAACAAACTTAAAGAGGATATCCTTGTTCAGCTTGTTTTCGTTTGCCAAAGCGTAGGATGTCATGGCAACAGCATATGGGTTGGTGAGGCTGGGCAGACGCTTTTCAAGGTAGGCAACAGCTTTCTCAATACTGTCTGGCAGACTCTGGAAAGAAGAAGAGTTTAATTATGTTAGAAAGGACAAATCAATCACTAAAAAAGGTAGGAAGGTCATAAATTCCTGCATTTTTTAATATCCACATCGTGTTTGATTCTGTGATGTTAACAGAGAGGGGAAAAAAAAGGTCGGGGGGGATTCTCACATTAACAATGTTGCTGCATAGCGTGCGTGACTCCTGCATAGCGATGAGACAGAAGGCCGTCATGGAAGCATCTGAATCGCCGCCGCGCACATCACCCTACACACACACACACACACACACTCATTAATCATTTTTTTTGTATCAAGATGAAGACTATTTTTAAATAACTGAAGATAATGTACACACAATCATCTCTCCGTGGCTTATCCGTCCAAGTTCTTTAAACATCCCGTCAGGTTGTTGTGCCTGGAGAACTATAAACTTGATGGCTTCACAGATCTTTTCTTTCTCCACTGCCACCAAATTGTTGGCAATGGCAAACACCTTGGCAACATAGGCTGTTAGCCTAGGAGAGGAGAGGAGAGGAGAGGTTTTAAAATGTCATCTTATTAAAAAAACAAAACAACAAACCAAGAAAATTTACATTAGATATTCAGAACCACAGCCCCTTTCTCTCCCACCAAACACAGATGTGGATACTAATTTCAACAAATGGCCCAGTTTGGTACAGCTAGCCTCCCTTACACCGGCTCTTAGACTTGCAGACTGCAGGGTTCAAGTCCTTATGAAACTGTTTAAAAGCAGGGGCTCCTCAAACACCCACATATGCAGAGTCATATTGGGTGTCTGCGAAAACTGTAAGGTTTGCCAGCAGAACCAAGCTGTAGAATGGAGAAAGTCCAACAAGGCCAATGTCCTTAAGACCCATTAAGAAAAGCTGCTTGTCATTGCCCAAACATCCAGCCATTAGTCTATGTTCAGTTCAAAGCCTGAAAGAAGCAATTTTAGACATAATGTCAATTAGCCCGTCCTCCCTCAGACACAGGCACATAGAGCACTGCTGCCCTGATCCAGTGGTAACCAGACCAGAAAAAGTCAAAAATGGCCCTGAATGCCTTGTAGGAGTCCAGCTGGTGGCGTTAGAGAAACAAACGTACGCCAGAGAGTCGAAGCAACCAAATGAACCCCTCACCTATATGACAAGTGCAGTAGCAACCATTTCCATTAAGACAACCAAACACGCACTTTCTCCTTCAGTTCTTCCCAGTTTTTCCTTTGAAACCCCCTGTGCCCTTCATTCCTTCTCTCCCCATTCAAGTCCTCCTGCCAAAGTGGGTACTTCACAGCTTCACCATTGCCCCAGCTGCAGAGCTCCATTCTTAGCCCAATTCACCCGTGCAGATGTTGCTCTGTTGTTGGGACAGTGCACCCCGCAAATACCTAACATCCCCCTGACTTGAAAGTATTAACGCCGTATGCATAGGCAGAGACTGAGCCTATCTCAGCTGACATTGGGCAAGAGGTGGGGTTCACCTTGGACAGGTCACCAGTCCATCGGAGGGCCATCAACAATTAGGGGCAAGTGAGAATTGAACCAGCGACCCTTCGGTTGCTAGACGGCCACTCTACCTCTGAGCCATGCTGCCCCCTAAGTGTAAAGTCTAAAGTGTGACTTGTGAAGATAAAGGAGGGGTAGGCGGCACCTGTTTTGGGCTTTTTTTCTATTTTTTCTATTTTCTTTTTTAATTTAACAAAAGAAACACAATATACAAACATTACAGCATAAATCTGTCTCAATCGTTTTTTGAATCATACTCTGTTCATGAACCCTCCCTCCTCGCTCCTCACAACCTACATTCACAGTAAATTACCACAAATATAGCTTCATGTATTCTATTAGCTATTCTATAGCTAGCTAGCAAAGTCGGCAAGTGGGTTTCTTACCTGTTCAAATGAAAGGCTGCTACTTGCACGTCCGTAGCTAAACCTTTTGATTCTTTAAGACTCCTACAGCGAGTAAATGAATCCCTAAGAATCACTCGCATTGCACCAAGCCTTTTATCCTTCTCCCTCTTATCTAACGCTTGTTCTATAAAAGACTTTTTTCTTTTGCTGTGTTTTCTTCTGGCTTTTTGGGATCCATGTTTGTCCTCCTTGATACTGCTCACCCAACACCGATCCAACAAGGCGTTCATACCCACTTTAGTCTTCCCAGTCTCAGCTAAGCTGCACAGTCAGGTGCATTTCGGTTTCGTCTGTTGATGGACAGCTAATCGGGCCAACCAATATAGCTGGTAGCAGTTTTTGATTGGGTGGAGGTAAATTTGGCCCTGCACCCCTTATTTATTAGGGATTTTGATGCTTCCTTTTTTAAACCTAATAGTTTATTGATTACCATGGACACACTGTGACAAATTCAGGGATTTTAACAAAAAGTACATAGAAATCCGGGAGCCTCCCCCTGCTTTAAGGCGACCTGAAGACCCAAAGGTGCCCCTCAAGTTGCATGCAGCCAGTAAGGTACAGTATAATTTTTTTCTGTATTTTATTTTGGTCAGCATTATTTCACATGTGTGTAATTTATTTTAAGCTAACATGGTTTATGATTTCATCATATATGTAGTTTTCATGGTGGATTTGGGGAGAAATCTTTAAATAAACCTGTCTCAAGAAAGCCACTTGTGTCTACCTGTGATTTGGGGGCGCTACAACCTGTAACACTAGGCGAGGGTTCATCCACCTTTCCACAGGTCTTTGTTTTGTCTTGAGCAGCTGCAGACTGAGAGCTACTCAGACGTACCACAGCTTCAGATACCTGCTGCTCCTGTAGCTCAGCCTGAGTCGCTCCCTCTCTCTGACTGAGCATTAACACACTCAGAATTACAAGCCTCAACAGCAAACTTTCGACAAAGATTGGGACACCAGCGCCAGAGTCACTGCGGCTCGAGCGGGAGGTCGTCAGCAACCAGGGCCCTCCACGACATCAGTGGCGCCAGACGCTCCCTGCTGTTTATGCAGACATGCTAAGCATTTGCGCCCCACATCTCCACACTCAAAACACAATCTGCCCTGAACTAGCATGGAGCATGCAGGAGCGCTCACTGTATCTTACTCTGAAGGACACCTCCAGTGTCTGCGCAGGACAGTCCAAAAACATGAATATCTGTCTCCTTAAGAGTCTGTGCATTTTTCAGTTCAAGATCTCAACATTCCAAACTCACAATTTCAGAACCTCCGCAACTCGTCCTTCAACAACATGTTGGGTACAAAAGGCAGAACACCGGGTACGGTGATAGGCATGAAGGGAACCAAGAGTGGAGAAACCTGCACAAACAAATCTCTGATAAACTCATGACTCTCAGTCAGCTGAAAACCAAAGGCCCAATCTTGAGGGAAACCACTACACCTTTATTCATTCTAGATGCATAGGACAGGTTGTCTTTCCAACCTGCTCCCCTGGAGCCAGCAGAACCTCCTCCACAAACACAGCGGCGTCTGGAGGTACTATGCATACCTCCTGACGTATGGATGGAGGAGGCGTCTCAGTGGACGCCATTCCTCCTGGAAACACAGACAGTCCTACCAGATCCACGACACAGCTGCCAACCAATACATAAACAAATAGATTCTTTCCTGATCATGCAGAAAACAGAGGAAAACTACAGGTGAACAAAAGCAAGATTCAAATTCCACGCCACTCACACACCCACCACCATGCTCACGCACACAGTCACCAGAAACGGAAACGAGAGGAGAGCAGAGGAAATTTTGATTTTGTTGAATTTATTTGCACATGAAATATATGAAATTAAATAGAGTCTAAGTTAAGGAGACTAACAAACCAATTAAACATGAGTTTCTGATCTTCCTCACCAGGTGCTGCTTTTGTGTTTGGCCCATACAGCAAAGGAACCATCCTTCTTCCGGTAGTTAAGCTGATGTGTGTAGCCTGGAAACACACAAAAACACATTTGCACCTCCTTGCGGTTAAGTTATGTACTGAATCTTATCCAGTAGTTGGTTATGACGAATTCAATCGGCATCTTCGTTTCCCCCGCCAACGAAGTACAATGATCGGTACTGCATGCAGTATTACCGTCAGCAGGATTAAATATTCAGTCTTGGCGAGGGGTGTGGCACTGGACAGTGAAGAACTCATTACATTTCGAGGCAGGTCCCTTTAACATGGCATTTGGCTGAGGTCTACATCAGCAAAATTTTGAACATCATATTGCCATGACGGAGGTCTACACTCCCCAAATGCATATAAAAAAATGCATGGATTTTATCTATATAAGGAAAATAAGACTCAGGACTGACAAGTATGATGTTTTGACTGTGTTGCATTCAGCAAATAAAACAAAAAACAAAAAAATTGAGGTTTTATCACTGATTTTTTGAGCCCACCTGTCTTGATGTGCTGCAAGGCTTCATTACGTTTCTCAAAGCCCACAGTTTCCCATTGGTTAGTTTTGTCCAAATATAAGGCAGCGATTACTGGCAGGGTCATGCGGATCATGTTCTGCTCTCCACAGCCAGAGGGCTGGACGATCAGACTTCCCATAGAGTTCCCACTAATAGCTTTCTCGACCAGTTCGCTCACCTGCTCTCTGCCTGAATGCACAAAAACAAACAGAAAGACATTATAAACAAACATGTAGAGGTCTCACATAACAAGTAACGTAATTCGTCAGTGACAAAGGTTTAAAAGTTACAATTTTAATTAAATAAACAGGTCACTGATCACGTATCACATGAGCAGAAGAAAAAAAGAAAAAAACTAAATCTCACCTGTCAGAGAGATCTGTGTGCTTGTGGGTGAGTTGGGAACCAAATCTTTCTTAGGAATTCCACTGTTGATAATTTCTACTTGTTTACCATCTAAGGAGACACAGTGGTCAAGTTAGGCTGCTTCCTTACCAAGTAATAAAAGTGTTAACGAGTGATTTAATCTGTCAACTCACCGACACCTTTGTTGGTTGGGTCCAGAATTATTATTTGAGGAGATTTTATCAGGACACCTTCAGGCTGGAAAACATCAGTGAGGAAAAACATCTTAGAAAACCATCTCTTTGTTCTTATTCACTTGTTCTTATCATTTTGCATTATACATTTTTTTTTGTCCATTTTTCTTACCACCACCCGTAGCATCCTCATGACTCCATCGCTGAGTGACGAGTCTTTAACAGCTGCTTTGACTTCAATACCGTATTTTCCTTCCTTGGTGGGAATAAGTACAAATGGTACAGATCGCGTCGTTTGTTGCCCAACCTCAACCTCCTGACGATACCTCCCTCTTCTGTAGGCTGAACTGCACACATGCTTCGTCTCAATCAGATCCACACGCACCTTGAGACCAAGAGAAAGACGAAAAGAGAAACACATTGAGGTTTGTGTACTTATATGCTGTAAATCTCACGATATCGTGGTCTCATTGGTTTGCTGAATGTCCTGACAGACCAGTGCAGAGTAGCAAAGACTTACTGTAACTGGCTCGAAGCCGTAGTTGTGGAGGATCGCCTTTACTTCTATCTGCTCTCCACGGACAGCTGAATAAGGCACCTTGAGGTCAATGAAGAATTCCTTCCGGACGATTACCTCTAATGGCTCGGCAATGCAGATTCCTTAAAGATGAAAGGGATCAGATCAAAACAAGGGATGACTCTGATGACAGGGGCAAATGGAGCAGCAGGAAAATCAAAGATACGATTTTGGTTTTTGGATTAGCGAGACACAAGTTTTGTTGCTTGGTTCTCACCGTGAGTTTTTGACAGACTGATGCCGGTGAACTGCCAGGTCGTGATTGAGTCTTGCAAGGGAATTTGGTTCGAATATGTTGTTGTTTCACTGAAACAAAAAAACAGTGTGATCTCTTTGACAGTAGCTTTAAGTTCTAGTGTTATGTCCAGTGTTATGTTTCAGTTTCCTCACCAGTTAGGGTTTTGTCTAGGGCAAGGAGGCAGTCGGATTTCTGACCACAGCCAACTGTCCGGGAACTTTGTCCGAGAAACAATCTCATTGCTGTCTATGTAACTATTGTCATCCTCCTCACCTAAAATCCAGGTTTAAAAAGGTCACTATGTTTCACAGATAGATAGTGAATAATAGCATGACATGTAATCCCCCTCCCCCCAGGTTTCCCTCCCATTTCTTACTACGAGCAAGTTTGAGGCTGTTGTGCTTCATCTCAGCTTGCGCGCCCTCCAGCTCCTTGCAGCAGAGTAGGAAGGCCTCAGCACAGGCTTTGCCCTCAGTGATGTACTCACTGCGCACCTCACAGGTGTATGAGAGGGGGGTCTCCTTCATGCCATCGTAACAACACTGACGTTGCAGCTCTTCTTGAAATTGACTCACTGGAGAGAAGAAATATGGGGAGGACATACAGTAATAAGGGGGAGCACAAGAGGGATGGGTGATGTAGCGCTGGACAGACAAGCAACATAAGATGTCTTAATACTACAGGTGTGGAAATGCCTCCTCAGTTCTAACATGCATTGCAATGCAGACGAGGATGTAAAAATCAATTTTCTAAATGATGTTGAAAACTGCGAGGGCGGCGCTGTGTTGGGCCAGTCTACAGTTTGCACCTCAGATTTACCCTGCAGTTAATCTTCCAAAAAAAAAGCATCAGTTGTAAACTTTTTTTTTTTTTTTTAATTCAAAGGGATAGTTCACCCAGTCACTCAGTCATTATTTATTCCTACTATAATGATGGAAGGTCAGGTGAGGCTTCACAGGAAAAGTTCCTGGATGTATCTCCCAGACAATTGAAGTAAATGGTTATTCATTTCCGTATGTTAAGAAAAATACAAAATAAAACCATAAAACACCTCTATCCTGCATATCAAAGGCCAAGGTATGAAGTACTATGAAGCTGTATGGAGGCACTTTATGGTGTTGTTAAGCTTTTTTTTTTTTACCCTTTAAAAATGGGTCACTAGTCACCTCATTGTTAGTGATGATTACTGAAAAAACACCTTTTACTTTTTAATTCCAGCAGGACTAAAAAAAAACAACCTGAATTTTCATTTTAAGGTGAACTGTCCCTTTTATAATAAATTAACTTTGCAAGACAGATGTGAAGTATGCGGTGTTACTCTGAGACATTACTAGAGTGGAGCTGCAACTTCAGTCCAACACAAACAAGAGCAGCTGACCGACACACACTGCAGCATTTGGCGTGAAGATGGCGACCAGGTGAAGAGCTCTGCTATGTGTGTATTGTTGAAATGTTTATGTACCGATACTTTTACCGAAAACATGCAGCTTTTTTATTTGACCGATTGTTGTAGGTGATTTTCCAAAGCACTTTACTTCTGTTCCAATTGATTAAGATATGGGGTGTGATCATAGAGAAAGATGAGGGAGCGACACATGAGAGCTGTTGATACTACAGACAGAGCTGATGACAGCTTGTGTTCATTGGGTAGCTGATGTGGTTGGTCTTACCTAAGCTGGTAGTGATGTCTGCTAGAGTAGAAGCTCGTCTCCGTCGGCTGGGGGCAGGGCATTTAAGGTCTGGAAATTCAATACAAATAAGATCATTACGATCACCATGCAAGGTTAAATCCAGACTAGAGCGCTAGGTACCTCTGACACATGATGCTGTAAAAATCAGATCATGATGGACATGGGGGGGGGGGCAGTTCTTGACAGAAAATATTCAGCAAACATATGCTGGACCACTAAAACATTATAAAAGTTAATTATGAGCTAAGACTTCAAAAGTAAGGATAGCAGGGATATGAAATATCCGGTAATGTCAAGTCGTGATGTTTATGGTGTCCATTAGCGACTTGGAAACCTAGAAATCATGAAATTTTCCACTCTCACTGAGGATTTTTAATTACAGCAGCGTTAAGACATAATAGGAGTACTGTATGTTCAGAGAAGCGTTATTTGACTTAGTTCCAACTTAGCTGTGGGGGCTACTACATCCTCACCCTACATCAGCTTGATCAAGTCTCCAATCGTGGTGCCCAAACGCAACCGATGTGTCTAAAGACAATTAAAGGAATATGCCAACTTTTTGGGGAAATACACACAAAGATCCTCCCAAGAGCCAGATGTCAAAACAGTTACCCTTCTCGCCTCTGTGCTGTACTAGGAAGCTGAGACACACTGAGACCAGATAACTAGCTTAGCACATTGAAAGCTAGTGTTTGGGAAGTGTAAGCATGTCGCCAAATAGGCTTTTAACCTAAGCAGGCTTTCCATGCATCGATATCATGCATCGTTTGTTGGAAGCAGTCATTGTGAAATATCTTAACATTACAATGAATTGTAATTTCAGAGTTGGGCACATAAACGGAACTACTTTCCTGACTGGGCAAAGTAATTTGATCCAGCACCTGAAACCACGATGTAACTTCACCAAACAAAATGAAACATTTGCTGATGACTAGAAGAGAAACTGCTTTCACCAATCATGCCAGCTTTGTAAGAGAGGCTGAGGAGGATTACTCCTGGACAACAACGATCCTGTATGTTCACTGGAAAAAGTCCATTTCCCCTAAAGAGCTGTTGTGTTCCTCTAAACATTTGGATGGAATGGCAGAAGAAGAAGGGCCAAAAACAATGACATGATGTTGTAAATTCACCTAGTCGGAACGGGGTCCCAGAGGCAGTGCTGGACTCAAACAGGAGCCCAGCATCATAGAACACACTCAAGCCGTCCTTCCCTCCACCAGGTGTGCAGCCAGTGTCATACTTCTCTACTATGTCCCAAATCTGAGCAAGACACACACACACACACACACACACACACACACACACACACACACACACACGCACACACACACAAGCACACACACACACACACACACGTTTACTTACACAATTACATGGAGAAGACATTGATTTCCTATAATTTATTTATTTATTTATTTTACCTTTTTCTGGGTGAGGCGGTGCTTGTTGTTTAGGACATAGACACCTTTGTCCACGGCCACCAGACCCACGGTGGAATCTGGGTCTCCTGTGACCTTCAGACCGAACATCCTCCGAGGCTCATAAGAACGGGCAGGACTCTGTGCTTCCAGCTTCAGCTAAACATGAGGGGATGGCAATGAATGGAACAAGCAGATTTTCATTCGTTAAAGAAATCACATCAGAGAAATATCCTGGAAATATAGTTCACGTCAGTGACGGGGTCTCACCGAGCCCATGCAGGTATCCTTGACATCCACCCAAACAGAGTCGGACACCACTTCCCTGTCATTAGCGTGGTAGTAAGCAATGATGCGGAATGATGGCAGCATGTTTTTGGTGATGGGAATTATCAGGGAAATCAGAATTTGACCTCTTGTCCTGTAGCGGCCAAAACTGACCAGTTGGCCTCTGCTTGTGATCTAAAGAATACATAAATATTTACACACTGAACAGATTTCTAAAAGGAACACCAGCGGCAGCATGCGCACACACGAACGGACGCGCACACACACACACACACACATACACACACACACAGAAGGGGCAAAACACCTCTCACCAGGTATGTGATGTCCTTATCTTCATTGTTCTGCTTGTTGAGGTTGAGGTTGACTTTCAGGTTATCTCCCATTTGCAGCTCAGCTGTGTCCACCCCTGCAAACAAACCTCCTTAGCCCACCACACCACCACGGCATTTAACAACCCCATTCAGCTTCCAGGATGTTTCTTACCTATGTGAATGTAACTTTTGCTCTGGGTGCTATATGGCTGAGCTTGCATGCTGGCTGATGCTTGCCTTTCACGGGAAATTCGATCATCATTGGTCTTTGCCTGAGGTTTAACACACACACACATACACACACACACACACACACACACACGCACAAACACAAAATAAATCACAGTCTTTCTTAGCAAATCTCTCCTCTGTCTGGAGTCTTTTTCTGACAAACTAAGCAAACAAAAAAAGAAACAAACAACTCCTACAGTAACTCGACGAGAATTAAGAGTGCATTTGATTAACAGATGAACCCATGCTGTTTGTGATGTTTAATATTTGGCCACCAAGATGGAGAAAACACTGAAGACTGGCTCTTTGGTGTGATATCACGTGATCATTTCACATGCAGCGGACACAGAGCAACCAGGAATAACTTCAACTAACTTTGTAGACTTACAGTGATTGTCAGACTCGCTTCCTGTGCTACTGTATTGATGGTTAGCTTGGCCAGGCCGTTGACTGCGGTTAAGCCCCGCACATGACCTGGCTCCACGACCACCTCAACACCCTGCGCTGGAGTTTCATCAGGATTCAAAACTTCAATCTGCCATCAAAGACATAAACAACACTCAGAAAACAGAGCACTATTTCTCTCATCTATTATTGCCCTTTTAATGAGAAAGCATCAAGACAGTATGTAAAGTTTACTTTCAATTTCTATATTCCTCTCTAGAACCAAATGTATGGACATCAGCCTTTGGATTGAATCATCCACAACTGATCAAATATCCAGGTTTTAAATAGCATAGGAGCATGAATGATGATGTAAACAAAATATAAATATGAATAAAAAAAACTGACAGCAATGATATTAAAGAATAAATAAAAAAGGTGCACAGTGGCTGTTTTCATATAAAATGTCTACATTACCGAAAGGTCGAAGGACATTCCTGGTTTGAAAAATTTGGGTGTTTTCTTGAAGAGAATGGTGTAAGGTGACGTGACAATCGGGATACCTTTCAGCTCAGCCTCCACCATTTCAGTACCTGTAAGACGGAGCACAAACACAAACACACAACTGAGGTACTATTACACAACTTTGCTTTATCCCTAACGAACCAGTACAGAAACCGTTTCGTTTTTTTAATTCACCCTCACCCCAATTTGACAATTTTAATCTACTTTCTTTTTCAACAGAACGCAGTCCTTCTTGTTACTTTGAACCCCTTCACACTCGATGAAACTTTCTAAACACTTTCTTACCGCTCTCTGTCAGCACACTGACGGCTACAAATATGGTAGACCCCACCAGGTCCACAATGTTCGGGAAGGTCTGCAGGATGTGTTCTCTCTTCAGTGTGACTGCGCCGTTGCCTCGGGCAACCTGAAGCACATAAGAACACGGAACAGTGGGTTGTTACTTAGGCAGGTCATTTCTTATGTCAGCCTGGATTCATTCTGAATAGTTCATATCTGCATCTAATAGTTAGAACTGTGGACAGCTGCACTTTTTTTTTTTTTTTTTTTGGAAGTTCCACAGTTTTGCAGAGTTTGTTGCGCTGTAAAAGACTATATCCTGGAAGCACCAGTTACTGGGTTTACGTGGAGCTTTTTTTTTTTTTTTTACGATATAATCGGTTTTAAACAACAACAAAAAAACGGACTGACAATGATCCGCGTCAACACCTCATTCAGCGTAAACACGCCCAAACTGAATGCGATTTCTTGAAGTTTCAGTGGGTTAGTTAAACTTTTTCAGAAACTGATCAAAGAAAATTACAGCACGTAAACACTGAAATGGGTTGTTTTCTGCTGCGTTCTTGCGGCGCATGCTTGTATCGACGTTTCTCACTGAACATAAAGTGGCAGCTCCCAAGCAAAACTTGACAGGTCAGAGTTTTCATTTCAAAGTCGAAACAAATTACACATTAATAAATGTAAAATAAATAATAAAATAAAAAAGCCTAAAAACTATATATATATATATATATAAAAACAATAAAGCAACGACTTGGGTAAAAAGATGATAGCTCTCCATCTCCATCTTCATGGTTGATCAATCCCATGATTTGTTGAAATTACAGGACATTTACCTGTTCTGATTGATTGTGTCGCTGCATGATCTGAAACCTGAGTAGGCACGCACTTACCGGCACCCTCTGAAGAGAGCCGGGTAAACTCTTCTTTTCATTGTCTTTAATAATCCCGAACACCACGTAGGCCGTCCCATCCACCTCTTCTCCAAACAGATACCTACAGCCACAGGACGACAGGTTTCAAGCCCACGTAAAAGGGAACATTATAAAGAGGGTTACAAATGTATTCTCTGAATCTCCCTTTCACGTACGTGGCTTTAATGTCGACGGTGAACTCTTTACTGTCCAAGTAGTAGAATGAGAAGGCGGGCCTCAGTTTGACCTCGAAACTGGGAAGCACTGACAAACAGGTATCATTTCATTATGTTTCTAATTAAGAAAGATATGAGCTCAGTTTTCTGTCAGTTCTAAAACTTTTCAGATTAACTCACCGTATTCTTTGACCTCAAACTCTGCAGTGAAACTCTGCTGTGGGTTGCTGTGGAACTTTGCAACCAATTTCCACAGTCCAGGGCTAAACGCACGCGCGCGCGCGCACACACACACACACACACACACACACACAGGCAATATTTAAGTCTGAAAATAAAACACTACAGTCAATAGAAATGCAATGAATGTTAACTAAAACTAAAATACTCACCTGACAATTTCAGCCAGTTTAAAATCTCCGGAGTGGATTCCCGACTTCAAAGAGACAGGGTCAACTGGCAAAATGATGCCTTCAGGCGTCTGAAAACATTGAGCACCCCCTTACTGATGAGCTGGTTCAGCAGACAGTGAATGGAACATTTCATTTTGCCCTTGAACACTACTGGTTTACACTGGGAGCTTAATTGATGCAACAACAACAACAAAAAAGAACCATCACTAAAAACTGTAGAGTTCAACAGCATCACAAACTACAGCCATCAAAACTCATTACTATACGAAAATGAATTAACAGCAAAATATAAAAATACAATACCACAATCTCAATGGCAATGGAGGCCTCTCTTTGGGATTGCTCATCTCTCATGACAGGTTCCATGCCAGGTGTCACTGCAAACATCCTGTAATTAACTGAGGGGGGGAATGAAGAAATGTTTATGTTCAATAGTTTACTATAAAGTCACTGACAATTAAATATCAAAATATTTTCTACATTTCTATATTACTTGTATTTCTCCTCTCCATCATTTTCTTATTGTTTATTCTTGTGTTTCTGTTAATCTGATTAAAGATTTCTATCCTTCATTTCTAAACTGTGCATGATGAGCATCCACAAGAGCAGAGGTTCCCAACCTTTTTTGCGCCGGTTTTAACGTCAGACAACATTGAACGGCCCGGTCATTAAAGTGTGCAACTAAATTAAACGATACGATCGACATGAAAACTGTGTTTTGTTTTGTTTTTTCTAAATACAGTGATAAACGTGAATCCCATGTGCACTCGTATGCGCCATCAGCACAACACCAGCGACATCCTAGCTGCCCCTAACACGCTGGTCGCTATGGTAACGTTTAAAACGTGCCTTCAAAATAAGATACGCTGCAAAAGCAAATATAAAGTGCGTGAAAAATACAACTCACTGCAGCGCTGAATCAGCGGGAGCACTGAGCTTGTTCCTCTGCAACGAGACGGGCCCATCTTGGCGTAATGGTTGCTTATGTCAAATCTACTCCGTAATTTGGTTTTGTTCACTGCAGAAAACCCCCTTCACACAAACAGGATGTCGGAAGTGACAACGGGGTTTTCAGTGCTGTTGAGGTGATGTCAAGGTTTTCTGCGTCACTTTAATCCAGAACACCAGCGGGGTTGTTGTCTGAACAAACTTTTCCGTCATTTGAGCTCTCCAGCAGTTAATCTTCTTCTTGCACAGATATGCTGGATTCACCCGGTTTGGTTTGTAGTCTCTTCTTCTGTCTCCGCATTTTACCTTTTCTCCTTTGCAAAGAAGTTTCCAAAGAAATTTGTTTTGTTTTGTTTTTTTTTTTTTAACTCGTTTTTCTAGCTTGTGGGTTTAATTTTAGCGGTAATGTATCACGTGACCGAGACAAGCGCCGTGGCATGCGTCTAAAGTGAGTCATAGACGTTTTTAACGGAGAGAATCCGGTCATTTTTCAAAATAAAACATCGTTCGGAGTCAGATAATGAACAAAGCGGAAATAACGTAAATTATTTATTCTTTTTGTGCGGGCTAGTATCAAATGGTCCGCGGCCCTGGGGTTGGGAACCACTGCACTAGGAACTTTGACTCCTTTTGCAAGCAAGGAATCGATGTACAAATTTATATCTTTCCCTTGTTTATCTCCACCACTGTCCATCTTATCAGTGTGAGCACTGATATGCAGTGTTCCTGGTGACCTAAGCACTCTTAAGTTACTTGGATCAGCAGTTCTCATTTTTAGCCACCAAAATTCATTGGGGTTTTTTTTTCCTGTTCTCAATTGAACCTGTCTTTGCAAGATGATAAAGACAGTCCAGTGATTAGAACGTGACATCATCAAAACATGATTGAAGGCTTTGATATTTTATGACATCATGGCAGGGCCTGTACAACAACAGGCACTTTACACGTGCGTGTTAAACAACTCCTACAGAATGATATTCTATTGCTGTATGCGCATTCACAGAGGGAAGGTGACATAGAACTGGACTGACCTGTACTGTCTGGGGTGTAGAGGGTCTTGTCAGTCTGGATGAAGATGTAGCCAGACTGGAAGGAGACTAAAACTACTTTTTCCAGGAGTCTATCAGGAAACTCAGCTTGCAGATAAACATATTGCTTCATGTTAGGATCTTTACTGAAGTCTCCAGGAGGGATCTGAAACCATTATAATTCAGTACATCACATTCTGGTCTTAATGGAAAAGTGATTTCTGCATATCAGCTGATGACTACTCCAGGCACTACAAAAACTGCAGTACCCAGAACCCGTCAAAATTCATACAGAACACTTGTATTTCTTTTACCATGATTTGTCCAAATCCCTGGAATTTGTTTATAGTATTTAGGTCCACAGACGTTGATGCCAGGATTTTGTTTTTGGTTGGATGGGTCCTCACGCTGATGGTGACCTTTATTTCTCCTCCACTGCAGTCTTGACACTCCACAAAGATGTTTTCTTTTGTTCCCACTCGCAACAAGTTGGGTGAAGACATCACTTTCCTGCGGAGATATCAAATGAAGTCACATCTCTGCACTTGGATGTACCGTTCATGCGTACTTTCGACATGTCAAAAATATCCAGGAATCAACTGGAGAACAAAAAAATGTACCGTATACGTTTGGGAAAAGAACATGATTTCAGAATTGCAATCCACCACAACTCCCTTTTTTTAAAAGTCTCTTTCTTTATGACCTCTCAGGTTTATTTGGACTATCCTGCATTGTTCCAGACTGAGTTGAAGGATTAGTTCATCCAAATCTGCTCCAGCATGGACTCCACAAACAATTAGTCATCTATTGTTTATCTTGACTCAGGTCCCCACGAAGCATTTCATCAATGTCCTGTGTGCTGTGTCAGGTGTAATGCATCATTATGCAAACTCAGAACAAACACGAGTCAAACCAACTGGCCTCATTTGAAAAACCACATTATCTTGACTTATAGGACAGCAAACGGGTCTGCAGATCATTAGGTGATTCATAGGTGAACTGGTTCAAAATAAAATTTCCTCCTCCTCTTGTTTTTTTCCTTTTTTTATCATTTCCAAATGCATAGAAACCATGATCTTACAATCTAAATATCAGCAGGTTGAACTCCTATAAGCGAGTGGTAACCCAGGTCGACTTACAGTGGAGCTCCATGAGCCTGAGAAAAGCAGCAGGCAAAAGCCAGAGAGGCCAGCAGCCACAGTGAAGTCCTGCGCATCGTCCCCCTTGATCCCGAACTGCTGTCAATGTAGACTCAAGGTCCGCTGCACTCTCCTTTTATCCTTCTGTTCTGTTTACTCAAATTCATCCTCCTCCAAAAAGGTTTCAATGTAAACAAAAAGCTTTCCTCACATGATTTCCCAGTTGCAGTTGAGAAACTGATCAGTTTTGTTAAACATTATCCACAGGAAAGGATGAAGAAGAGAGAATCAAAGAAAAATTTTGACAAATGTGTATAAATAAATAAAAAAAAAATCATAAATCAGATAAGTCCTTCCATCCATTCATTCATTCATTTCCTTCTGCTTATCCTGTTAAAAGTCGCGGGGGAGCTGGAGCCTGTCCTAGCATCTACAGGCGAGAGGTGGGGTTCACCCTGGACAGGTCACCAGTCCATCACAGGGCCAACACATAGAGACAAACAACCATTCACACTCACATTCATACCTACGGTCAATTTAGAGTATCAATCAGCCTCGTCCTCTCTTGATGTCTTTGGACTGTGGGAGGAAGCTGGAGTACCAGAGAGAACCCACACAGGAACAGGGAGAACATGGAGACTCCACACAGAAAGATCCTGTGATGGAGCCAGGACTTGAACCCAGAACCTTCTTGCTGCGAGGCCACAGTGCTGACCACTGCACCAATGTGCTGCCCCAGTTAAGTCTATTTTGCATTTTTTTTCAATTAATTTAAACATTTAATAGTTTTTAATCCATTATTTTTCCAGAAGTCCACACACTTTGCACATTAAGACTCCCAGTGGTGTCAAACAAACACAAAAACAGTAATTCAATTCAACATTTCAGATGGACATTTTTAAGATGATGATGATGATTTTTTCCTTGTTGTTTGGGACATTTCATTTACTTCTTGTTGTTCCGATCCTGCTGGGTTGTGTATGTGCACATACTGAACAAACACAGAGTAAACTGGTGGGGTCATGTTAAGTAATCTCAGTGAGGTTAGATTTGCAACAGCAGGGACTTTCCAATGAAGACACAGCACTCGTGGCTTAATTATAAACAAGGCTATTATGTAAAGAAAAAATAGATATTAAAATAACAAAAAAAAATCTCAATCCATGTACTTCAATACATAACTTCTTTGTCAATAATCAGCAATAAAATATAGTTACAATGCAATAGATTACATTTTCAACTTTCTCAACATTTTTGGAAAAACAATTTTCCACAATTTTTTGTTTAGCTTAGCTTTGCTTAGTTTAGCTTAGCTTAGCTTAGCTTAGCGTAAAGTCCAGATGGAGGATGTAGTTAGCCTAACTCTTTGCGCTCGTGTGCAAGAATACACCACAACTCCAAAAATGTCCAACTTAAACACAAAAGTACTTTGCATGAAGAATCTTTTTTTTTCAATGAAATGCATTTTTTCATCTTTTTTTTTTTTTAAACATACATTTTTGTATAACAAATTAGCAGCATTTTAAATCACTTAGACCGGCAGTTCCAAACTGTAGTATGCGTATCACTGGTGGTTTGCCTTCTTGTACATTTTTCTGTCCAGGAGTGTCCATGCCACCTGCTCCTGCTAATGTTAGCAACAAACGACACAAAGCGACACAGAGCCATAGCAACCATCTCATGGCCAGGACTAGGCAGCAAAGCCTTGCTATTCCACAGTATATGGTGGAAGCTCTTTAGCATCCACGTAGAAGAGGTTGTAAAGATTGGAGGTTTAAGAACACAGGGTCTGGTGAAAGGGTTTGTTTCACTTATGCTCCAGTTTTTCTTCTTCATTTATTCATTTTATTATGGTTTGCTAAGTGGCTTTGGATGCAAAAAAAACAAGGGGGAGAAATTTACTCTCGTGGGAAAAATTAGACTTATATCCTTAAACACCAATGGGTTAAATAATGCCATAAAGAGGAAATGGGTGCTCAAGCATCTTCATAAAAAAGGAGGGGAAATCCTCTTCCTTTTAAGAGGCTCACTTAAGCATAGTAGAAAATGTTAAATTGGAGAAATGAGCTGGAGTTCAGGTGTTCTACGAGTTAAACAGAGGAGTTGCATTCCTTATTACAAACAATCTTATGTTCCAGAAAATAAAATGCATTAGAGATTAAAAAAAGGAAGATATGTGTTCGTAATTGGTGAGACAGAAGGACATCCAAGAACCCTCATCAATGTCTACAACCCTCCAGGAAAAGAGGAGGAACTCCTGAAAAGAGTACTACAACTGCTAATGATGGAGGCACAGGTTATTAAAATGATGAGTGGTGATTTCAATTTGGTAAGTAATCAGAAAGTAAATAGCCAGAGCAGAATAAAACATAAGTCAGAGAAAACAGCCGATTCACTCCCAAAAGATCAAATGGACACAGGGTTAACAGATGTTTGGTACTGTTGACACCCCCAAGAGAAAGCTTGCACCTTCTACTCTGATGCTCACAATGTCTTTTCAAGACTGGACTACAACTTCATGTTCAGGAATGATACTGCAGGAGTCTGCAAATAGGGAATATTACACATGTCAATGACAGATCATGCTCCCGTCATAATGGATTTGAAAACAAACACAGATAACGGAGAAACACTTTGGAGAATGAATTATTTACTACTGGGGGATCAGAGTTTTAAGGAGAAAATGGCACGTATAATACAGTTCTTTTTTTTTTTTAAATGACAGTGGGGAAGTATGCGTTATAACATTATGGGAAGCTGCAAAAGCAACAGTTCATGGAGAAATAACCACATACTCCTCTTGGAAAAAGAAACAAGAAGAAGAAGAAGAAGATGATATCTACAATTCTACAATTCTACAATTTCATTTAGCAGATGCTTTTGTCCAAAGCGACGTACAACACAAGCAAGAATTCAGACTTAAGGAAAAACCCATAGGAAGAGCAAAAGTGCTACAGTTGTGATTTGGTCACAGGTACTGCCATCTAGTGGCAGAAGAAGTGTCTTAATTGGTAATTGGAATGTAAAAAAATTTCTGAGGTGGTACTTTGTTTAAATTTGATAAACACTGACAGGCCAAAAGAGGAAACATTTCCTGCAGAATCGATCAGGAACTGAATGTAACCACATTTGGAGCATCCAGCGGATGAAGTTGATGATGACTTTGAACAAATGAATTTTTAGTCGCATGGGCTAAATGCTAATGCTACATGCTTTATCTCAGTAAATTTACGTCTGTGGTGGACATTAAATGTCCACTCCATGTGTGACTAATGGATGAAAAGTCTTTGTTTTGACTGGTGACTCACTGTCATTTTCATTTTAACTTTCATTATGACTCACTTTGGCTTGCAGCTGCCGCATTTGTACTGAACCTTAGGACTTTGACGAAGTTTGTTTGATGAGTAAAAACTGAACTTAACCTGTGAGGTCAGATTGCTCTCAGTGGTCAAACAACTCTCAAAGGTTCGCTCTCTTTCTCTATCTATCTATCTATCTATCTATCTATCTATCTATTTGTGACCGTTAAGAGAGAGGTTTGTTTGTTTTTTTTTTTGTTTTTTTTTTATTTTTGTTGCTACTATTTCACCAAGTGGTTGCTCAAGTAGAAAATGTCCAGCAACTCTTTGAGGAGTGACATTTAAACAATCAATAAACCGTCCTTACTTCTGAGACATCATTGAAGGGCAGGTTGGGAATGAAGACATGGTTTTGGTGTGGTAGAATTGGTTTCATTCTCAGGTTAGGTTGAAAGCTGACGTTAAACACTGAGTCATCTTGGTCGATGAGGAATGCATTCTGCCAATTAATGCCCTCAATACTATCGCTGCGTGTGTGTGAGTCTGAGTGAGTGAGCGAGAGAGATAAGCAGCTGCTTCTGATTGGCGCTGGCGACACACGTGACCAGGCACATTAGCATACGGACAGGTAGGCGAGCGTGGGAGAGGCAACCAGTTCAGTGTACGTCTTCTTCTTCTCGTCTGGGTCTTTGAAAGTGGTGGCGGCAGAGGGCACGACGGTCATATCACCTCGGTTAACGGACAGGTGAGTTTCCGTCAAGAAGAGCAGGAGAACTCTGCTGGGAGTGGTTTCACCTGCCACCTCGCAGCAGCGGCGGCGGCGACAGAGCCGGGCTCCTCCGGTTAGACAGGTGCAGCAGGACCTGCGGCATTCCGCGGCGCAGTCACCCATCCGCCTGTGGCGATATAAAACTAGTCGGTGTATCTGTCTGTCCGGAACTGGGGGTTTTGAATTGGTGCTTGGGCTTTACTGGTTTGATTTGAGGATGAAGAGGTTTCTTTTTGGGTAAGTGTCGTGAATATTTTCTGTTTGTTTTCCTGGGTCGACGGTTCCCTCCGGGTCACTAGTTCCTCTAAAATGTTGACACTTTCACCGTCATCGGTTGAGATGATGAGGAGGAAGTCAGAGTTGTTAACAGTGCTCATACAGCATAGATCAATAATGTGCTTGAAAATGTTTGTCGTTTTTCATTCCTATTTATGTAATTATTTGGTTTATAAAATGAAGAAACAAATAGAATATTTTATTGACCTGGAACAAAGCACTAATTCAGTAGGTTGTTCATGTAAAGGTAGAAATACCCTGTTAAAATTGTTCTCTACTGCAAGTCTATTCGAAACTCTACTCAGGTAAGAGTAGAGAAGTATCAAATAGTGAGTTTAATTAAGTATCAAAAGGAAAAATACACATTCTACATGATATGTCTATTCCAGAGCTTGTAGCATTGACCTCTAAAGATCATGTTATAGTGTGTGTGTGTGTTTGTGTGTGTTTGTGTTCCAGTCCTGCTGTCCATCTTCATTAGGTTTTCTCATGTTCTCTAATCAGAGCCCACGAAGCACATGAAAGCTTTTGCATAATGGAGAGGAGTAAAAGAACAGCGTTTCCTTTTGTTTGTTTGTTGCTGTTGTCTTTACTTGAATTCATTTCAGTCTCAAAATGCAAGTACTCAAGTGTTCTTTGTACTTGAGTAAAAATACTTTCAACCTGCACGGGCATCAAGATTTATTACTAGAAATGAAGTTTCAGTTTAAAGGCTTGAAGTCATTGGATTTCTGTGTTTGTGGTTTCCTGGCTCTTTGGCAGTAATACTCTCAGTGAGTACTCTCAAAGAGTGTAATCCAATCCAGTGCAGTCGCTCAACTGTAAATGTTTGTGAAACTGCTGAACAGAAAATTTCACTGTCATTCACTACGTTTCCAGGACAAATAAAATATGCTGATTGACTCCTCCACCAACAAGTTAGTTTTATATTGAATTTATTTAGTTTCCCACATCCATTCATGATTTATTGACCTTTTTGTTTACATGAATCGCTTTCATGTGAATTTCCTGCTTATTTTTCAGATGCGGCGCCATGTTTCATACCTAACTGATGCTCTTTTGGTCCGGATGTAAGATCAGCGGCCTCCCAGACCTGATCCAGACTCTTCATTCCTCAGGGAGGTGAGTTTTCAGTGGATATGATGTCAGAGTTCAATCATGAGATGACACTTTTTCCTCTACACTACACTCACAGGTTGCTGTTCTTTTACACATCCACGCGCTGCCCTGCTATGTCCAGAGAATTGAACCAACGACCTTGTGCTACCGGGCCTGTTTTGGTCTCTAACCTTGAACCAACTGATCCATCATTTCTAGAAGTTTTACTGGAAGGAATCATTTCCATCCATCCATCCTCTACCACTTATCCTGTTAAGGGTCGCGGGGGGGGGGGGGGGGGCTGGAGCCTATCCCAGCAGCCCTCAGGCGAGAGGCGGGGTTCACCCTGGACAGGTCACCTGTCCATCACAGGGCCAACGCATGGAGACAAAAGGAATCATTTCTCTGACAGAAAAACTTCAGAAACCAATGAAAATTGAACATATGAATTTGCTAGCAGGAGCTTTATTCTCTGTGGTCTGTACGTCTATCTGATCTGATATCCTTAATGACCGCTTGATCAGGGTTTCTCGACCACTGGGAGTTTCATATTTTGCAAGGGTAAATCTTTTTAGTCAAGAAAAATATAAATCCAAAACTGTTATTGAAAGCACATGTTCAACAATAGGTATTTTTATATTTATATATTATGTTTGCATTAAAGTAATAAAGTTCGTATTGTAGATAATCTCCAAACAAGATAACCTTGATATGTTAAGTTTGCCAAGCAAACCGGTAACATTAGTCCGTGATGCAGAGAAAAGTGAAACTTGATTTTATTTTTGGGGGGGCAGCGCAGTGGTCAGCACTGTCCCCTCGCAGCAAGAAGGTTCTGGGTTTGAGTCCTGGCTCCATCACAGGATCTTTCTGTGTGGAGTCTCCATGTTCTCCCTGTTCCTGTGTGGGTTCTCTCTGGTACTCCAGCTTCCTCCCACAGTCCAAAGACATCAAGAGAGGACGAGGCTGATTGATACTCTAAATTGACCGTAGGTGTGACTGTGAGTGTGAATGGTTGTCTGTCTCTATGTGTTGGTCCTGAGATGGACTGGTGACCTGTCCAGGGTGAACCCTGCCTCTCGCCTGAATGCTCCTGGGATAGGCTCCAACCCACCCTACCACCCTCCCACCCCCTCCCCGACCCTTAACAGGATAAGCTGTAGAAATTATTTATTTATTTATTCCTTTATTTTATTAGATGGGCCCTAAATGGCTCATTAAAAAGTTGATGATGTGGACTTTGGAGTAGAGAAGGTTGACAACTCCTCATCCAGACCATCTGCCTCCTCCATCATTCTAGCCAAGTTACAGTCTTTAGTTCTTTCTATGAACCTTAAATGCTTTGCACACTGTAATTTCCAGTGTTGCTCGAGGTTGTCAGTGGTTCTATCAGGAGTTAAACTATCGTTTATACCTCTGACAGGCGTGTCTGTTTGGTCCCCCCAGCTGTCCGTCACCGTGGTGATGCAGGTGTTAATCCCACCTCCAGTGTCAGCTCTGAGCTGCACGGTAGCGTCCCTGCTCAGCTTGGCTCTGCTGCTGCTGATGTGTGTCATCAGGAAGAAAAGAAGGATGGAGGGAACATACAGGCCGAGCGCAGAGGAGAGGAAACAGGTTGGAGCTGCGGGTTCTGAGAAGCCCGGCCTGCCTCTACCGCTGCCCAAAGAAGAACGCCTCATATGATGTGGAAAAGAAGCCTCGCCTCCTTTTCCCACCATGTTCTGATTCGCTTTGTAAACAGGTGGACTGCAGCTGCTGCTACTGACCTCTGGGATTGTCATGTTTGTCTTTTACACCAACAATCTTTAGAAGCTGACTGTACCACGCCTTTTAATTCACTGTTGCCACAAATAGACTGATCAAACTACCAACTGTGTCACCTGTTTCACTCTACTAAACATTGCTGTACTCTCACTTCTCCTTCTGCCACACGAGGGACTCCAACTGAAGTATACTTTGGTGCTTGTACAGATCTAAGCCTGTTTATTCTGTATTTTCTGCATATTTATATAGAAAACATGTATTACCATTTTTGTTGTTATGAAGGACACTGATAAAAGACAGGGACTGTGATGCACTTTAAGAAGCTCAGTTTTGAAAAGATGATGAAGAGGACTGTGTTATTGGACACTGCATGATTTAATAAACCAAGATTGTGCACACTCAGTACCACAGCTTTCTTTCACTTATACTGGGGCATTAAAGGTGTAGGCAAAAGGTCATAGATGTTCAGAATGATTCTGTATTTGTTCTTGTTTTGAGCTGCAAAAAAAAAAAAAGTAATTTTCTGGATTTGTCAGTTTCTGTTGAAGTAGCTGATGGAGAAAAATGTCTCCCAACTTGAACAATGATGCTACACTGTCACATGGGCCATCAAGAAGTAGCTCATGCAATATGTTGTTTTCAAGGATGCAGATGTAGTTTTTTCAACTGTTTCATAGGTGCCTTAAAGAAGACATGAGGTGATGTGGCTTCTCATTAAGCTTCAAATCTCTTCTTAAGTTCAGACACCTTGACGATTGGTGGATCTTCCTCTTCCTGCACCTCAGAGCAGCTCTTAGCTTCTGACTGGATGTTTAAGTCACATGATATTTGAGCATTCACCCCACTATGAAATGTGTCATGGGGTCTCTCAGGTTCAACCGAGTTATTGGTCCTTGACTTCACCTGAGAGCTCTGGTTAGACATCTGAGCCTGGAAGCACGCTACAGTAAATCGCACATTCGGGGGAGAAAGGGTCACGTCCTTCTCGTCTCTCTTCACTTCTTCGGGCATGTTTTCATGGCCGGGAGGGGGTTTGGAGGCAGCGGCAAGGATCTGATCCCTGAAGGACCCTGACGCTGAGTTAAGGGTCGACGTTTCCTCCTGCACTTGCTCTTTCTCCACAGTGCTGGGATGATTATCATTCAGGGGATTCACTTTTTCCAGTTTGGTTGAGCTTTCTACAGTCTCTATACCCTCCACCTGCACGTTCTCCTCTCTCATTCCTGCTAAATCTTGCAGCGTTTTAATTTTTTCCCCATGATTTCCCTCAGCTGTCGAATTCCTCTGATTTAGCTCATCATTCCTTATTTCTCTCAACCTGTTATCCTCTTGCTGCTCAGCTTTTTCTTCAAGACCCTCTCCGCTGCTCTCAGGGTCCTCTGTCTTCCCATTTACTGGTACCTTCAATTGGTCCTGTTTTTCTCCAACCTCCCTCGGCCCCCCTTCTGGGTTGCATGCTGCCAGCAGGCTCTCTGTTCCCTCCCCATCTGGAGCGTTTACATCCAGGCTGAGTCCGTCAGAGTCCTCGGTCAGATCTGACACCTCCTCTGTGGTCTCCACATTCCAGCTGTGCAAGCTCTCACTGCCACTGATGGACAGACACAAGCTCTCCTGGCTGGGGTTGGCTGGACCAAACTTGAAAACACAACTATATCAGATATCCAAATAAATTTAAATATGTTTTTGTCTTTGAGTGTTGTCACAACTTTACCTTTGTAATGTAGTCATGACTGTCCGGTCCAAACAGATCCAGGCTACGTGTGCCATACAGCAGGCCGCGGTCGTGGAAGTTCCGGGTGCTGAGTGTGTCAAAGATCTCCCCAAGCAGATCCATCTCTTCTGGGTCACACAGCAATGAATCTTCCCCCTCATCTTCGTCCTTCTGGAGCTCAGTATCAGCGATCACAGGGCCGGACACAGCTCTGAATAGGACAGCACACACAGGTAAAGACATGCTTCATGCCTTTGTTCCTTGGTTTCTACATTCATCATCACGCTGTTTCTGGCTCTCACCCCTCCCATGCATCTCCAGCATCCACGCTGTCCTTGTCTCTGGTAACGCCAAGTTTGTGACCAGGCCGACGAGGACGTGACTGGCATGAGCAGACATATTTCCCCACCAGAAATTGATCAATAAAAGGTGCAAAACCACACACGCAAGAAGTGTAAAAGACAACAGAGTGCGTAGATGTTTTTATTAACTTTTTTTTAAATGATATTTATTATGCTCAAGCTGTAGTGTTATTATATGTCAGTGAGAGGTAGAATTATTTTTGAATGAATTTGTAGATCTCACCGTTCCAAAGTGCTGTGTGATTGGCAAGCGGTTCTGCAGGCAGTCAGACTGGGCACGGCGGTGTGATACAGATCCACCTCTCTGAAGGGTGTGTTTGTCATTGTTGGACTACAGCACACACACACACGCGCACGCACACATTTCAAATATTACGTCTGCCTAATTGTGAATCATCTGAAGCATGTAACCACACACACACACACACACACACACACACACACACACACACACACACACACACACACCCTCACCTTGTGCATCAGCAGGTGTTTCAAACCAGACCTTGCCAGACCTTTGGCCTGGGAAAAATAAGACATTAATAGTTTTGCAAACGCAGATGCAACACAAACCTCCCAGTTAATCCTTGTCACTCACCCTCACATTAGCTTTAGATTTCATGTTGAGGATGAGCGCTCCACCCCCTTTCTATCAAAAATAAACAAACATTAGAGTTATACTTTCCACCAAGATGTGAAGAAACTAAATGTTTGTTTCAATAAAGCTGAAAAGATCTTACCTTTAGATTACCAACTAAGTGATGATAAGATTTGCCTATACCTGCAAACAGACATCAATATCATACAGTAAGAAATGCGATTTATTACTAGAAGAATAAAGGACGCACACACACACACACACACACCTGTTGTTTCACACTTAAGGATCTCCTCTTCAAACAGGTCATCTGGTTCTTTCCCCTTGTTCAGAACATCCAAACGGTCATCAATGAACTGAAAAACATTTATTTGATCAAGATACTGTGGCTCCACTGACAGAACTTTGCACTCTCAAAAAACAAACTCTGCTGATGTGTAAAAATGATGGCAGACAAATGATTTATATTCACAAATTAGAGATCAACTTTGTAAATCCTGCATGCTCTCACATAACTATATGTACAGTGACAAATGGCAGCTTGGTCCCTGAAACTCATCTTTCTACCAACAACAGCATCAGGAAAAAGCAGACACTGAGGAACCTGCAACATTTCACCCTTCAGGAGCTATTTTCTCATGGTTTACTGTTATTTGTCCAGCAGAGGGCAGTAAGGAGTCAGAGTATACCTGTTTGAAACACTGTAATTGAACAGCACTCTGTAGAAAGTGCCTCATACTTGGCGACTTGTGATCAAGAAACAGCTCCTGACTGAACCATATTTCACTTTCCTGCAAAATTTGCACACAAACACAGAAGAATAAGGCCAACAGATACATTTAACTCAGGCGCAGTGTCTGAACATAAGGTGGAGCAACAAAATGACACTTTAAACTGGTATTGTAATTATTACTGCAAGTGTAAATACTACATGTATAACAATATGATTGACTCACCATTTGTCCCTGCAATGCATCCCTGTAGCCACCAAACAGCAGGGACTGAGCTCTCAGGAAGGCTCTGGAGACACCGCAACCAGCAGACACCGAATGGCGCTTCAAACACACCTTCAGCTCAGACATCTGGCAACATATACAGGGTTGTTTTTTTTAGATTTATATCTGTACCATTACTGTAATAAACATGCCTCAGATTCATGTTGAAGTTTTTAACCCCTCTCCGCCTGACTGAAGTCATGCTTTCCTTATAATCACACAGGAAAACTAAACTCTTGAGTATTTATTACCACATCTGAAGGTATTTTCTTGATGTCATCAAAGGGGTTTTCCAGCGTGTTTGTGTCCACATTCAGAATGACAGCTTCCTCCAACCCTCGACTCCTCACCCTCTGTCATGCACGTGCGCGCGCACACACACACACACACACCATCAGGACTCTGCAGACACGTGGTGGGTCGCAATGTTTCTGTCATGACTGTTTACCTCCAACAGACTGGTGTGGACTCCTATTAGGTACGGCATCGGTGCACTGTAATGTCCAATAATTTGTCAGTCCATTATAGAGATAGACGTATAAATAGGACAGACAGACGGACAATAAGGCCAAAAATATCTGGACTCCTTTGTCATTTCCTCTGTTCTGCACTGTTTCCTTGTTTGGGCCCTGTTGTATACTATACTAATACTACTATTGTATTTATGTTTGTTTTTTCGTGATGATTTTGTTTTGTTGATTGATATAGTAACCCTACCTCTGGATATTTTGTTGGCTGCCTGAATCTGATCCAGCATCAATAATCTGACTGTCAAATACTCAATTAAAAGTGGTGAATATAATGTTGTCAAATTTAAAGTGATACAGTAAATTTTTTTTCCTGGTTCTCTGTTTTAAGAGCTTGTCTTGTCTCGCTTTGATAATTTAATGACTTTTTGGTTATTTGTCCATTTTCATAGCAGCAAATTCTCTTGATTTCTTTCAGAACCAAAGCAACAAAAAAAATCAGTATTCAGTATCAATAATTGTTGGGATTCCTGGTGTTTTTACACAGGTGAGCGCGTGTGGAATGAATTTTTTCACTATTGTGAAATTGTCCCAACTATTTTTGATCACTTGATATGGTGTATAAAGAAGGCTGGATTGATGGATGGATGGATGGATGGATGGATGGATGGATCTCACCAGCAGTAGTCCAGCAGGTGAGGTGGTAGGACAGGGATGAAGATGTGTTGCCAGTACATGGGGTACAGCGTAGCACTGAGTGCATGCACACAAGCCGTCAGCTACACAAAACAGTTAAAGGTGAAAGATTGAAGAGAATTGAAAAGACATGAGTTTTCATCTACAGTCTCAGCAACGCACCCAAGCCAACACCTGCTGTAATAACCACAAAAATCAGCTACACACATGTGATGTGCAGGCTCAACATCACTCTGTTTTCTCCGTGTCTTCTTGTTCTTGTCATTGTCACCTTTGACCTTCACCTGTAATGCATCGTTCTGTTTTTTTCAAGGGTTCCTTAACGTTTTTACAAATACATTTCCATGGCTATTCCACGAGGACAATTGTCATACATTCTCTGAAACTTCTGTTTCCACATGAACTGAACGGAGAAAATCATGTCTAAATGGAACATACCTAAATGAGCTCCATGTTTGAGGTAACACTGACATGTATTTGAAAAAAACAATTTTCATTTGAATGATCTCAGTCGACTTTAATTAATATACTCTATTATTCAGATTTTATGAGGATAATATCAATGACTTTCCTGGCAATTTTGGCTTTTATTATTTAATTAGAATTCATGACAAGCTACATGGTTAAACAATTCATTGAAATTTTCACAGTTTCCATCTATGAAGAAAATTTCAATGACTTTTCCAACATTTTTTTGTTTTTAATCATTTTTGAGGACCTTTCAAGGCCTGGACATTGCTTTTTTTAATGACTTTTCTGGGTCTTTCATAACCATATGAACCCTGTTTATAAATTAAAATAGAGGATGAAGTGGTCATGTGACTTGAAATCAAAAGGAACTTGAAGTAAATTATACTAAAAAAAAAGGGGGGGGTGTGGGACTTACAGTACTGAGTTTGCTAGCAAAAATGAGGATGCGTCTCTCAAACAGCATGCTGGCAAAGAGCTGGAGCAGGTTGCCGGCATCCACTGCCACAATCAACTCAGTCAAGTTCCTCTGGTAAACACACACACACACACACACACACACACACACACACACACACACACGCAGATACAGCACAACAGTCTGAAAAGGTTAAACATTATCCAAAAATATTCTGAGCAGGACTTAAGGTAGAATCTAGACGCTAAATACTCACATTTTCAGGGATAGAGGGGAGACTTCTGGGGTCTGGAGCAATGAAGTATGGAATCTTGTCAAAAACAATTAAGGGTGATCATCATTGGGTATGTGGAAATGTAAAGGTTGAAATGTTTTAGATTTGTTTCAACATCATAGTCACAATGATGCTTCACAGCTAACAGGAATCAGACATTAGCTTTCCATTCCAAAACTCAGTATCAATTAAAGAAGGGCAGACGGTAAATTGTAATATTCCTGATTTTCATCGTGTCAAGGCATTTGTTTGACATTTTTGCTAGTAACACACTCTTCTGGCATGCAGATCTGCCACTTTGTTTCAGGAATTAACTGTTCACTCTCTTCATAGTCTATCAAATCTCTATTTTAGCACGAATAAAGAACTGAGCTGCAATCTAATGAATCATAACTTCAATTGTAGTTTCTCTGAATACTCCATTTTGGAATGAAACGCTTCACATACCAAAACCTGCAACATCCATTCAGCTGAGGCTTTGAGACAAAAAGAAGCATTTCTTCCTGTTGTATTGTTCAGTCACTGGTGAAGTTGATTGGTCCAAAAGTCACAATCAGTTTCAACAATTACCGCAGGAGGTGTTTAGTTTGATTGGTATATTTAAATGATGAGAGGGGTGAATGACAAGGTTTTAGTCCACACATATCAGATTTAAAGGAACATGCCAGTTTTAGAGGAAATACACTTGTCAATCTTCTCCAAAGCCCCACAAGAAGATATGGCCTTGTCTCCTCAGTGTGTGTATTAGGGAGACCTGCGGAAAAGAAACTGTAGTTGATGGGATGTATTAGCATACCCCCATCAAATGCTCCCGTCTCCAAAATGGTCTTTGCCTGCATAGATATAACTAGAGATGTGCCTAGCATTTGCTATGAAAGACATCCCAATTTTGGAATCAGACTGATAATCAGAACTACTTTCGTGTATTCCCAAGAAAGTTGGAGTATTCCTTAAACCATCAAGCACAGAAGGAGGAAATTTCCCAGCTGGATTTAGGCTTCCTCTGCTTGACTGTTATTCCAGTCTTCAAGACCCCAGTGGGACTCACCCCCTCTTGTCCCCCTAGTTGTCCAACAGGGTAGGACACCTCTGTGCTGACCAAAACGTGCTCTCCCTCAGAGAAAAACACAACATTCTAACCACCGGCAGAAATAAAGTTAAATGTGCCTCCTAGATGTTAAGTAGAGACTTACCATCTGCAGAGTGACAGATCCAGCTGCCAGCGGTATGGGCTGCTCGTAGAGGGCAGACAGCAGCACTCGCAACTCATTAGCCTGCTGACAAGAGTTCACGTCAATGCTGGTCATACAAGCTTGTGTGCGCTAGATGAGGAAGAGGGGCAGAAAACTCACGCACGCTCACTCACCTGACCTTTACAGAGGTAGTCAGCTAGGTTGTTGAGGAGTTTGTAGAAGACTTCAAACCATGGCAGGTAGCTGTAATAAAACAGTGTTAAAATTGTGGCTCAGCTTGACGTGAGAGAGTACCTTCCTCTACCACATGTACCTGAGTATGCAGAGACAGGTCTGAGTGCTGCTGGTGAGACGACAGAAGCCAAAGCGCTGGCATCCTTCAATATCCGTCAGAGCAAAAGTAAAGTGCTGCACGGCTACTCCTTCCTTTACCCTGAACCAACAGACAAGTAAGCGAGAGGTGAACACAGAAAAGTAGACGCAACAAAGACGATGCAACAAAGGCAATCATAGCAGATCAAACCTTTGGCTGTCATACGGGAAGCAGAACCTTGACAATGTTTGACAAGACTCCTAGAATGAAAGAGACATCCCAACGTTATATATCCTATTATATCAATTTGATGATAAATGCGTACATTTCAAGAGCAAGAGCCGCTACCTCATCACTGAAGTCCTCCGGAAACTGAAAAATTACACTTGGATCTGGAACATTAGAATATATGAACACAGAAATGAATCTGCTACTACACATCTTCTCAAAACTGATTTCACTCAGAATAGAGTTTTTAAACGACTTAGTCAGTCAGATTAACAGATAACATTCCTGTCTGATTCAAAATACTCTAAACAGACTGTGGTTTATCTGATCACGCAACACAGGAAGTGTGAGCAATTCTCAGCAGTGCAGATATCCTCAAGTACAAATATTATACTTAATCATTTCATAAGAGTATGAGTATGCATATACGTATATATATGTTTTGTTTTTTTCTTATATTCAGCCAACCAGTCCTTGTCATGTGTGATGAATGACAAGAGTGAGGAGTCACAGGAAAGTATTTGAGGAACGATTTTAATCAACTTCTCTGTTTCTGACAAATTACTCTGCACGTATCAACTGTTCTGTATTAGACGACACGCTACGCTACGCATACAATAGATCGGCTGACAGAGAAGCTGGGAAACAGTGTTTTTTGGAAAATTCCAAGTAGGGAAACAAAACTAGGACTTACCTTTGTCTCTGGCTATGGGATAAGTTGCCTCGAAGAATAAATTGAAGGTTCGCTCAGGGTTTTTTCTGATAGGAGAGAGGTTCGCAGCACTGGTGTGAGATTACAGTGTGTTGACCACCGTGGACATTAAAAACACTTTGATAATCCCTGAATTAAACATTTAGCATCATTAATCGACTTAGATGCCGGTAGGTTTTCATTCTTTTTTCATTTTTTTGGTCATTCTGCAGTCGATTCCTAAACAAGGCCTTCTAACCCAACTCAATCTGTTCTTTAGGAAAAATCATTTTGTCTGTGATAAGTCAGTGTGGCTCATTGATTTTGCTCTTAAACATGCATTTAGGGACAGTGGTGAACCTCCTTTGTGGGTGATCATGTCTACAGAAACATAAATGCATTAAATATTTAAATATAGTGTGTTTGAAATGCTCCTCTTTGAACAAGTCTACCTCTGAGTCTATCGCCTCTTGTCGAGGGCAATAGAGTTGCTGCAGGAAACTTCCTGCACACTTGTGAAAGGAAGTGACAAAAAAACCACAAGAACAGAGTGACAGGCAGAGAGATGGCGATCAAATCTGACAATGTGAACTTACTTCAGTCTGGAGCCCATACTGTCTCAGTGTGACTGTGTCCATGTGTTTGTCCAGGACGGAAGAGCTCCTCAAGAGGTGCGTGGGATTAAAGTCCTACCTCTGATGTAGCAGGGAAGTATAAAAGAGGGCCAACAGCAGCAGCAGCAGCAGCAGCAGCCGTCTGCACCATCAGCAAGAGAGTGACAAGACACTTCCTGCTTTCTGTCAGTGTTGTGTTAGTGTGCTTATGTGATGTCTGCTATAAGGCCACCTCTACTGATGCCAAGCAGCCAAATCCACCTACCCTTTGAGTATAAATATTTTGCATCCAGCCAGACAACTCTGAGCCAAATATGAACATATATGGATCATAAACTGCATGAACAGCTGCAGGAAGAATCGAGGTTTATAAATCAACACATGGTTGGTTTTCACTCAGCTACAGGATAAGAGTTACTTTATGGATTAATACTTATGTTGCTATATCTTATTTTTCTTTCCATCTTCTTTAACTATAATTCTACTCATTTTAGAGTAAAAACTTTGAACATTTATATATGATTGAATGTTTTAGTATGTTTGAATTTGTGCCGAGTGCACTGTATAGCTTGTGTTTTAATCATTTATAAGCATTTACAGGTTTTTACCGCACCCTCTCATACATGTATCAGAGATTGTGCCCACAAACTCAGCCAGAAAACTGGGTGTCATGATTGATGACCAGCTGACCTTTAAGGTTCATGTGGCCTCAGTTTCTCGGTCTTGCCGTTATACCCTCTACAACATCAGGAAGATCAGACCCTTCCTGACCCAACAGACCACACAGATTCTGGTTCAGGCTCTTGTCATTTCACTCATTGACTACTACAACTCTCTTCTGGCAGGCCTCCCTGCATGCTCATTCAAGCCTCTGCAGATGATCCAGAATGCAGCAGCACGTCTGGTCTTCAACCAGCCCAAAAGGGCACATGTCACCCCGCTGCTGGTTTCTCTTCACTGGCTTCCAGTGGCAGCCAGAATCAAATTCAAGGCACTTCTCTTGGCTTACAAAACAATCACAAGAACGGCTCCAGCCTACTTGGAATCCCTGATCCAGGTCTACTCTCCTTCTCGGCCACTACGCTCTGCATGCGAAAGATGCCTGGTGCTTCCAGCCCAGCGCCGCTCCAAATCTCTAGCCAGACTCTTTTCTTCTGTTGTTCCCAAATGGTGGAACGAACTACCCAACTCTGTGCGTTCTGCTGAGTCCCTTTCTACTTTTAAGAGACAATTGAAGACTCAATTGTTCAGAGAGCACCTCGGCACTTAACCTGACTCTTCTCCTCTTTGTCCTGTGGGGTAGAATAAGTCAGAGGGTCCAAGACCCAGCACTTAGTGATTATGTAGCACCAACTGTGTTGTGTGATGTTGTATGTTTGTCAAAAAAAAAAAGAAAAAAAAAGGGGGGGGTGACACTTCTTCTGCCACTAGATGGCAAGACCAGTGACCAAATCACAACTGAAGCACTTTTGCGCTGACTATGGGTTTTTCCTTAAGTCTGAATTCTTGCTTGTGTTGTACGTCGCTTTGGACAAAAGCGTCTGCTAAATGAAATTGTAGAATTGTAGAGTGTATTTCTCCTTTGTATTTCTTTTTTATTTTTATGAGTGAAATAAAATAAATTGAAAAGCATTCCTGCCAGTAACACACTAGAACTACAACTGCCTTGGACAATGTGTTGGTGCAGTTAATGTAGATATATGGGAAACTGTGGCAAACCATGTTGGTCACATTTTCGGTGTCTGTCAGCAGGATTACGCAAAAAGCTATGAGGCATAATTTCACCAAACTTGGTGGAGGAGTGCAGAAGGAACTCCTCTAGTTTTATATCAAAAGACTTCCTCTTATCTAGTCCGACTTTTTTCAAGGAAATGGTATATTAACAGTAAGACGAGAGCATTTTGTGTGAGAGGTTGAATAGTGGAAGAGTGCAGATTGACAATAAAGACCTCATTCTGCCTCCGTGTGGTGCTCAAACTAAACTGCCCGATCTGTTGACAAACCTGGGTCTCCATTCTGGTTGTCATTGTACATTCTCAAATGCACTAATAAGTTTGTGCTTTTTCATAACATTTTAATATAAATCACACTGAAGAACACACAACGAGATGTTTTATTCCCCAATAAATTTATTTCCAGTTAATGTCAAATTAGACAAATGATCAGGTGCCATTCAAGTGAACAGTTATTGAGTACTTGGCCCAGGAATGTTTGATGAGGATAAATGAATATGAACAGAAAGCTACTGACAAAAGACCACGAGCACACCTGTGTTAACTCTACTGGACCACTGAGATGGGAGGGACAGCTCAGTGCAGTGAATCCTACTCTGGTGGGAGGAAAAGAGGAGAGAAAACCGGAGTAAGAGAAGGAGAGCAGAGCAGGACTGACGTGCGTGGATGGATGGAGTCATTAGGAGTGCAGATGAGAAATGATAATTGAGTGAGTTCAGCCTCAGGCCACCTCCTCCTCGCCCTCCTCCTCAAACTCCCCCTCCTCAGCTGTGGCGTCCTGGTACTGCTGGTACTCCGACACCAAGTCGTTCATGTTGCTCTCTGCTTCAGTGAACTCCATCTCATCCATGCCCTCACCTGTGTACCAGTGGAGGAAGGCCTTGCGGCGGAACATGGCGGTGAACTGCTCAGAGATGCGTTTGAATAGCTCCTGGATGGCCGTGCTGTTGCCGATGAAGGTGGCAGCCATCTTGAGCCCGCGGGGTGGGATGTCACACACAGCTGTTTTGACATTGTTGGGGATCCACTCGACGAAATAGCTGCTGTTCTTGTTCTGCACATTCAGCATCTGCTCGTCAACCTCCTTCATGGACATTCGACCGCGGAAAACGGCAGCCACGGTCAGGTAACGGCCGTGGCGGGGGTCACAGGCGGCCATCATGTTCTTGGCGTCGAACATCTGCTGAGTGAGTTCAGGCACAGAAAGGGCTCTGTACTGCTGGCTGCCCCTGCTGGTGAGTGGGGCGAAGCCTGGCATGAAGAAGTGCAGACGGGGGAAGGGCACCATGTTGACAGCCAGTTTACGAAGGTCAGCATTGAGCTGGCCGGGGAAACGCAAGCAAGTTGTCACGCCGCTCATGGTTGCAGAGACAAGATGATTGAGATCCCCGTAAGTGGGTGTGGTTAGTTTAAGGGTGCGGAAGCAGATGTCATACAGAGCTTCGTTGTCGATGCAGTACGTCTCGTCTGTGTTCTCGACAAGCTGGTGGACAGATAGCGTAGCGTTGTAGGGCTCCACTACTGTGTCTGACACCTGAACACAAACAGGAAACGGTCAGAGGGATGACTGTCAAGGAAATGGACAAATATGGACTGACATGGCTGTACCTTAGGAGAGGGAACAACACTGAAGGTGTTCATGATACGATCAGGGTACTCCTCACGGATCTTGCTGATGAGCAGCGTTCCCATACCGGAGCCAGTGCCTCCACCCAGGGAGTGCGTAAGCTGGAAACCCTGAAGGCAGTCGCAGCTCTCAGCCTCCTTCCGCACTACATCCAGGACTGAGTCCACCAGCTCAGCTCCCTCTGTGTAGTGACCTTTGGCCCAGTTGTTGCCTGCTCCACTCTGGCCTGGGAGGAGACGGCTCATTACATCAGTTTACGTTCAACAGCAATTAGTCACCTGACTACAAATCATGATCCCTCTCATGTGCTGCTAATTACTGTTAGCTTATCAAATCAAATCAAATCAAAAGATAGGCGAATGTGTAGGGATCGTATACCAAAGACAAAGTTGTCAGGTCTGAAGATCTGTCCAAAGGGGCCGGAGCGAACAGAATCCATCGTTCCTGGCTCCAGATCCACTAAGATGGCCCTGGGCACATACTTTCCTCCTAGAAAACCAGTAATCCAGTTTATAGAAACATCCACTTCACATTAGTGTGGTTTGCGTTTGTGTTTTGACAACCCCCACCTGAAGCCTCATTATAGTAGACATTGATTCTGTCCAGCTGCAGGTCGCTGTCGCCATGGTAGGTTCCTGTTGGGTCAATGCCGTGCTCATCACTGATCACCTCCCAGAACTACAGAAGAACCATCCGGGTTAGTAAAGGCACACATACATGATATCTGAGTGTCTCAGCACATATGTTAACGTCACAGTCCTGAAACAAAATGTTTATCTGGGACTATTTTAAACGGAAGAATGTCCACTGCTCTTCATTACTTATGCCAAGGAGCTTTCAGGTGCAGCACAGGCCAAATAATACTCAGCAACATTTTGGGATGGATTGAGGTTGCAAAAAACAAAAAGTAATTACAGTTTGTTTGTTTTTTTATTTACGACGGATTTGGCCGACGGGCTGCACGGTGGTGCAGTGGTCAGCACTGTGGCCTCACAGCAAGAAGGTTCCGGGTTCGAGTCCCGGCTCGGGCGTGGGATCTTTCTGTGTGGAGTTTCCATGTTCTCCCTGTTCCTGCGTGGGTTCTCTCTGGTACTCCGGCTTCCTCCCACGGTCCAAAGACACCAAGAGAGGACTAGGCTGATTGATACTCTAAATTGACTGTAGGTATGAATGTGAGTGTGAATGGTTGTTTGTCTCTGTATGTTGGCCCTGCGATGGACTGGCGACCTGTCCAGGGTGAACCCCGCCTCTCGCCCGTAGATGCTGGGATAGGCTCCAGCCCCCCCGCGACCCTTACTAGTAAGGAATAAGCGGAAGATGACGATGGATGGATTTGGCCAACATCACCTTGGAGTAGTGTAATTTGTGCAGCCATTATTTTTATTAATCATTTATTATTCTTTTTAAATTTTGAGATATCTATTCCTATATTTGTTTATCTCATTTTAATTCTATTTTATTTGATTTCCTTTTTTTAAATTTCTGGTGTACATAAGTCTGAAATTAATCTACTGTCTAAACCATTTCGGTCATATCGTGATATCACTTATCTGTTAAGAAATTTGAAAACCATGACATAGATAACGTTTTGGACAGGTTAAAGCTTTATTCCACACCTTGGGTTGCAAGACTGGTTTTTCTCACTCTCAGTCGTTAATGACCAAATGATTGACAGATTAATCAACCATGCCTGTATTGCCATGAAGTAAGTGTGTGTGTGTTTTTTTCTAGTTGATACATCTTCTTTAACAAGTCAGTCATTGAAGCAAGGAAGGGAAACTTATAAATATAGAGACCGAATCTTAAAGAAATATATGAGAATGTGTTGAAAAGCTTCACGGCAGTATGTGCCATCTGTCTGGGCCACACCCCTCTCTCACACACACGCACGCACACACGCACGCTCACACACTGTGTTTAGTCATTAATTTTCTCCCAAAGCTCCTTCTGATTAAACCCCAGACCACCGCAGTGATAGAGGGTCACTGGACGCGGTGTATCTGTTGTACCATTTAGAGGGGGATCGAACCGGCGACATCAGCCGGGCTGTCTCCGCTTGCCGCCGCCCATCCTAAATGATGCTATTGTGCGCTGCACTTACACAACACACACTGCTATGTTGATGACCTAGTTAGACTTTACCATGAATAGAAAGGCCTCTTCACTCAAATTCAATCGCATACCACAGAAATGAATGAGTGGGTCTGAGCGCATGTTCTCCTACCTTGGCTCCAATCTGGTTCCCGCATTGGCCGGCTTGCAGGTGCACGATCTCACGCATGTTGCGGCGGAGTGGTGGGTGTCACGGTGGGCTTGCTGCTGGAGAAAGACGGAAAGCTGCGGCTGCTGGTACTGTGCAGGCCCTGCCGGCTCGGTCGGTAGACTGACTGAATGGCGGAGGACTGTGGTGTCGTCGTTACTAAGCTCGCCCGTACCTCGATCCGCGGCTGCGCCGTTCCGCCCGGTGCTGCAGCATGACGTCATCTCCATGGCAACCGGAACCGGGCACGGCTAGAACACTGGTTTGGCAGGTCTGGACTGGCTAAGGCAGAGCCGACCAGACACCACTTCAAATGCATCAATTTACGTCCCTTAAAACTCCAGACGCACGTGAACTCTAGTCCCCATATAAAGTGTGTGTCATTGTGTGTGTGTGTGTGTGTCCATATCATAGCAGACTAGACTAGACTGGCTGACAACGCCGATGTTTCGTCTATTGTACGATATGAATATTTGAATGGATAAATGATCATTTATCTCAATAATTTCCATATCACCTAACCCACTGACTCCAAATCGGAACCACATATCACCAGACTGGGCAAATTCTTTTCATTTTTTGATCAAATATATTAATATTTTATCTGAAAACTAATCATTTTTCATTGGCTTCAATGTTCTATGGCCCAGTGACTACAAATTAATGCTGGATACATGAACATGTTCAGTTTGCTACAGATTTATTGAGGTGTAATGTAAAACAGAGGAGACACTAAAATGTATTATAAGCCATTTTTTCTCCAATTTCACTCCCAAATTTGAGTGACTGTCACATGACCTTCAAGTTATAAAACGCCCCATTTAGTTTCCATTCCAATAGGTATTTTATTAATGTTTTAGTGCATTCACAAACAAAATGCTATGAGATCAATTTATTCAAATTCTTAATTATATTTTCACTGGTATGGGTAAGTAAGTATGTAAGTATGGAGTTACCAGGAATGATAATAATTTTGTATAATTAAAACAGCAATTTCTTGGCGGTCTTCTCAGTAGAACACCCGATGATCGAAGCAATCATTCAGAGGTTCTCTATTCGTCATCTGTCTGCCAGCACTTGGGGAAACTGAGTACGAGTCCAGTGTTTTCTGTGACAGGCCTTTTTACCAAGTAGAAATTTCAGCTTTTTGCAGTGAAACACATTCAAGATGGCACTATCCCAGGAAGCCTTCACAGACGAACTCCATACCACCAGAGCTGGGACAACTAATGGATACGCTTGATGTTATGAATGAAACCTTCATGGTAATAGATTTCAGTAAAAAAACAAACACAAAACAAGAAATAGCATGGTAAAGTAAGATCGAAGACTAAAAATTCAGATCAAAGTAAAATCCACATCTTAACAATGCTCTCATTGCACGAGAGCTTGAACTAAATGCAACATCATGATGTAACTGATTCTACAGCTGAAGCAGTGCTGCTGACTAATGCTACAACAATGTGAACCAGGAGTTAGTGTAGTTTTTCCACAGGGTTTGTGCTTTAGTTGTAGGAGTTACTTCCAGGCCAGCTGCACAATTTCATTCATGCGTTTCTGAACATATGAATACTTGAACTATCACGCCTTTAGAATATGAATTGAGGTTCTTTCAAAGTCAACTGCTGTGTAAGTTCTCTGGTTTCACATATGCTTATTTGGACGAGCTTAATGTTACATTCTTAAAACACATGGACTGCTTGATTTCTTTTGGAATGTTTGTTTTGCATAATTAGTTAATGTTTCCTTATACACAGAAAGTGAGTTTTACTTACACTTGGAGAACTTTCAACAAATTAAAAGAAGTTGGCAGGTGATACACTAAAGCATTTTTTGTCAGTGTATTATCTTGTCAGGTTCCCTCGGAGTTAAAGAAACAAAGTGCCTCCTCTGGAATCTGGAATAAAGGACAATCTTTATTTGAAGAGGCAGAAAAACAGCAGAACAGATTTTTTTAAAAATCTCATATTAAGTGTAAAATACTGTCATGTATGCTTATGTGGGGATGAAAATAACATTCTTTACTGAACCATATACAAAATTTAGCTTAAAAAAACTGTACATTTTATCAAAGTGTAAGTGTGCATTTTATAATTGGTTGAACAGAATGTGGTCACAGCTTGAGGAGGTAGATGGAGGTTTTGCACCCCGATAGCGACTGAGGAGCCATGTTTCAGAGTTGGTCCCTGTTTTGTTTGTGTTTCGCAGTGGGACAACACACTCCTGTGACACGCAGTCCTGCTGCTGGTTTCAAGACGTAAAATATAAACATGTCGCCTCAAATCTAGAAAACACAGATGGTAAAAAAAAAAAGAAAATGAAAAAGATTTCTGGGCAGCAAAATTAGTACAGTAGATTTGTCAAGAATATGTATGATGCATTTTGGTAATCACGAGTCCAAGGGGCATCAGGGGTTATTCCTGCGTTTTGGCCTCCGTCTCTGTTTGACAGGATTAACGGGTTTGGGATCCTCTTCTACTCTCTGATCCTTATCAGCAGATTCAAGCCCATATTCGCTCTTTGCCTTGAACGGAGATGCTGGACTTGGAGAGCGAGCTTTAAGCCTCTTGGCAGGAGAGGTTTTGTGAGCAGAGGGGCAGCTGTGCTGGTTCAGACACATGGAGCACAGAGGGTTGACGGGCACACACACCTGCTGTCCGAAACCTACGAGCAGCCAGTTGATCTCACTCCACAGTTCCCTGCAACACAAGCTGACTTTACACAGTGACAGAAAATGACATCCACGTGTGCATCGTATTGTCCCTTGATATCAGTCCCAGCATGACAATGACCACAAAGATCATTATTTTTGTGTAATCCATCAAAATTGTTGACAGAGAAAGAATTTTGATCAGGTATAACTATTTTGGCAAAAAACAATAAAATATAAAAAGAATCTCTTATTCTTCTGATCACTTATTTTAGTCATCTTCTGTGAATCAAGGATCATTATTAGAGAGTTAGCATTACCCACCTGGGTGGCGCTGATCTTTTCAAGTCTGCGTTAATGAGGTTGTACGAGTCATCAGTCAATTACAACAGCAGTTACCTGGGTAACCACTCCTCTAGGGCTTTGCGCGTTTCCTCTGGGGTCTTGGTCGGCTTCCTGAGCCAGCCCAGCCTGTTTGAGATGCGATGCACATGCGTGTCCACACCTGGGAAAAGATCAGCAGCATTAAGTTGTCATTCTTATGCTGCATCCTGGAGTAGACATCACCAAAGCATCACAAACTGGCTTTACTGCTGATAGAGCTGAGACAAAAACATGAACTTGCAGCAGTTTGAATCAGGGAATAATCATTTAGGTCACTTGTTGAGCAAATTATTACAGAGTTCTTTGTTCGATGTCAAGCTGTGAAAGAGGATCAAAGCGTTGCCTTGGGCCTCAAAGATAGGTCTTCTGACCTCACGAAGATGGTTTTCCTCCTTCATAACTTCTTGGTGACTCCAGAATTCAGAAAACACCCAAAAAAAAAAAAAATTTTAAGCTTGAAGCTTATGGTGACAGACTACGAACACAATCACATCCGTCCCAAACTTTTGTTTACAAACTTCTGTTGGCTTTTGATAGTTGTAAATAGACCTTTTGAGCCCAATTCAATTTCCCAACGTGTGCTAGTTTTTGTGGTTTCAGTCCTGAGCGTACAGCTGGATAATAAGACAGAGATTATACCTGATGATGCATTTGACAGTTTGATTATTGGTTGGTCTCCTTCAGCTTCAAGCTTAATATATGTGGCTGGCATATTAAGAATTCTGGAGTCACCAAAATTTTTCATTAGTGAAAGACACCTAACAATGAGTCATTGAAAGGCAAATTAGACCTTTAGATTCTCAAGACATGTTAAGGACCTTGGCAGAGGTCTGTGCATTCTGAGCGCACTTCAGGTTTCATCCATTTTAAATAACCTACTGAAGATAAAACCAGAGACTATTCTCCTAACAGGTTCTCAGTCTTAAATGCCTGAGTAAGGCCCTGAATTTCTTTTATTTCCCCTTTAATTTGTAACATAAATCTTACTTTGATGCCTGTAACTTGAGGATAAATGTGTCGTATTTATGTCAAATGCCAAACTGGCCCAAGAACATTTGCCAGCGGTGACTACGGGGTGGTACAACACAGCATGAGCTAGTGTGACAACTGTTACCTTTGGCCCACTCGCACCGTATGTGAATCAGAGATGCTCCATTGGACACGATTTCTGTTTCATGTGACGTAAGGGTGATTGTGCGTGCTCTGACTGTGATTCCCACCTATGCCAGAGACTTTGTCCCAGGCGATGTTCATGGCAAGGTGAGCCATCTTGGGTCCAACTCCTGGCAGGCGAACAAGCCCCTCCACACTGTCTGGGATGTCACCTCCGAAATCCTGCTTCAGCATGGCTGCTGTCAGCTTCAGAAACTTCACTTTGTTCTAGAGCCGACAGAAGGGTGAGAGCTAGGATTGCACGATAATACAGGCATGTCATCATAACGCATGATATAAGTTATTTTCAATAATTCCTGACAGTTTGATGCGCAAATATTAGCAATTTGGCTAAAATTTCTTCTTTGATGAGGAAATGCTGCAGTAAATATATTCTTTATAGGATTTTGCAAATGTTTTAGAAATTGTGAAAAACACAACATTCAAATTCACAATGTTTACATATTTTTCACTATGTACAAATATGCAAACATTATACAAACTTATTTCATCCAGATGATACTGACATCTGTAAATATCAAGCAAATGAGTTGCACTATACCTGCAAAAACTCCAATACTGCATGCATTGTTAATGAGAGCGTGAAAGGCCGTCTGATGTAATCGTGTTAAGTGACATATTGTTACTCCACGTTACCCTCCAGAAGCCGACAGGGTAGATGAGTTTCCCCAGTGTGTCATCATCGGTAGCGAGGAGGTTCTCAACTGTGCAGCCGTGAGCTCGGAGCTTATGCATCGCTGTTGCCGTCACCTGGTCCTTGGTCTGACTAGACAGCATGAGCGACACCAACACCTGGAAACGCCTCACCTGCGCCCACACAGAAAGCAAAGACGTGTTGTGATGGAACAGTTAGTACAGACTTGTTTTAAAGAGTGAAATGTGAACTGACATTTGCAGGCGCCTCTGTGTCGTAGCATTTTTCAGCTCCCATGTTATCTACAGGTGCATTACGGCTGCTCCTCATCTCACGGATGTAGCCTAACTGTCTCCTCCAATCAGGAGGTTCCCAGTGCTCTCTCTTTAGTGGTGAAATCCCTCCATCGTTGTCATATTCCACCTTCAGCTGTCTCCTACTGCGGCGGTGCGGAAGAGCATCTGTTTCTATTTTTGGCTGTTGGAGGAGTTCATGGGTACCATCTGAAGGAGTGCAAAAGAGAGGGAAGGAGGAGAGTCTGAAGACGCACAACAATACACTCAAGCTTGCATTAAAGAGAGTATATAAAAATAGTGTATAAACAATTTATATATACACACATATGTTTACAGACTTCTCAAATAAAAGTAAGGTGTTACTTTTCTAAATTCTCAATAGTTACATGGGCTTTTCAGTATGTAAAAGCTATGGATATCATATAAGCTAGTTTTTATACAGACAAAGTCAACATTGATAAACTTGGTCAAAACTCCATCCATCCATCAATTGTCTTCTGTTTATTCCTGTTAGGGCTGGAGCCTATCCCAGCGGCTACAGGGTTCACCCTGGACAGGTCTCCAGTCCATCACAGGGCCAACACATAGAGACAGACTGTACTATATTTAGAGTATCAATCAGCCTTGTCCCCTCTTGATGTCTTTGGACTGTGGGAGGAAGCTGGAGTACCAGAAAGAACCCAAACAGGAACAAGGAGAACATGGAGACTCCACACAGACATATCCCGTGCCGGAGCCGGGACTCGAACCCAACACCTTCTTGCTGTGAGGCGACAGTGCTGACCACTGCACCACTATGCCTAAACTCACATAGACTAAATATCCCTTACTGTACATCCCTACTTTTTTCCTAACGGCTTTAATCCTGAACTAAGCACTAACCAGCTGTGATTGCCATCGTTATGAAACAGCTACGAGTGGATCTTGAATTTCTGTTTTACAGCCTGCAAGTATAAAAACGCATCTTAAATTGGAGGAGACTTCAACCTGGACTGGCTAGCAGCTCCCAGCTTTGTTCAGAACCATTTGTGGGTGTTATTTAACCAATCATCAAATACTCTTATAAATAAATGTACTATTGGTTAAGTTTTACAGACAGGAAGAAAAGCTTTCTGTCTACGTGCTGTTCCTTCTCTGGCATGTATCTATCTTTGAAAACCTGGGTGAAGAAGTACAAGATCGGAAACCAGGAGTTACACAGCTCATCTTCCTGCCTGCAAGACTAAATTGAGGGGTATAAAAAGTCAACATATCATTAAGAACGTAGTTTTGCATATATATGTATATTTAGTAAAAGAAGCCCAACATTCATCAGTAAATCTTTCTGTATACATTATTACCGGTTGATGGGCTGGCTGAGTAGGGTATCTGCTCCGAGATCCTCGACTCTTCTTCCTCCTCCTTCACCGCCCCTGTAGAAGCTGGACCACCACCACTCTTTGTTTTGGTGGTAAGTCTGGAGCTGAGAGAAGCCGCAGGTGTGCAGCTGACTGCTTGATTACCTGTCCGCGAGACAACCTTGCTGCTGTGCCTGAAATAAGGCGACGTCATGGTCAGACACCGGCCGGGCTGCATCCCGCTCCCTTGTGAAACACGGCGATGAAGTTAGTTTGTTATTGGTCACTTTCTGGACGGCGTAGAAGACGGCAAGAATCGTTATCGAATCTATAAACTGACAACATACTGTCATTTATGATTTTAGTAATTAAAAGGTTAATGCAAAACTAATATAGGAAGTTTTCTTGACAAAAAGAAATGTTTACTAACAAAACTACCAGGGCTTTGTGGTTACTACACATTATATTATTAGAGACAAACTTCCACTCATGAATTTAATAACAACACTCCAGTTCCTTTTTCCTCCCTCCAAAGACTTTTACTTCGTTATGTGTTGGTAAACTACACCATCCCGGTAGATGCTATTTATTTTAAAACCTGGGTGTGTTTTTCCCCCCTTTCTATGCTTTATTTTATCGCCACTCCAATAGCGAACTAACTTCCGCACCGTTTTGGCTAGTGTAGCTTGTTAGCTATTAGCTAGAGTCTAGCTAGCAACAAGCTAGTCCCGGCCTTTGGCTCAGGGCTCAGTTTCAGTAAAGCTCACCTGCCTCTGCGCATGCCCAGTTTTCAGCTGCGGAACACCGTCACGACCGATAAATACGTACCTGTGGTTTATGAGGCTCAAAATTTTTCAATAGATAATCAGACGATCACAGCTCGCCTTTAGCTTCCGCAAAACTACGTTTCCCATCAGTGAGCGGGGTAAACGTGTTTTTGTAGGAAGTGTCCCTGTCAGAGCATTTGTGTCATCCGGTTGAATTGTGGAGCACTCGGGGGGGACGAGCTTCCAGCAGCATATAACCTTACCGATTCAAGTAAATGCACGTCGTCAGACGGTACCGTCGGCTGCATAGAGACGAAGTCGTTGCTGAATGAAACCGAGAGAGAGAGAGTCAACTTCACTAAGGTGAGAGCGCTGGGGGACGAGGGGGGAGGCGTTTTTAAGCTACCAGTCATTGGAATACCAGCGAGGAATGCTAACCCTTGATAGGCAATGTAAAGCATAACATTAGCTATCGGGTCCGGAGCGCCTTGGTGCTGTTCTCCCCTTCCCACCATCCATGTCTGTAATGGTAAATGTGAGCTGATATTGTGACCTTGCACCGACGTGATTGTTTTGTTGTAGTTGTTGTTGTTATTGGAATGAAACAGAGCAGTCGTTGTCTGGCTGCTCACCTCACCTCCCCTCCCCTCCTGCCTGCTGCTGTCTCTGACAAGTCCACATGACAGAACATTTTTCAAATTTGCCCTCTGGCTGTACACATTTACAGGCTGATGATCGCGGTGTTGGGTGGCTTTAAGGGGCTGTTTAACTAAATGACCTTAGGGTGCTTGTTTGGATTTTAGTTGAGCAATATTTATTTGTGGTTTGCTTTAGATTACAGTTATTTTATATTTGTGTGACTCTTTGCAAAAACTCTCAAAGGTATGTCATATATATATATATATATATATATACACACACACACACATATATACATATATAACATGCACATACAGACAGAATTACACCACAAGAGGACACAAGTGGGGTTAATTTTTACTAAACACCGGAATTTCATGATTGAATGGTGTGTGTTGTAGACATCATAGTCAAAATTGGATTACACCTGCAGGTTTGTTTCCCACTCTCATTCAGGTGAGTCCAGATATTATTCATGCATGTAGTTTAGCTCATGTTAATTAACACACGTATACAGTTCTGTCATTACATTGGGATAGGAGTGTTTTTGTGGGAGTGGGATGGGGCAGGAATGAAAACCTGCTCCCGTGCCATGCAGTAACATCTTGGAAACACTATTAAAAAAGATTTGAATGTTGTAGATTGTTGACAGCATTTTGTAATGTGTTTGAGTCGATCTCTGAGAATCTTGTGTGCTAACAAATACAGGACTTGTTGTTGCTCCTGCATGCTTTTGTCAACATTTATATATTGTAGAGCTCCATCAAATATTCCGTCAAAGAAAACTAAATCCCAACTATTTTCATAATCTGTTTATAATCTCAGCCTGTTTTCAAGCAAACACTTTCTCTTTCCAAACTATGAATAGCTGTTTTTTTGTCATTTACAACAGGAAATCAAATGGGGAAAAGAAGCAAAATGCTGATTAGCATTTTCATAACATTCTTTGTGTTTACAGTCTCTGAAATTCAGTGATGCAGATCAGTTGGTGATGAAAATAATGATTTGCTGCAGCCCCAGTGTGTTGTTCTATAACTTTATGTTAAACATCCTCGAACTGCAGTTAGCATGCACATATACTGCTGTCTGACAGAGCAATCTTCATCATATGCTGCAGTCTTTTGTTGAGTAGAATCAGAATCCGGATGTGGATCAGCACCATCATGGTGATACCGGATTTGTGATTAAGACAAAATTGGCACGATTTCAATGTTCTCTCTCTCTCTCTCTCTCTCTCTCTCTCTCTCTCTCTCTCTCTCTCTCTCTCTCTCTCTCTCTCTCTCTCTCTCTCTCTCTCTCTCTCTCTCTCTCTCTCTCTCTCTCTCTCTCTCTCTCTCTCTCTCTCTCTCTCTCTCTCTCTCTCTCTCTCTCTCTCTCTCTCACACACACACACACACACACACGGTCTTGCTTGTGGGGATTTTTAAAATGCAAAAACAAATCGTGGAACCATCATGTTGAACAGCCGAGTCTGGACCAAGACCATCCATCCATCCATCCATTGTCTTCCGCTTATTCCTATTATTAAGGGCTGGACCAAGACCAGCTCTAGTGATATATTTATAATATCTATAAATATCTATAGCTGCTACCATCCATCTTAAGGCCAGCTGTTAATCATCATCCTACTTAGAAAATCTGGCTCATAGGTATTGAATTTAGAAATGACATAGTCCAGACTAAGTGTTTGTGTGTGTGTGTGTCTGTGTGCGTGTGTCAGTCCTAGCCCGTCCAGTCCACTGTCCTACCAGGGTGGGCCATGAATAAACAACCAAGCAAGGAGAGTCTCAAGGAAAGGGTGAAGGGGATCTTTGGGTTGGGACCCCCACGTCCACCAAGCAAACAGAGTGAAAGCAAACTCTCCGAGTTCATCATTACTACTGACATCATCAAGGTACGTTCCTACCCTCAAACTCACCATATTCTTCATTTGTGTTGCATCATGCTTTGGGTCCTGTCATGGCTGTCCTCTTTGCCTGTGTATTTCAGGAGCTCCACCCAGACTGTGGTCTAAGCAACCGCATTCGCATGATGAACCACGTCTGTGATCTTGCCAAAACAAAAAAATTTGAGGAGGTGAGTGTGGTAGTGGTGTGACGTGTGATGAAGGAGCGCATGTAAACACAAGCGTTGTGTGTATTTCAGCATGCTGTGGAAGCTGTATGGAAAGCTGTTGAGGACATGCTGACCCCAGAGCAGCCACCAGAGGCCAGACACGCTGTCCTTCAGCTCCTCAGGGCCATTATACAGGGACAGGTAAACACATTCAACATATATGAAATGTTTAAATGGCTCTGATCATTTCTTAAGTGAGTCTGTGTTTATGTGAAGGGTGAGCGGCTGGGCCCTCTGAGAGCCTACTTTTTCAATGTGATAAGAGACTACCAACCCTGCAATGAGGACCTCTCAGATAGGCTGGAAGTCTTCAAAGCCCTAACGGAGAACGGGAAGGACATCACATACCTGGAGGAGGACATAGGTTAGTCATGAGACTATACTGCAGTTCTGAAAAACTGTACTGACTTAGTGGTTGTGCTGTCTTGGACAGGAAGCATTCTACTATTAGCCTTTTTCTAAACATGGGAATATTTCAGTCAAGGTGATTACAGAATGGTCCATTCACATTGCTGTTATCCAAGTAAAGACATTCCCACATTACATCACTTTGTCTGAATTTCCTCAAACCTATCTATCATGTGACCCGTACATTTAGAGTGTTTTCTTCCTAATAATGCAGAAAACTGAGACACTCAACTAGAAACTGCCCCATGTGTCTTAAAGCAGTTTGACTGTCACGTGTTGCAAAAAGGCTGCAAAAACCCTGGAAGGGCTTCATAGTTAGATTAAAGTGTTTACATGGCTTCAACTCACATCCGTCATGCAACTAAGAGGGGAGAATTACATATCTCATCTGACCATTGCTTACTCCGACTATAAGTTTATTCAGGTTCTGAAATTGCAGTTTACATGGCAGCGTCTTATTCAAAATCTTAATTAAGTGAATATCAGAACACTGTCATCTTTGTAAACATAACGACTGCCTTGGTCAGAAGTGTAATCCCCTGGTCATTGTGACTCACAATTCTAACATTTAGATCCTGGAGTGTGAATCTAGATTCAAAAGATATTTGTCATATCTCAGCTGATTAGTTTGACTGCTTGTGGTCCCTTTTTGTGGATTTATTTCTGTTGACGGAATGTCAGTTTTAACTGTTTTTGCTATGATGACACTTACACACTTCATTCGCTCCATTTTCTCTTTTTCCCAGCACGCTTTGTCCTCCTGTGGATGGACATAGGCCTCACTTCTGACTTTCTGCACGTTCTTGTCAATCTGGTGAAGTTCAATAGCTGCTACCTGGACCAGAACGTCTCCATCATGGTCCAGTAAGTAAGACGGACAGATGAGACACTTTGGATTACCCAGGAAATGTTTATAATTCACAGTATTCTTCCCCTTTTTTTTTTTTTTTTTTTTTTTTTGCTCCTGCAGGAAAATCTGTCTGCTGTGCAATAGAACAACATCCTCAACTGATATTGAGGTGGGTGGGTTTGAATTTCCTTTTAATTACATATTTTTGATGGTCAACTTCCAAAAACATGCCGTCCTTGAAGCACTCTAATAATGAAACATTTCTTGTGGTGTACAATTGAAACATGCAGGGATGGAAGTAGTATATCACATCTATTCACATGACCGTAATGACATTATTGTTCTTAAGCATGTGATCTGTGTCACTTCTTGAAAAATCATTCTGTGCTACTGAGTCAGCCTGCTAGTTGCTGCATCAGATAGCACATGCAATTGCATTTAAGAGGACATTAAAAAAATAATGGAAAAAGAAAAAAGGATGAGTGCAATGAAATGTCTGATATAATGCATTTAACATCAACAGTTAGTGATCAATGCTTTGAGCAGTTTTATTTTTTCCTATTTTTTGCATAAAATGTGAAGCATACCCATACATGAATCTCATTTTGCTATAAATCAAATGCCCGCACAAGTAAACTAAATCTTAAGAAGCAAAACGAAACAAATCAATCACATCATGAGACATAAACACATGGCTACATGAAACAAATTAAAGTCCTTATAGTAAAGAGGGTTTACGGCCCATGCACATTTTCTTCACCCCAGTAATGAGTCCATCCATCCATTTTCTTCTGCTTATCCTGTTAAGGGTCGGGGGGGCTGGAGCCTATCACAGCAGCCTTTGGGTGAGAGGCAGGGTTCACCCTGGACAGGTCACCAGTCCATCACAGGGCCAACACATAGAGACAGACAATGTCAGAAAATGTAAAATATTAGATTGTATATAGACATTTAACTACATATTAATGTTTCCATCCATCCATTCATTTTCTACCTCTACCATCGGTCGAGAGGCAGGTTTCACCCTGGACAGGTCACCAGTCCATCACAGGACCAACACATAGAGACAGACAACCATTTACACTCACAGTCACACCTACGGTCAATTTAGAGTATCAATCAGCCTCGTCCCCTCTTGATGTCTTTGGACTGTGGGAGGAAGCTGGAGTACCAGAGAGAACCCACACAGGAACAGGGAGAACATGCAGACTCACACAGAAAGATCCTGTGCCCGAGCTGGGACTCGAACACACCTTCTTGCTGTGAGGCAACAGTGCTGACCACTGTACCACCCGTGTCGCTTCAGTAATGAGTCATGAACTATAAATCAGTAGCGTCAAAGTGCTTCACTGCTATGACTGACAAATGTAATTTTTCATGACTCTTTCCACCTACGGTTCAATATATGTGGATTTATTTTCTAGTATTTCACTTATAATCCTGTAAACCTTTGTTGGCTGGCCTCAAAGTGCAAAAACAAAAATAATGGACCTAGCTGGTTTCTATTCAAACACCACACTCTAAATTTAGACAGAATGCTTGTTCTGTTCCAACTATCGTGTGTATGTGGTTGTGTGTGTGTGTGTGTGTGTGTGTGTGATGTTTCCAGGTGGCTCTACAAGTGCTGGATGCGGTGGTGTGTTACAACTGTCTCCCCTCAGACTCTCTCACCGTCTTCATCATCACACTTTGTCGAACAGTCAACGTGAAGGAGTTTTGTGAATCCTGCTGGAAGGTGAGAAGAACACACAAATACTTGATTAATAAATATAAAACTATAGATAATATTAAAACTCTATATGGGCAAACAAAACACTCCATTCTGTTAATAATTCAGTTCATTGTTATTCATCATGCTGCTTTCCTCTTGTCCAGTTGATGAGGAAAGTATTGGGGACTCACCTCGGCCACAGTGCAATTTATACTATGTGCCGCATTATGGAGGAGAGGTGAGGTCACTTGGTTTAAGCACAATTCTATCTGTTTGATTCTTTATTGAGCATATATACAGTATTTGTTTGTGTGTGTATGTATATGTACGTGTGTGTATATATCTGCACATCTAACCAGGGTCTACATGGAGGATGCACCGTTATTGAGAGGAGCTGTATTCTTTGTTGGAATGGCTCTGTGGGGAGCACACAGGCTCCCAGCCCTGAAAAACACCCCAACACTGGTTCTTCCATCTTTTTATAAGGTAACACACGCACACACACACGTCTCGCTAGTACTGTAGGTACTTTTAAATATCCGGTTATGTTGTTTTAACCCAAGTAGTTTCAGTATTAAATTTGATTGCATATTATGAGAACGCTCTCCAGCTCCTATGTTGATTTGTCCAGCTTTGTGGTGTTTCCTGTTTCAGTTGTTGGATTTTATTATTAATTTTTAATTTTATCATTGTCTATCTGCCCTGTCTAGCTCACCTACGTCACTCAGTCCTAGATACTCTTGTTGCAGTGTTTTCAGTTCATCTAGCTCACTAGGCTATGTCACTCACTTGTAGATAAAACTAATAATGACAAAAGAATATCGCAAAAATCATTGTGACAAAAATAATTTTCACCCACTTTAAAAACTAAACAAAACCAAAAATATAGAGAAAGGTGGATGTCTGAACCAAAAATATACAACCCATTCTGTTTTCAGACCCAACATTCCCTCCTGTGTTGTAGCCTTGTCTCCCAGTTGTAACTTGTCTGCTTCTTAGGCCATGTTGTGTGCCAATGAAGTCGTGTCCTACGAAATCGTCCTTTCCATCACCAGACTGATCAAGAAGTATGGCAAAGAGCTGCAGGTGGTCACATGGGACATCCTGCTGGGCATCATAGAGCGGCTACTGCAACAGATCCAGGTGAATACACACACACACACACACACACACACACACACACACACACACACACGCGCGCGCACACACACACACACACATATTGACCCAGCTAAATAGCAGTTTTTACTCGACACTGTGGTTCTCATTTGTCTCCACAGACAATTGGCAGCGCTGAGTTGAAGGCCATCGTGTATGAGTTGCTGACAACTGTTGAAGAGCTGTATGAGCAGAATGGTTACCATGGCTCCACAGACAAGTTCTTTAGTCTAGTGGAGAAATGTGCAGACAAAAGACCTGTTAGTTCTTTTTTGAGTTTCATATCTTAACACCAGACTTGTGCTACATGCTGTTAATTCTTCTCTTATTTGTTTGTGAAAGGATGCATCAGTGCTGACCCTCATCTCATACAGGGCCCAGTCTATCCAGCCTGCCAAGGATGGCTGGATTCAGAGCCTTCACCGTCTGATGGAGAAATTCTTCAGGTAAGATAAATGCTCAGGTGATGGAGATGATACCCAATCCCTTTAGTTTTGTTACGTCTCTCTCTGTTAATAATCCCCTTGACATGTCTCCCATCTCTGCTTTAATGATTCCTGTGTGTGTCTCTCTCTCTCTCTCTCTCTCTCTGTCTCTCTCTCTTATCCATCTGTCTCTGTGAAAGGAACGAGACTCGCAGCGTGATCAGGATCAAAGTGCTTCATATCTTGTCCTTTGTTCTCAGTACCAATCGCCAGCTCTATGAGGTCTCTACACTAATTTTACTGATGAGCACCTTTTTAACTTGATGTTGGACAACATTCTATGAACTGATTTGTAACATGTAAGGATTTAAATTAAATCTGGAAAAAAACTTCATTTTTTTTGTTCTCTCTCTGTTTCTGTCTCTCTCTCTCTTTGTCTCTATCTCTCTCTCTGTCTCTCTCTCTCTCTTTCACAGGACGAGTTGATTGAAATGGTTGTGATCCCCCAGCTCAGTGGGATAGCCGAGGACAGAGACCTGGCTGTCAGAAAACAGGCCACCCAGCTACTGGTGGACCTCGCTGAGGGCTGTAACACCCATCACTTCACTAGCCTGCTGGACATCATTGAGCGGGTATACACACACACACACACACACACACATCTACACACACACACACACACACACATCTACACTAACAAAGATCTATGTCATTCATTCACTCTCACTGAGAGTGTTGTCAATTTTCAGACATTTTCAGTGCTTGTTTTCCCTCTAGGTGGCCAGTCGTTATCTGGTGTGTTCAGGGCCCCTGGAGGTTTCAGAGAGAGACCCCACAGCTGAGTCTCCCATGGAGGACGTCAGGACTGCTATACTGGGACTACTGGAGATCCTTCAGGTACACGCACATACATTTTTCAGGATTGGATGCACAAAAATGCGACCACATAAATATAAAATAATACAAATTAAAAAAAGATTTATTAATATTAATTCAGTAATTGCACTTGTTTTTTTGTTTATTTGCAAATGTCTTAAAGTGGATATGCGAACATAAATAACGAATTATGTATTTGCTGCTTTGATTATCAGCATTCGTTCTAACTTTCTTTGTTCCGTGATTAAAATTTAGAGAGAAAATGCACCCTCCGCCAAAAGTTAATAGCAACTACAAGTCATTTGTGTTTCTGAACTTTTTTTTATATTTTTCGACAAACTAAAAGGTCTAACATATGTACACTTAAAATTGTATTAATTAATTTGAGATCATGCATTTAAAACCAATGATGCATTTGAATCTGGTGTGAGCCTGTGTTTTTGTCATCTTTGTCTTTTTTCCCTCTCTTGATAGAGTAAACTCTACAGTCTGCCAGCCAGCCATGCTAGTCGTGTTTATGAGTTGCTTATCAGCCACCTGCAGCTGCACTACAAGAACAAGTACTGTTCTGCTATAGCCTCTAGTATCCGACTACAGGTACACCTCATTCATGTGTCATCCCTGTGTATTTGTACATCATATATATCACATTTATGATTTAAATGCTGGTCTGTTTAACTTTCTGTGTCTCCTTCAGGTGTTTGACTTTTTCCTGATGATGCGAGCAGACTCTCTTCACCGTATCGGGGTACCCAACAAAGATGGAGTCATGAGGTTCAGCCCTTACTGCTACTGTGATACAGGGTGAGGACACCATACACACACACACACAAACACACACACACACACACACACACACACACACACACACACACACCATTTTTATTTATTACAATCCAGTCAGTTTAAGGATTAACCTTTTTGTTGTGCCTTATATTGTTTCAGGGAGTCAGAGAAGCGAGTGAGTGAAAAAAAGGCTACAGTTTCAACATCTCCTCCTGCTGGCGGCCCCCCTCCTCCCACTGGTCCTCCCTCCACTACAGCCTCCATACGCTCTGCCTACCTGCCCTACTCACTTGCCTTTAGTGTTCTCCTGCAGTGCCTCAAGATGGTACATACATGCACACAAACCCATCAAAATGACTATCATCTGAGAGATAAGTGGTTTGAATAGAGTGATAATATCAGCTCTTCTGGAGTAAATAACAGCATGTGAAGCGTTTATTGTCTGTGTCCTGGGCATTTAACTTATGTGGTAACCTGATGAAGCCCCTGCTGTCCTCTAAGATATTAGACACATGTCCATGTTGTTCAGTCTGTGAATCTTTTTTTTTTTTCCTGCAGGAGACGGATTGGAAAGTGCTTAAACTGGTTCTGGAGAAGCTGCCATGGACTCTTCAGTACAAAGTGCTGCTGCTCACTTCACCCTGCAGCCTGGACCAGCTCTGTTCTACACTTTGTTGCATGGTAGTTTTTCAAACCAGTTCTACTTAAGTAAACTCACATCCGCACACGCCAGCAAATGTCAGCCAATATCGCTAATTATTCGCCTTTGTGTAGGTGACAGATCGGCTGATCTCAGAACGCCTAAAAAAGACCCCAGAGGGGTTTTCACGAACTGACGTGCAGCTGGCAGTTGTTCCTGTCCTCACAGCAATCACCTCCTACCACACCTACCTGGAGCAGTCACGACAGACCAGAGTGTGTAGAAAGAAGTGGTTTTACTCGCTGTGACATGTGACGTAGTTTGAGTTTTTGGAGCTAATGTATATTGAACTTGTGTCTCACATACGTTGAGAAAGTTGTGGCCACACGAACAGGCTATTTAACTTTGATGAAATTATTGTATCTTACAGAGAGAGCTGGTTCAGTGTCTGGAGACCGGCCTCATTTACCGCTGTGCCAAGCAGTGTGTGGTGGCTCTTACAATGTGTACGGTGGAGATGCCTGACATCATGATCAAGCTTCTTCCCGCTCTTATTGTCAAGCTCACCCACATCTCTGCAACAGTTGCCATGGCATCTCCAATGCTTGAGTTCCTCTCAAGTAAGTGTGAAAAACTCCTGGACATTATTCTTCAGTTCTCTTTTTTTAGCCATTGTTGAATGTTCAAGGCCAGTTTATCATATCAGTTCTTGATGTTTTCTTTCAATTATTCCATAGCTCTGGTGCGTCTGCCTGATCTGTACGCCAACTTTGTTGCAGAGCAGTATGTTAGCGTGTTTGCTATCTCACTACCGTACACCAACCCTTCCAAGTAGGCGCTCACACACAGAAACAAGAGCATGCATTCTTAAATGCTTCAACTCTATTTAATCTGTTAGTCTCTCTCACTTCCATCAGGTTCAACCAGTACATCGTGTCCCTGGCCCACCATGTGATCGCCATGTGGTTCATTCGTTGCAGACTTCCCTTCCGTAAGGATTTTGTTCAGTATATCACAAAGGTTAGTACATGTTTGTCTCCCAACCGTTTTTTTTTATAACTTGTCCATTTGAAACAGCAATTTGTGTTAAAAAATAAATGAATAAATGAAGAAAAGCAGAGAACACAAACAATCCTGAGAGAAAGAACAAACACATTATTCCCATGGAAATTTTGTTTTTTTCCTTACAAAGAGATGCTCACTCTTGCTGGAGAGCTTTTGCTCAAGTCACCCAGTATAACTACAGTCAGATCTGGTTCCACTCAATAGCTCAACTGGAGAGGTCAAAGTGAAGGGCACTTCAGTGGTGGGGATGACTGAGAAGGGCAGGTGCTTATTCATCACTTTCCTCTCCCAGATTTAGCTGAGTGTTAAACCACTCAGCACAAGCGAACCTCTAACCTTTAGGCCACCACTGCCCTGTTGTCTGAGGCATTTATGCAAGAAAGGGTTTAAAATTCTCCAAATATTTTTTTTCTCCTCTCTCACCTTTTTGATGTCAGAAAATGTAATATATTAGATTGTATATAGACATTTAACTACATATTAATGTTTCCATCCATCCATTCATTTTCTACCTCTACCATCGGTCGAGAGGTGGGGTTCACCCTGGACAGGTCACCAGTCCATCTCAGGGCCAACACATAGAGACAGACAACCATTCACACTCACAGTCACACCTACAGTCAATTTAGAGTATCAATCAGCCTCGTCCTCTCTTGATGTCTTTGGACTGTGGGAGGAAGCTGGAGTACCAGAGAGAACCCACACAGGAACAGGGAGAACATGGAGACTCCACTCAGAAAGATCCTGTGCTGGAGCCGGGACTCAAACCCAGAAACCTCTTGCTGTGAGGGGACAGTGCTGACCACTGCACCACCGTGCCACCCCATATTAATGTTTCCTTTACCTTAATCTTCTGCTCTCAGGGTTTACGTTCCAATGCCCTCCTGCCATTCGATGATGGTCATGAGCAAAGTTCTTTTCGTGCCCGAAGCACCAGCCTCAACGAAAGGCCCAAGAGGTAAAGCACACACACACAGACACACGCACACACAAACACATGCACAGAAGACACACACACACGCACGCACACACACGCTGCCTGTGTGGCCATTGTTGTAAGAGGGTTGGGGTTGCCAAGGTAACAGCTTAGCATGTCTGGTACAGTGGTGTGATGTTCGCTATGACTTCTCAGGTTGCCATGGTGATCATTAGTTCATTTAATTGTTCATCATTTTAAAAAAGTTGGTTCCTTTTCTGCCACATTTCTTTTTTTAAAAATTAAAATCCACTTCTCTTCATTTTAGTGGCACATATGGTTGGACAAAATAAAATGAACACCTGTATAATGCAATCTGAAGCAATAACCCTGCTGTTCTGTCTTTATTGGGTTTATGTATGTATTCATTTTTCCAAGGCGTTGATCCATTTACCGAGCACTCAGGCTGTTCTATTCCTCTAGTGGAATGCATTATATCATATGCAGGTGTTTGTACATAGTGTATATGTTGTTATTACTACAGTAACCTGCATCCTTTTTCCTCATGGCTTGATGGTCCAACACGCATTTTCTTTCTCTCTGTTATTAGGACTCATAGCGTTTTTTTATGTTAAGTCACCAGTTGCATGCCATTAATCATATCAACACTGACGTAGAAATATCACTGTTCTTCCTTACCTTTTTTATACACACACACACACACACACACACACACACACACAGTATGTATATACATATATATGTGTGTATGTATATATGTGTAGATATATGTGTGTACACATATGTATATACATAAATATGATTTTTATGTTGTCTTTTATGCACTGCAGGGAGGAAACTAATGCATCTGAATGTGCTGCACATACGATTCGATTATTAATTTGCATTAGCACAAAGACAAAACACACACTGTCTTTCACACTTCATTGAGAGTGAGTCAGTGTCAGTCATCAAAGATGGTTGTGGTATGTTTCTAATGAGAGAATTTTAAGATGAAGAGAGCGCAGCAACGAGTGAGCCAAGTGGCGATTTAGCTGTGAAACAGGCCCGGAGGAACTGCATCAGTAGCTTTATGGATGACGAGCCCACCTCTCATCCCCACAAACTGTCCACAGCACAGCAGGACTCGCTGCGCCTGACGTAGCTGACGGCTTGATGAGGAGCGGCTTTACAGAGTAAAGCTGTCAGCTCCTTCGTTATTCACATCACACAGATGACAGTTTCTTAGAGTCCCCAAGGAAAGGATACATGGACTATGTTAAGAAAGCACTTTTCCACCTTTACGACAGTCCACACGTTTAACGATGTTGCTTCATTCCCACACAAAAGGGGTCGAACCAGCCTGTCATTAGCCGGCTAGTCTGCCTCCCCTAAGTCGTGCCACTGTTACACAGTACTAGTACTGCGTAAACAGGGCTTAACATGTGATCCATGTAATAGATGGAGGTCTAGAGAGAGGAAACATGTCTCTTATCAAAGTAACACTGGCGTTTGTCTGAACAGTGACAGTTTGGTCAGAGCAACCCAACCAGAAGACGACTGCCCTAATAAAACTGTTTTCATAATTTTCATTTGTTTTAACAAAAGAGAGAAAATAAAAAAGTGTAGAAAAATAGTAGAAAAAAAACTCTAATATTCTGACAAAAGACTTTTTTTAATTTAATTGATTTTTTTCTTTATCTCGTAGCTACACCAATATTTCCATGGTATGTCATCAAGGATATTTCCAAGAAATGAATATTAAATAGACACAAAGTTTGTTTGAGACCAAGCAGAACTGCCTGGCTGGAAAATTCCCAAAAGAATATACGGCAGTACATAAACACATATTTCTTAAGGGACTTTTTTGTTGGAGATGCCATTATACTGCAGCTTTTTTATGCAGCCTCCATCCATGTTGGGTTTGTCTTTTAAAGAAGTGTAACTTACCTTGGTCTTCACAAGCTTTTGTTACTCAAAAGTTACCCTTCCTAGTAACTCAGGGCACTTCTGCAAACATCAGCTTATACTGATCCTCTGTATCTCATTTTGGTGTTCCAAATTTTGATCTTTGGTCTAATGAACAGTCTGTCTTTGCTCATCACCTGTCATGGTCCTCAGATCTCTCTCTCTCTCTCTCTCTCTCTCTCTCTCTCTCTCTCTCTCTCTCTCTCTCTCTCTCTCTCTCTCTCTCTCTCTCTCTCTCTCTCTCTCTCTCTCACAAACACACACACACACACATACACACCATTGTACTTATATCTTTGTGAGGACTTTCATTGACGTAATTCATTCCCTAACCTTGACCCTAATCCTAACCAGAACCTAATTCAAACCTTAACCCTAAAACCAAGTCTTGACCTCAAAACGGCCCTTTGAAGATATGAGGACCGGCTAAAATGTCATCACTTTCCAAAAATGTCCTCACTCTGTTTGTTAAATACGTATTCTATTCCTCAAATGTGTAGCAATACACAAACACACACACACACACACACACACAAAATCACCTTAAGTTGGTCTCTGGTCATTACTTTTTCCCACATTTCTTACATTATAGATATGAAAACAGCTTAAAAACAACCTGATTTAAATCTATTGAAGTACCTACATGATGTCTGATATTTGGACTCTAGTTGAGGAATATTTAGCCAGACCTGCTGTGCTCCAACCCTCAGGTTTAACCTCCCATTTCATTTTACGTTGGATGTGTTTTTGTTGTGTTGGTGCGGCTTTTGCTGAGTCCATCTCTACTCTTCTACCTCTCCTGTTCCAGTCTTTGCCTTCACTATGTACCTGCAGTGTGAAATAATGTTTATTTTGTTGCTCTCCTGAATACTTTGTGTGTATTTTCTTTTCTGGATAGCAGAAGCTTGAGAGTTTGACCCTCTGCTGTAGCCCGTCTTGTTTTCCTTTGAGTTGATGTTTATGCTTTCCTTTGATCCTCTGCTCTCCTGTGACCTGACTCATGGTGTTCACTGCTGTTAATTTTCACCTTGTTTTTTTTTTTGTTTTTCTTTCAATTCTTCATTTGACCCCTCCCCCTGCCTCCTGCGATTGGGTGCTGTGTTGTGGTTTTTGGGGGTGGTTGTGTCATCCTGGATCCTTCCTACATTGCTCCTGGCCCCCCCTCCACCCATCTTCTTCCTGTGACCTTTGACCTTTGCGGCCCTGTCAAATGCCCACCGCCCCACCTTGAATGTTGCTCTGGTGTTTGGTGGACAATTCCTGCTGTCTCCTGGTATACCTCCACACACCACGACCTCCCCCCCCTTCTCCCCGCCCCCACCACCATCTCCGCAACCACCACCACCACTCCCAAACCACTGCCAACTTCACGATGACTCCCCCTTACTACCCGCCGCCACTGTAACCACGAACCGGCCCATTCCGCTTCTCAACACCGCCCAGTCTGCGGGCGGCAAAAGTGGCGAAGGTGGCAGCAGGGGTAGCCAATAGCAGCAGCTCTCCAGTTAAAGAGCTGAGGGACCTGTCAGCCATGGATGCTTTCCGCTCCCGCAGCATCAGTGTCTCCGAACATGCGGTCCGCAGGTTAGAGAAGAGCCTTCTGGGTAACCAAACAAAAAAACAACCCGAACACTTGATATCTTCCTCCATGGGATAGTTGAAGGGGGTGTAGGATCATTGTCATGTGGGGCCGTCGGGCGGGTTTTGGGTGGTTTTTTGCCAGGGACACCTAGAGCGTGGGTGCATGCTGGAGGAAGGTTTGTGTGTCGACCTCTTTTGGTTTATTTTGTGCTGCGATCATACATGTGCTGTTTAATATTTTGGTTTTTATTTGCTTTTGCATGCCGTGTTTACAGAAGACATCATAAACCATCCATGTTGATGTTTTTCTGTTTGCTCTAACACAGATTTTGCTTTTTTCTCTCCACAAATAATTTAAAATTCTCTTTGGTTTGCCTTGTTTGTTCGGTTGGGTTTGACTTGTTTGTTTGTTTGTTTTGCTGGGTTTGACGCTGACTGGTTTTGATTGGCTTCACTACAAATGAATGGCTGGAGGGACTGGTGCAAAGCATGTTCTCCTAAAATTCTGGGATCTTCTCTTGATTGACAACAAGTACAACCCACAACTCTCCTGACGGGAGAACACCCCTGCTTCCTCGACCAGTGACGAGGACAACAGCAATACAACAGTTTTGTTTGTTTGCTTGACATTTATTTATTTGTGTCTTTATATTTGCTTCACTCACACACATACATTGTGCTGCTATGACCATGGCAATCTCCTAGTGTGGGATTTTTGGTGTCGATGGGCTGATATGAAGCTTTTGTTATTGATAACAGAATGAAGTAGTTTATCTCTCCACACAGACACACACAGACCTCTGCCCACACACTTTCAGCGCTACTCCTCCTCATACCTTTATGCTTATCTCGTCTTGGCTGCTCAAGTATGACAGTTGGGTCTAATGCTGCAGTTGTCACCTAACATTCCACTCCTGTCCAACAGGGGGCAGTAAAACTTCAGAATTCTCTAAATGTCATTTTAAATGGTTTATACAGATCAACAACTGCAGCATTAGATCTATTGAAGCTGCTTCAAATGCTAAACAGCTGCAAATCTGCTATTTTCCTCCAACAGTATGTTTTGAAATTGTAACTCCTGAGTGACCTGAGTTAGATGGAAGTCTGCATCATCCAGACAAGATGACCATTAAATTCAAAAGTAAAAAACCCTTAACATTTCCATATTCAGCTTCTTTTTCGGTCTCTTTCCAAGTAAACATATGTACGGATTCCAACTGTGATAAGATTCTGCTTTGGTTTTTGTAAAAGCAGATTCATGAGTGTTTGATGGTCATGTTGTTTGGAGTAGGCTTCCCCTTGACATTGAACTGAAACTGATTCATTGTCAACAGAAGAAAGGTAAGTATGAACATTTATTGAATAGTGTCCGCACACACTGGGACTTGGTCTGAGTGAAAGATTTCAGCTTGTTCTTGCGTGCAAATTTAAAGAATTGTATCACAGTTTTTTTCTTTTGTAAATGAGAAATTTAGTGTTTTATGTATTCACATTTGAGGAATGAGCCCTGGTGGTATTACAGCCTTTGAGGCCACTTATACAAAGTCCCAGCATGTGTTTGTTTGTGCTTGAGGAAAATAAACCCTTTGTATGCATGGTTGTATATTAATGCTCGTAATGCATGTAACATAGACAGGAACAGGAACACGGGTGTGTATTGATCAGATTTGTTATGACATACCTATCTCTATATCAGAGATTGCATGTCTCGGTGTGCACAGACCTCTTGAGCCTGCGTGCCCTCCTCTTGCTCCTCTTCCTCACTCGGGTTTATCCTTCTCTTGGTCGGCTCCTGTAGGATGCACACCTCCACCACCACGTGCAGTCTGGGCTCCGCTGATGAAAATGCGGTGACTCAGGCAGACGAGGGGCTGAAGACGGTCCACCTGGAGCTGACTGAGACATGTCTGGACATGATGGCACGATATGTCTTTTCTAACTTCTCAGCACTACCTAAGAGGTCGGCACCGACTGTTTTGGAGCTCTTGTGCGGTAGTCGCTATTCATGCCTTAAGTGTTTTGTTAGGACAAATGAGAAATGCTCAAAGTATTTTGATCTTTGACTGTCTTCCCAGGTCTCCAATTGCAGAGTTTCTGTTGGCAGGGGGTCGCAGTATGACCTGGCTGGTGGGCAATAAGCTGGTGACCATAACAACCAGTGGAGGAGTTCGAACACAAGCTTTGCTGGGTCTTGACATGGCTGAGCGGCTGGGAGGAGGAGGCGAAATGACCAGGTGAGAGAGAGAGAGAGACACACACACACACACACACACACACACACACACAAATCCTTCAGTACTTAGCTGCTTATGAAAATGAGTTTTACCGTGTATCGCTCTCTGGCCCTGCAGGTCAGATCCATCTCTACACACCCGTATCACCAAAGAAGCACCAGCCAAACTGGAGTCACAGTCAAGTCAGCAACACAGCAGAGCCACCCGCATACGGGTCCGCTCCATGTCAGGTAATCTTCAGAGGCTCAAAAAGAACTTTTGAATGCTGAAATGTGCTGTTTTCCATGAGCTTTGGAAGTGCAGGTGAAAAGAGGTAGGCAGCCTAGCCATCTTGAAAAGAGAAATAAAAATGTAGCTTTTATCCTCCACAGCTCTTTTGACTGTTGTCAAATTGGGCTTGAAAATTGCCATGTAAATGAAGATGGTTGCTATTATTTCTTTATTATTCTAAATTGATTTAATGCACATTCAAATGTTAATGGAATGCAAATGTGCTGCATTACCTGCATAGTAGACGGCATGATGTTTCATCAGGTATGTGTATAATTTTTTCCTTTTTAAAATATATTTGATCAGATGAATGGAGCTGGCTCCTTCAAGTTAATGTGATCAGTGTGAGGAGAAGAACGATGCCGATGGCCACGGTCTCTCTGACTTTCTATTCCAGGTGGTCATGCTCTTCGTGCGGGTCCCGCCCAGAGTCTCAGCCCACTGGTGTCCCCTTCAGAGGGGGAATTAGCTGCTCAACTTTCTCCCTCCTCTGCTCCCATCCTGGATGGCCTCAGCCCTTCCTCCTCCTGCTCCGCCACCTCCACGGCCCCCCCGCCTCTTAAAGATAACCCCAGTCTTGCTGAGTTTGTGCCCATGCTCACGCAGGGTTGGGCTGAGATCTTCATTCGAAGACCATCTGGTATGTAAACCACACAAGTCATGAATACCAAGTCCGTGAGAAGGATTATTTTGTTAATCATATAATGTAAAGCTGTGTGTCTCATGCCTGACTGACACATTTGCTCTCTAGAATGGTGGAGATTTATTTAAGATGATATTATTTGTAATTCATGAACATCTTGACTGATTTGTATTTGTTAAAATAATCTTCACTCTTCACGAGGTGGAAAATGTGTCAAAGTAGTTGACACGTCAAGTGGCAAAGTAGCTGTTTACAGGATTGATGTCTGATAGGATTAGGAGACTCCTTTTACAGCGGCCAGTCCTCCAATTTGTGAGTCTGATTCCTTTTGTCTGTCCTGGTCCTCTCTCCCTCTCTTTACCAGGTAATACAAGCTGGCTGATGTGTCTGGAGAACCCACCCAGTCCCTTCTCCTCAGAGCTCGGCAACATGCCCCTGCAGGAGCTCTCCAGTGTCCTCATGGCAATGGAGGGGGTGAAGGAACCTCCTGCCCAGACCGCCAGTGCTCCAGCCAGCACTGCTGCCGCGGCCCCCCTCTCTGAGCCTTTTTCCCAAACACACAGCAGTGTCGGAGGGAAGGCACATCTGATCCAGCGCTCCAACACAGGTGAACAACAGCAGGGGGCTGAGGAGAATTCTTAAGATAGATTTGGAAGATCATAAAGAGAGTAATAGTGTTGTTCATGAATAAAGGAAACGGCTCAGCCAGCATATTCAGACATAATGGACTGATGAATCAAATGTGCATGAACAGTCCTTAATGGACTGTTTTATGTTCCTGGGCCAACCGCCTGTGAAGTTGTAACGAGAACCTGAAGGTGTTCGACAGGCCCGCCTCAGGTCGTTGATCATCAAAGATTATTTAGCCTGCTCTTCTTTTTTGCAGTTGCTTCCATTCCAGCGATGCCCAGTGTCCTGTATGTTTGTCTCTCTCATGCTCTGCAACTCTCCTGCCTCCGGTTATTTATCTTTATTCATCCCCAATTCTTTTCACCATCTTCCCTCATTACCTCTGAGATTTTTCTGATTGCTTTGTTTGTCATGTTTTTCATCCTCACCATCGTGCTGGTTTGTGGTCGGCTGCGGTGTGTTACGCGGTGTCCTTCGCAACTGACCTACCCACCGTTGTCTCGCCTGCAGTGGGCGGCTCTCTCTGGTCTCTGGGTCTGGGTTGTGCCCCCCCAGGCCCTCCAGCCCCTGGCAGGTTGCACAGGAGCATTTCCTGGGCAGGTATCGTCCTCCATGTGTGACCCCCCCAACCACCCCAACACCCACCCTCCTCCAGAAACTCCTGGTGTAGTGTATTTCTGTTGGCTTGTGGTTTACAGCTGAACGTGATGATCACCAGAATAATTCATCATCATTATCTCCCCTCTGCTGGGAGAATCTAGAAATGATGTTGCAGCTTTGATCCAAATGTTGTTTTCTTCAATTAAACATTCATTAAGCGTAAATCTGCTTATTGATTTTCTTGCAGAGAATTAGATCAGAGGATTGACAACTACTCATGTCTGTTATTCACCGACAGCTGGCAGATTGTTAGCTTAGCTTAAGAACTGAGACTAGAAATGGTGCTTAAGTTTAACATCAATAAACAGACAGCTGTGTTGATCCTCATCTCCAACGTTTCGAAAAAAGTGAAGAAACACCTTTTCCAAAAATTTAAAATACTTCTTTAAGTGTTCAAGATAGTCAATGAATTTCTTGATCTGCTCTTTCTTGTCACTCATTGGTACGTGGGACCTGCTGCTTTGCTCCATAATTGTAGAAGTCATGGAATCAAGTATTTCTGGTGGGAGGAAGGGAAGGTTGGGAGGGAGGGAGGGTCCTCCCCCCCACAAATGATGCTGAAAACGTACCTGCACTCCGATCAATCAGTCCAGTGACACCTAACGATGAATCACAGTTTCTTTTCTGTCTTGTCCCATGATTACTTTTTCTTTCCTAATCATTTTGTGACTTCTAACTCTTTTCTGAAATATACTCCTAGGTTGACTGCTTAACCCGTGAACCTCTCATGTTGTCAACAGGAAAGCCCAGACCTCATCCGTCCTTGCCTCACTGGCAGACCAGTATGGCTATGAAGTCGTTTTGCGAGCTGCAGTTTTCAGTGGCGAACACTCTGAATTGTCAGTCAAATCTATCTGATGTGTTGGCGTCTTTTTCTTCGTCATCTTCTTCTTCTTTTCTTCTTCTTTTTGGAGTGAAGGCAGAGAGTCAGGACTGGAGGGCCTGGTCTGGGCTGCTGTTGAAGTAGCTGCAGTGTGTTTGGGCCGAGATAACCAACACGTCAATTGCCAAACTGATGCATGCGCCTTGAGGGAAATCTGATACATGCCAGTGATGGATAGATGGCGCCTGCATTGATCCGCTTGTGTTTCTGATCAGTGTTTATAGGTTGGATTTACTGCAGGTCACAATCTTGATGTCTGTTCACGGGTGTGTCTGTGTGTGTGTGTTTGTTTGCTTTTGAATTTGATCAATGTGGATGCATCTGATCTATGTTGCCAAAATTTCTTCAGCTTAATATATAGTTAGGTTTTAGAGAGAATGTGAGTGAGATTTTTTTATGTCAAACATAATATTTTGTGTGTGACTGTAACTAACGGTGGGCAACTGTGTGTGTGTGTGTGTGTGTGTGTGTGTGTGTGTTGGGAGGGGAGGTTATACGGTGCTTCAGTTCATGGTCATGTTTACCACCTACATTGTAACCCACACACTTGCTTCTGTCCTGCTGTAGACTCTGTGGTGGTGCTGGAGGAAGGCTCAGGGGTCGCCCCTCACAACCCATCTGACTGCCTGGAGAGCGAGGAGTTTGAGCCGGTGCCGTCCGATCCCATCTTCATGTCTGCTGATAAGTTTACCAAAGCTCCAGCTCCTGGAACGCTCAGCAGGGTCAGTTATAAAACTGAACCAGACTGGTCCATGCTCATGTCTTTCACTCTCTCTTTTTAAAGTTGGTCATCTGTCTTGTTCCACAGTCCTCCTCCACCTCCAGTCAGGATGATGAAAAATCAACACTGGAGGAAGTGAGTGAGGGAGCCATTCCCATTGATCAGCCCACTTTGGGACCTTCCACGCCTGGCAGCCAGGGGCCCGAGCTCCCCTTCCAGACCCACACTCAGTCCCAGGGTCACGGACTAAATAAGTCCAGCTCCTCTCCAGAGCTACAAACCTTACCTGAAGCCTTCTCCAAAGCAGCGATGGAGGCAGACTCTGCTGTGGGAGACATGACACAGCCCAGAGCACCTTCAGAGGGCAAACCACAGCTGCAGCCTCCCCCTGAGAAGGAGAAGGTTGAGGAGACTATCGCAGGGGATGTGAATGGACCCGGAGCACAAGGTCAAGGCACTGAGGGCTCGGGTGCAGCATCAGCTCAGAGTGGGTGTATGAGGCTGGAGTTTCCACCTGCAGCAGCCCAAGCTGGACCCATCTCCCCCAGTGGAGGCCACCGGCCCCGGGGTCACACCATCTCAGTGTCAGCTCCCTCATCCAGGAGAGAGAGGAGGACAGAGAGGGACTCGTACCACAGTCGACCTGGCCCCAGCAACACAGAGAAGATGTCTGGACTGAGCCCCAGGTACTTGGTATTTTACATAAGAAGCTGACCTCATGGCTCAATCAGTAGGCTAATCCACCCAAGATGGCTGCCTGCTAGTGGACAAGGTCAAATCTGCTCATTATGAAAATGACAAATTGAAAAAAACAAAAAACAAAACCCAGTTCAGTTGAATCTTGAAACTTGTTTAAAAAAAGATCATCACTAGCAGAAGGTCATGTGACATAAAACCTTGGGACAGTTAAAAAGAACTTGTTTTTCATATCAAGATATTACATCACTCGAGGATATACCGTACTCTATTTCCAAATTCATTGAAGAGAATACAGTGTGCGCTCATATAGTAGTTAAATCAACAAGTAACAGTTTGACCTTCTTGAGAGCCTCTAAATCATTTTGATTGCACTTGGAATCCTAATAAGCACAACCACTTTTCTTTCCCACTCTGTGTCCTGGACACCCAATCTAGCTCTATGCTGTTGTATTTTCTGTGTTAACCATTTATTGGCACAATAAACCATTTCCACCGGACAGGATCATGGCCAAGGATGTTACAAACCCGAAACGTTGCCTTATCTGAAAACGTTGAGCCTCAGTTAGAAATGTTCTGAAATATGATAGGACATTTTCAACCCTCAGTTTCTTCTTATAGTCTATGTCTAAATTGCCCTTGGTGTCTAGGGTGTACTTCTTAACACTGTCAATCACCCAGGCTTGCTTTGTGTTGACTTCTTTTTTAATCTGCGGTACATGGTAGTACATCAGGTTTTGCTTCCAGTCTGAGAACTAAACTGAGGTCTAGAAAGTCTTTTGGTGTTTAAGTCAAGTCAAGTCAATTTTATTTATATAGCGGCAAATCACAAAAAAACTTATCTCATGACATTCTAGCAGAGTAGAGAAGGTCCGCTTCCACACTTGTTCAATAAATTTATACCCAACAATTCTCCATGAGCAGCACATCCTGCAACAGCGGCGACGAAAACCTGGCAGGAACGTCGAGCAGATCCAGGCTCAATGGGCACGGCCATCTGTTTTGACCGGTCCGGGGGAAAGAGAGCAGGAGAGCGGGGCAGAGACAAAGACAGATAATGGAGAGAGACAGATATACAGAAGGAAAGAGAGAGACAGAGATAAAGAGAGAGAGAAAGGGAAGAGACTGATGGACAGACGGGGACGTGAGCAGGTGGAGCTACAGGTGGCAGCTTGAGCCTCTTCAGGTCTGTAGCCTCCTCCAGCAGCATCAGTCAGGGACCTGCTCCAGTAAGAACAAATGTGATTCTTGTTCCTTCCCCCCGGTCTGTTTTCTAATCACCAGAGTTATGCACTGGCTCACGCACCTTAAGTTCCACAGTGTGGCATTATTAAACATTTATTTTGATCATATAAGGTTTTAAACCAGGTACACATTTCTAAATATGTCTCTCACCCAACACTTTCTTTCCTCTCTAGCTTTGTCTTTCTCCAGCTCTATCACTCTCCTTTCTTTGGGAATGAAGCAAACAAACCGCTGCTGCTGCCTAAAACCCAGGTAAGCTTCCTTCTCTGGCTACTTGGAGTCACTGTTCTTCATACAGTATTGTTAACAGTGCCCCCCCCCCCCCACAACGGGGTAGGTGATTGACCGTGCTGTGAAGGTTCTGGACCAGATGCCTCCTTATGACACCCATAAGATCGGAGTGGTGTTTGTTGGAGCTGGACAGGTGAGAACAGAACATGTATTTCCGGTCTTGAATGAGAATTGCTCCCTAATAATGTCCATATTCTCTAACTCGACACCCTCACCATCTGCTTGTCTCCTAGGTGAACAATGAAGTCGCCATCCTGTCAAACGAGTACGGTTCGAACCGCTATGCTGCCTTCCTAACAGGTCTTGGTAAATTAATCCACCTGAAAGACTGCGACCCTGACCAGATCTTCCTTGGAGGGCTCGATCAGTATGGCGATGATGGAGAGTTCACCTATTGCTGGCATGATGATATTATGCAGGGTGTGTTGTGTGTGTGTGTGTGTGACTGACTAAGAGTGACATTTATGGTAATAAAGTTGTTTGCCAGTCTTGTATTGATGAAAGCGGATCTCTGCAGCGATCTTCCATATCGCCACCCTGATGCCAAACAGGGAGAGTGACAAGGGCTGCTGCAACAAAAAGCGCCACATTGGCAATGATTTTGTCATGGTGGTGTATAATGATTCTGGAGAGGAGTACAAACTGGGCACCATAAAGGTACACACACAGACACACAGACACACATGGCTCTGAAATCCTATAATTACTCTTTGATTCCAGTTCTGGTCTCTCTGTTAGGGCCAGTTCAACTTTGTAGAAGTGATTATAAAACCACTGGATTATGAATGTAACCTCGTCACCCTGCAGTGCCGCAAAGGTGAGGCAAACAAGTCTGGTCTGCTTTTCATTCCAGGGTCAGGGTTCAGTTTTACATCTGTTCCATCTCTTACTCTCTTTTAGACCTGGAGGGGTTAGTAGACACGACTGTGGCCAAAATCGTGTCAGACCGCAACCTTCCACTCTTAGTCAGACAGATGGCTCTACATGCAAACGTAAGTCTTGCCTTCATGTGCACCTCATGTACCTCGTCTCATGCACACTCACACATATGTGTCCCCAGATGGCCTCTTTGGTGCACCAGTATAGAGCCAACCCCTCTGATGCTTACGCCTCCAAGTGGCTGGCCAGATTACGACACATTAAGAGGATCAGGACTCGGGTAAGAAAACACACAAATAACTTCCTGATGTTTTTCAGACTCATCTGATACACTTCACAGTGAAATCCCACATGTGAGAAGAGAAGAGCAGATGGAAAGAGCCTTAATTGTAAGCTAATCGTGCTTGGTCCTCCCGCAGGCTCATGAAGACATACAGTCTCGCTTGACTCCAGGCATCTCGCTGACCCAAGGACACACTCAGCAGAACAAGTCGTTTCAGCAGAGCAGCGCAGCACCAAACCCTGAGACCTCCGGCCAGCGCAAGAGACTTGTGTCAACAGTGGATGACTTCACTGACTTTGTCTGATTGCATTTCTTATCTTGGCACACACACACACACACACACACACACACACACACATTGCATACTTGCCTTAGAGCTGAATGATCTAGGATGTTCACACTCTTCGATTTTGGATTTAAACTGAGCTTTGTGGGTAATAATAAAGGCTTATTTTGTGAGCATCTCAAATGCAAACTATGTTAATTGTGCAAATTTCTCAAAAATGTTAATTTGCTGATGCTTTGCACTAAATGTTCAATCAAGACATTTCAGGGAAATTTGGGTTTGTGCTCTTTCTTTCTTAAAAAAAAAGAAAAAGAAAAAGTTATAGATCTATTTCAGCACTAGGCAGTTAGAACTGGGCACCAAAACCATTTCATTTACAGGTCAGCTGTCAAACTCTTTATTCAACTTTGTCAAGTGCAAAAGCATGAGAAATGCTACAAATACAGATGTATAAAACAAGAACACAGACAATTATTTTCCATGACGATACCGTAACGCAGTTTTGGAACAAAGTACACCGAAAAACACTGCTAGAGGATTGAAAATGGGCTTTGGTGCTATTTTGTAGCAAGAATATAAAGGCCAGTCGAAGCATTACATATTGAGCCCTGCATATTAATGCTAAATACATCATTAGCTTTGGCTGTAGCGCTTCAGTTGGACTGGATGGATGGAAAAACTAAAGGTTTGCACCAATTAACGCGCCAACTGTGCACAGGCTGCTGCAGCACATTAACAATACTGATCACGAGAAGCAAAATTATATACACCGTAAAAGCAAGATATACACAAATGTACACAAACAAACGTGACGTTGGGTCTCATTCGTTCTTCTCTATGAGATCCTGTAAATGTGAAATTGTCTTTTACTGGGCAGGAGATAGGTAAGTCCAAATCATTTAGGGTGTTAAGATTTTTTTGCCACAATTTAAATGACGGCACCTACTGTGTAAACATCCCAGTTTTTGGGCTGCGAGAAGAAGGAAGCTGTACGTCCAAAACAGGCCAGAGTCTTGTTTTTTGCCGCTACATTCCTGAAGGTCACTGAAAACAGACTATTTTTACACCGGTTTTGGTTTTGTGGAAAGGGTGAGGTCCCTGAGATTTGCCCGCTGGACACAGGAAGTACATATGTTGATCAAATAAGACATTAAAAACAAGAGTGTTAACAAAACCAACATGAGACACAAGTAGAAGACATTTGCTAGCCACTGCTTCAATACCTTGATAATACTTACTAGGATGTAGCTATACTGTTGCGGTAGGAACTGAAAACTTGAACACACGTGAGTTAAATATGGCCTTGGATATCAGCTCCATTAAAAAATAAAGTGCTAAGTACAAAACAAAATGAGCTAATTACTTGGCGTGGTAAAACTCAGGATGCATAAATGATGCAAAAGCTTTGGCAACGTTTATAGTTCTGGTACAGTATGAGTGAAGCTTTTTCTATTGGGTTTCAATACCAAGCTTATTACTTCAGAAATCACCACACTTCCGTTCCGTTCCGTAGCAACAATCTACATTAGAACAAAAGTGCCTTTAGATCACAGACCGCATTGATCACGACATAAAAATAGCAAAGGTAATCAGACTGGGAGTCAAAATAGCTTTATAATGAACTGATGTGAACGCAAAGAACTTTGATGACAAATCCTCCATTTGCTCTATAACCGCGAAGACGCCTCTGATTCGTATTCAGATCCTTTCAAACGATTCTTTGTTCCACTGTTCTTAGGTCTGCCTTCATCACTCTATACTTGTCAATTATAGAGAGGACAGTCATATTTGTACCCTGAAGAACTAGCTGCTGGGATACCTACAGCCGTGTGCAAGTGTGTGTGTGTGTGTGTGTGTGTGTGTGCTTGTGTGTGCATGCGCTTAAGTTTATTTTGTCCCTCTGGGCTCAAATGTATGACACACAACAATTAGGGTGTCTGTGCCTACAGTGTTACTTCTATGTGTCTATATACCTGCGTGTGCGTATATACGTGTGCCTGCATGCAAATTTGGGTTCATAAGTCTTTTTGTTTTCTTCCCCACACAGGCCACAAGTACCCATTGTGACCGACCCCCCCCCCACCAAAAAAAAATATTGCCTTTGTATAAAAATAACTAGACAGACAACATAACTGAGATATTAACATTATTCTGACATACACAAAAGGCTGATTGCTTGATCAGCTGATAAGTCCTCAGGTGAGCACGCAGCTGTGCCTCTGTCGATGACCTCCTAAGACCTCCAGGGTCACGAGTTCAGGGGTCAGTTTTGGTCCAGGGGAAATAAAGAATACTACCATTTCTTGGTTCCAAAGTTGACAATTACTGATCTAACTGAGCTAGCTAACCCAGCTCAGTTAGCATCTGGTGACCTGCACCTTGATTGTGAGACGGGACAAAACACATACTTTGTTTTTTTCTTTTCGTCCTTTCACCCAGAATTCTTCATTTCTGTCCTAGTTTGTGTGTCTTTCTTCTGTGCCGTCCTTTACTCTTCCATCAGCTAAGTCATCTCCTGTCCCTGGGTTTAGAGAGGGGCCGCTGGAGACAAATCCTGCTGCCTCCGTCCTCCTCTCGTCCTTAACCCAACAGTTCCTTGCACATTCTTTTGCTCAAACTGTCACTTTTGCTTGTCTCTCCGTCCATCCAGAGTCCTACCCCATCCCTCAGGTTTTGCCGTGTCCAGACCCAAGCCTGTCCAAGTTGGGGTGCACTTTGTTTTTGAGGGGTGGGGGCTTGCGTTTACGCTTGTGTGTGGGGATGGTGGTCGTGTGAGCTGGGTGGTTGAACAAGCTGGAAGAGGGAAGGGTCTCTCTCTCTGTGGGGGGGTCCCAGTCCCGACTAATGGGTGTAGCGGCAGGAGTACACGCCCAGGAAGGTGTAGGTGCAGAGGTACATGGAGGCCCGACGGTTTTTATGGGAGACAGGAGGTGAAAAGTGGGAGTGTTGGTTGATGAGATGGGGACAGAAGAAGAGTTGGGGCCAGGGGTGGATGGAGGTGCACTGATGGATGATCTGGCAGATGATTGAGGGGCGGGGGTATGTGTGGAGCCAGAGATCGGTCTGGGCTTTAAAAATGGAACAGGTGTGGCTACAGGAGTCTTTTTGTTTCCACCATCCTTTGGAAGTTCACGTTTATCCGTCTTTTTTCCCTTCTTTCCCCCTTTGTGCTTTTCTTTGCCACTTTTTCGTTCTCTCCGTCCAGATATCTTGTCCTCTATCTTTCCCCTCTGACCTACTTCACTCCTTCCTCCCTGAGCAACCCCCCTCTCCCTCCCTCGAAACCTCCTTTTCCTCTGGGTAATTGCCACTCTACACTCTATGTGGTGCAAATCCTCTGTTGCCATGGTGACACGGTCAAGCTGTCGCAGCAGGTTGTCCAGAGTGGGGAGCAGCCTTTTCAGCGAGGCTTCTGTCTCCGCTCTCTCCCTCCAGCTGGTTCCTCCCACCACCACCCCTGGACCGAGACCCAGCCCCAGCCCCAGGCCGAGCCCCAGGCCGAACCCCGGGGCTTCGGTCAGGCTGCAGGGGCTGGAGGAGGCTGGGCACCATGAGGCCTCTGAGCCAGCATCAATGCTGTCTGGGGTGGGAGGGGAGTCAGGACGGTCCAGCGGTGGCAAGCACAGAGACTTGCAGTCGCTGGTGGAGGACGAGCGGGACGGTGGCAGCTCCATGCCTTCGAAACGCACCTTGTGACGGAACTAAGACAACAGAGGTGAAGAGGAGAAAGACAAGGGAGAATTATTGTACAACTTTTTCAATCTCAGTATCACTGATATGTTTCTTTACCTTCATCTTTATTTAATAATCCAAACAAAAAAACGCTCTTTGAATATATGCTGAGCTAAAAGCAGTGAAGTTACCTCCTTCGCTCTGCTGAGTCCCATCCACATTTTGAGCCGTCTGAGGAAAAGCTCAACCATCTCGTAGTCTTGCAGATCCACAGCCGGACGGTACAGCTCCGCACGTCCACGCCGGTAGTTCCTCAGTAAAATCGAGGTCACAGCCCACAGCAACGCCAACCGAAGAATGGCGAAGCTTGCATGGAACACCAGCGAGGCGACGCTACTAGAGGGGCCAGTAAACGTCCAGCCAGATCTCCAAGACAGCAGGCCACGTCCTCTGGCACCCAACAGGGACAGACAGGCGGAGCTCACGCTGCCGTAGCCTTCGAGGACCGAGTGAAAGAGCTGAAATGAAGGAAACAGTGAGCGAGTAAGATGACACAACAAGCACAAATCACCAAAAATGGTTCTTCAGCTAGACTAGATGTTCTAGCTCCATATTGGAATAAAATACGTTGGGTCACCAGTGATTTCATTCTATATAAAAAAAAAAAATTCCATAATTTTCATGAAAATCTGTCAAAAGGCCAACTTATTTCCGACTTCAGGAGAAGTTTGACAAAAAACTTCAGCGTTTTCATGACCTTATAAAATGATAATAACAGTGCGCGTAGGAAGCAGATTTCCTCACACACATCAAAAATGACTTCAGGCTTCCAGGGTGAAGGAAAACATCCAACAGCAATCAGTGTGGAGCAGTGAACCGTTTCCCGCTGCATGGCCACGCTCTTTGTGGATGCAGGGTTGCGTTTGGTTTCCACATGTGAGACTTGGCGAGTGGTAAAGCATCGGAGACGTTTGTGAGCGGCTTAAGCATCACGTTACAGGAAGTAAGTTAATCAAGGTGACACACATCAGTATGCTACGTGTGTGAATATGCAATGTACGTGGCTTAAAATAGTAATTTCAGACGTGCACCCCTTCGCAGCATCATCAGTGTTTTGACTGTGGAAGTGGATTTGGTGCCAGTAATCTTTCTAAGTCTGTCTCCAGACTCGCTGCACTTCCATCTGTCATATAAAAGCCAAACAACGATCTTTTAAAGAGACTCCCGGGAGATTTGCCCTGAGCTGAAAGAGATCTGAATGAAGAGACGAGCAACGGCACAAAGAAGCCCACTGTCACTTATACGCGCCCACGCTAGAGGAGTTTTAAAATCCTGACCTATTATTTACTTTGGCTGAAAGGAGAATTTTAAAAGATGTTTGTCCCTCTAATCTGAAACCTGCACACGCTGCAATATTAGAAAATAATCTCAAATAACACACCGCCAGATCTCAGAGGGAGTGAGCACACCCTCAGGCCATCACCCTTAGGCCATCAACCTCAGGCCATCAACCTCAGGCCATCACCCTCACGTCATCTCAAAGGTGCAATTTTGTGTTGGTCACCATTCAAAAGCCGGTATAAAATTTTACTACTGGGTACAGTACTGGGATTCAGATATCGGAATTTCTTTCGAAATCCTACTTCAAATCAATTTGAGATAACCTGTTGTTGACCTTTGATCGTAAAAATGTTTTCATCCCATTCTTGAGTCCAAGCGGATGCTTGTGCAATATTTGAAGAAAAGTCCCTAAAGGCCACCGCATAAGTAATGATGAAACTTTTTCTTGAACATTTCCTGTTCCTGGTAAAACAATACCGACTGTTACATCACCCACATCCTGAGACGAACACTTTAAAGTTCAAACTCTGCTGCTGTCAGAGCTGCTGCTTGATGCTGGGATATGATACTAAAGCTCCATCTGTCCTGACCACTACACCACAGATGTCCTCCAGTGAGACGTCCGGGCGGCTTCTTCTCCGCCATGCTACCACTCTCTAGTCCCCAGGGATTCCTTATCGATCGCTTCCAATTACGTATTTTTACGCCTCTCACGCTGGAGACAGTTGCGGGCCAGGGGCATTCTGGTTTTGGGTTGCTTGTCAGTCCCGTTCTCGTTAGCACAACACCTCTGGAACGCCTTGAGGGGAAATTCTACAGAACACTAGGACCCGAGGGTAACCAGATTATTTTTGGTGGTCAAAGGTCGCCGTCGCAGAGTCATAAAGCGGCAATGCAGCACTTCCAGTTAAATATTCTCTGTATGATGACGTATTTTCTATTTCATAAATCAAATCAGTCCGCAACTGTTTAATTAGCTGCGTCTTTATTTTTTAATCTTCCTGACTGAAATTGAATTAATGTTCATGCCTCACTGTAATTATGACATCAAAGGTTTGTGAGTGAGATTGTGGGGAGGGCAGCAAGCGCTAAAGGCAGGGGTTTTTAAACTTTATTGTTACAAAAACATTATGCTCTAAATGCCTCCTGATTCATGATGTTTTGCTTTTCTTCCCTCGGTGAATGTTAGTTCATGTAATGGGATTAGGCTTCTAATCTCAGAGGTCAGGATTGTTGATGCTTTAATTGGGTAATATTTTCTTATTATGTACAGCGGAGGCCCTTTGAATATTTTGTTGCAAATACAGTTTGAAAAGGGGTAAACTGATTATACCCTCATTATGTACATCTTATTTGGTCTGTGTGTGTTTGTGTGTGTCTGACCAGGTGTCCTGTGTGTGAGTAGGCCAGCAGCAGCAGCAGTAACCCCAGAGAGACTCCCAGCAGCTCCCAGACGGAGCGTCGCAGAGCTCGGCCGAACACGGCCCACTCCCGGAGAAACCTCAGCTGATGGGACGCCTGCAAGATCAGACACACAGAACCAAAGACAGTTAGATTGTATAAAATGAAACCTTTCAACAGGTTGTCTTAAAATGCATCAAGAAAACATTATTTTATTTTTCGGTAGGCAAAATATCAAATTCATGACAGAAAAAAGAATACATTTGAGAGATTTTAAGAGGAAGAGCACATGCGTCACACTGAGCATGCTCAGTGGTTGTCAAACAATGGTGTAAACAGACGTTGTTGTGGTCACTGACTATATATCTGAGATAAAGCCTGTCATGGCCAAAACTGATGCATGAAATTAATTTAGATTCATTAATTACAATTATAATCTAACATAAACAATTTTTATTTTAATTGCCCGACAGCCCAAATATAATCATTTTATTGTGGCTAAATCCAACAGAAACAGATTTGGGGATATCTGAGGTGTTAATTACATGTGTGTGAGTTGACGGGAATGAAGAACATGTCACTGATAGGATTTCATAAATGCTTCCAGAGATGCTCCCTCCTACCTTGAGCACCAGAATGAACAACAGTAAGGCGGACATGACGGTGTACATCTGACTCTGTTTGGCCAGCGGGTAGAAGTCAGTGAAGGCATCTCGCTGGTGCTTCAGGTACGATGCCCACTGCTGCTTAGCCATGATGCAGCGGCTCAGATGCAACCCGCATACAGATGCTGCCAGAGCTAGTTTACACATGCCCAGGAGTCTCCAGGCTGACAGCAGGTACGTATAACCCTCTCTGAGGATGCCCAAAACCCCCCGCACCAGGAAATACACCACCAGAGAAACCAGGATCATCTGGAAAACAGGAAACCCACCAGATGTATCACCAAAGGTAACTGGAGGGGAACTTAGAACAGCAACCAGGATTAATAAAGTCAACTTTTTAATTGGCTACACTGGGGGTTACCATGAGAAGCAGCTGCAGGTCCAGGCCTGTGATTGGCCACAGAGTGATGACCAGGAGGTCGAAGCTGGACTGGGCACGCTCAGAAACCGGGAACTCAAACAGGAACGAGAAGACAGCCAGGAGGTTGGTGTTGATGTTGTAGAGAGAAAACTCTACAAACACAGAACGGGTCCTATGACACACACACACACACACACACACACACACACACACACACACACACGTACCCTGAGTCACCAAGATACATCACAGTCACTTCCTCTTTTGGCCACTTGTGTGTTTTTAGAGTGGAGTTTAAGATTTGGTTGACTGGTTTAGGGCTCCATTGAGTCCACCTGGGGAAGTTTCACATAAGAAACAAAAAGGAGAAGCTGCAGCTCAGCGTGCTGGGAGAGAACCACCCACACACAGCAAAGTCTTCTGAACATTTGTAACCTGACGCCAAAGGTGATAGGAACAAGATTAAACGTGTGTTTTTACCATCAGTTACTTTTGCCACAACAAATGTGGAGAGCCTGCCAACACTTTCACTGCATTTTTTACTCAACTGTTTTCCATTTTTCATTTTCAAGTTCACCATGTGTGAAATTTTAATGACTGCAGGCTGTGAGGGAAAGTGCACTTCAGGGACAATAAATCTCCTGTCCAGATTTGTAAAGCTACGAGTTCGCATGGTTGTGTTTAGCTGCAATCATTGTGAAATCGTTTGCACATGCACATCAAGGTTGACCTTCCCTCACATCCCCCTGGACGACAGCAGCTCAGCCCCAATACTGAGCTCAGGAACAAAACTCCTCTTTTGAAGGCTCCCAAACACACAAACATACACAGTAACTATTTCGCTGTATCTGCTGAAATGTGTTTTAAGGATATGATGATGTGCAGCTTTTCCTCGCCACCCCACTCGCCGTTGCTGTTCGTACTGTAACTCTGGAAACAGTTGTCAAAATTTGAAACTTTAATGGTTGTTAATATGTTGGAAGCTAAATTCCTATCATTTTTGGTCTCTGTTTCCAACTTCCTGTAGTAGCCATATTGGTATAAGGCGGATTGGTAAGGACTTTGTGTGCTGTATCTGAGTAGTATCTGAATAAGGGTGAGCCTAGTCCCCATTTGCATGTCTTTGGACTGTGTGAGGAAGCCGGAGTACCAGAGAGAACCCACACAGGAACAGGGAGAACATGGAGACTCCACACAGAAAGATCCCGTGCTCAAACTCCTTCTTGCTGTGAGACAGTGCTCACCACTGCACCACCGTGCCGCCAAGTTTAAATATTGTTTAAAAAATCTGCATTGGTTTTATTGCTGCAGAAGTGCAAAAATGGTAAATTTTTGTCACCATTGATTTGTTTTATTTTGAAATACATTAGCCGCCATGACTTCCGGATGCTTTATTTTTTAAACGAAAACCAGAAGTGTAGGTGTGTTCTGGTACCTTAACTACACACTGACTTTTTGCCCTGTAAGATATGTGTTTTTCTCAGACCTCTGCACGTTCAATGTTCAACGGCAGTCTTTTTTCATTCAGTAAATGTCAAATGCCATGCCAGATGTTCTCATTATTTCGAGCTTCTGATTAATCCACCGAGCACGCTACATATGGCCTGAAGGGTCCAAATGTAACTGTACATCAGATTTAGAACTTCAACTTTTCTGTTTCTCTACTTTCTCCACTTTCCTGCCGCTCCGGTTTGATACCTGTAGTCCAGCCAGTGCAGCTGCTGCAGTTCCTTCAAGGACAACAACGCCCCTTCCAGGCTTCTGTTCAGCTGGAGGACCAAGTCTGTGTCGTTACACACCCTCGTCTGACCCAAACGCCACACCCTAGCAGGATGAGCGGAAGGACAAAAACACACTGAAGAGGCTCAGATGCTAAACAACAATTTAACTGAATGTCTGACAACCAGTCTACTCTTTCCTTACCACTTTTTATTGGTGGCGCCAGACGATGTGAAGCCGTCAGGGTCTTTCATTGGAGATGTAACCCAGCCTTGTCCCCCAATACGGTTTCCTGACCTGGAACCATCTGGGAGATACATTAAAAAAGACCAAGTTTAAGTTTAAATGATATGAATTTTATATATTTAGTGAATTAATTCACAAGAGGTCATTCAAGAAATTGACTAAGGTGACTTGCATTTGACTTAAAACTACTGAACAAGAAGACACAAAGAGTCAGGAAAAAACATTAAAAACTCTATTTTTCATTGAGCTAAAAGCAAGCTGGAAACCACAACACAAATCTCACCCTGTGTGTAACGGCTCTGCCGGAGTCTTGGTGTGCCGATTAACACACTTCCTGTGTCTCTCAAGAGGGCAGAGTCATCGAGTAGGCGTGGCAGCAAGGATTCATTCAGCCACATGAGGATATCATCCCGGCTGAAAGACACAGAAGAAAATCCATCCATCCATTTTCTATACTTCTAGGGTGCTGACACTGGACGAGAGGTGGGGTTCACCCTGGACGGGTCGCCGGCCCGTTGCAGGGTCATCAGGAGCAATTAATGGTTCAGTATCTTGCTCAAGGATACTTGGACACGGTCACTGGGGGAAGTGAAGATCGAACCAGTGACCCTTGGGTTGCTAGACAGCCACTCTACCTCTGAGCCACGCTGCCCCACAGTAGAAGATGTTCCGAAAAATACAGTGTTAAATGAATAATTTGATCTTTGAAGATTTAAAAAAAAAAAAGATCTTGGTGTGTGTGTGTGAGTGTGTGTGAGACAGGTGTGCTGGAGAGAAATGTAACTTTAAAAGAAGGTGAGGGCTCTGCTGCCCTGCTGGATTTGTCTTATGTTTATTAAAAACGTCATTCATGTGATCAAAAACGCTTGATGGTGCAGCAGGTTTTTTTCAGGTATCGTGTTGCAATTTGAGATAAAAAAAAAATTACAGTAAAACTGTGGGAATTACAAGTGCAATAAGAGAAAAAAAAACATTTGTATTTTTCAAACTACTACATGCAATCACTTGCACTGATTATACTGCACGTTACAGACACAGGACATAAGTTCTCTGTTCACAAAATGGATATGTAAAGAGGACTCCTATCACCAGTAAGTGACTTGGACATTAGCATGGGAATTTTGCAGTTTTGCAGAATTTGGTTTAATTTGCAGGATTTGCAGACGATTGGAGATTTAACACAGATGAATAACAGGAATTGTAAATCCCCGCAGTTTTGATGGACTTTGGTTGAACTGGCGTGACTTTCTCTTAATTTCCTGGAGGGATTGAGTGTGCCTTCGTATGAACACATTTCTTCATTTTTCATTAAAATAAGATAACATACCGAGGCTAAATCATCATGCGAGCAGTCTTGGAAATCATTTCATGATGATTTTACACAACATTAAACATTATATCTATTCAGAATGAGAAAAAAATCAAAACTGTGAGTAGATTTTCTCTGGTGTGTGTGTGTGTGTGTGTGTGTGTGTGTGTGTGTGTGTGTGTGTGTACCTGCTGATGTTGTGGTATTCAGGCGTGTGTAGTACATGTTGCAGCTGAGTGCGCAGTCTCAGGCTGTGTGTGTCTTTGGCTGAGTCAGAGTAGTTGAGGAGCAAAACCACCAGCAGGAAGAACATGTAAACCAGGAAGTTCTGAAGACGAGAACCAACAATCATGTTATGGAACCAGGCACACAGAGTAGATGAGGACGACAGCACTCATCTCTCACTGACCTTCAACATGGTGTGCAGCATATGGACTTTGCGGGCCTGGTGCCGGGCTTGAGACAGAGCAAAGCCCTGCGGTGGACACACCTGGGGGACCCGCTGGACCACTCGCTCCACCCTGGGGAACTCCACCAGCACATCCTGATCCTCTGGACGCAGGCGGCACACACACACTGCGTAGTAAAAGGCCTCACACAACACCTGTGGAACAAACAACATGTTAGAATAGCTAGAAGAAGAAGACTGAATCCCTAAAGTAGCAGCAGGCTTTGTTTTTAGATGACTTGAGAACAATGGGTACCCATACCCTGATATATTACCACAAACGTATGAAGGTGTACAACACACAGATGATAATGCTGGTGAACGTCTTGGTTTTGTTAAACCGACAAATAAAAAGCAACACTGATGTTAATTTGGACTGAAATTTCTGGCCGTCTAACAAACGTAAGTCACTGTCCGCTCAGCTCCAGCTTTGCCCCACTTGACTCCTGCAGCTAATTAGACATTTTGCTTGTTGTTTTGGGTGCTAAAACCTGCCTTCTGCAGATGTAAACAAGGTTGAGAAAGTGTTGAAAGTGTCAAAAGCCAAACGATTAGCTAAAATAACCTAAAACAAAAACATCTATTGTTGTAAAGCTTTGAATAATGAAAAAGAAAGTCTGCCAGCACCAGAGAGCAGGGTGTGAATTTCAAAAAGTGTGTGTGCTTGTTTGTGTCGAACCTTAATGGGCTCCAGCAGCAGGCAGGAGCACAGAAAGCTGGCGAAACACGAGATGAGCCACATCATGGCCACATTTTGACTGAACCCGTGGCCGGCCCACATGGAAATACTGTTGGCCAGAGCAATACCAGCCCAGCTCCCCCAAAGGGCAGCACGTCCACACCAGGGAGGGAACCGTCGGGGACGACACACGTCGGTCACAACTGGAAAGGAGACAGGAGACGTCAGTGGAGAACATTCTTTGTCATGTAAACCTTTCAGTGTGTCTACTATACGTTCACGAGTCCCTGTGGATGAATGCTGCGGCCTCTCACAATGTTCCAAACAAAACCATGAAGTTTTTTCCAAAGAACAACCTATTCGGGGCCAAATTCACTACGCAGCACAAATTTGTCTGAGGTGGCGATCCAACAATGGCGCCAACGGGACCAGCATTTCTGTGGGTGACCTACTAACAAGGAACACAGGCTCAGTCGGTTTATGATCACGATGAACACAATCTACCAAGAGCGGCACAACTTAGTGTAGCACACAGTCAGGCAATGATGAGGGTGCAGCTGATTTACTAAAACCACAGTTGCAGTTTGTCGGGCTTTCTAATGACGCACAGCAGACCGAAGAGAAGCAGCAGAGGAGAAGTTGTCAGAGTTGGAGGTGCAATATCTCCTAATAACATTTGATAACATACACATCCATTTCTCTGACATTAATGGGAGCACAAGTGGCAGTAAATCATATTGCTTGACTAATGGAAATATTCTCTGACCTTTTCAAACACCCTGAAGGGGGAATTTCCACTGTGGTTATACCTTTCCAGCACTTAATTTGACTGCACCTCTTTACTAAAACCCCAGTTACAACTTTAACACCAGGAAATCTCTAATAAATGTTGCCCATTGTTTTAAAGCATCCGTGGGTAGGAACCAGAAATGTCTAGCAGGTAAGTTGGAGTGTCTCTCCTCCCCTTGTTGTCATTTTCCTCAATAAACCCAGAAGAACAAGAAGACTTAACCGATAGAGAAAATATAGTTCTGTTTACTTAAGTCACTTTTTGGGGAAAAGGCACACATTTTTCCACAGAAAAAAACCCACTGAACATTAACTCCACCAATCTCAACCACTGATCCAAATATCAGCCTGTCACCAGCAGGGGACACAACCTTTGACACCAGTTACATATCCTGTCCACAATCAGCTGATCTTCAGTTCGGTTATGACCCCAAAAGTCATACGCTCACACACAGACACACACACGCATGCAAGCACAGAAGTACGCAGGCACGCAGACCTGTATTGGAAGTAAACGCTGTTTTTGGTGGGTTTGGTGGAGGCTCATTCAGCTTCTGGAGGAGAATTACTTCTGTTTTGTCTCCGAAAATACTGGAACTGACAGACAGGATGGAACAGTAATTACAGCAGGTCCACATTATTTCCAAACAATACTTGAGAGTGTACACTGCTTATGATTCCAATATCAGTCTCTTGATAGCGTCGATATTTAAACTTACAGGTCAGCCATCTCACTTTCATCTGCCTGAGGAAAGAAGTTCTGTCCGTCCGTCAGGATGTGTTTGATCAGGTCCTCATCTGTGTGGAGGAACTGAACTTCAGTCTGGACTCGCCCTTGAAACACACTGGTGCTGTCCGCAAGGTATAATGTCTTTTTTTTTACCCGCTTCTGGGGTTCTGCTAGTTTACTGATACAGGATTACTGATGCGACTATTTGATCGATGTGGAAACGGAATGACACACGATGCTGACTCTGATACAATAATACATTCATTCTAATAAAAAAATAAAACAGCAACCCAGACCACTGTTTGTTTTCCTCATGGTTCTGTAGAGTCTCTGACATCATATACACCTGTAGACCTGGGCTGTCATGCGATGACGAAAAAAATAAACTCCTGAAAAGTAATGTCGTCAGGGTAGATGTTTTGTGTTGGTTTTTGATTGCAATCCCTGTTGACTCTTACGCACGTCAATACAACATGAGACTCTATTTATGTCTGTTGTTAGCAAAGGTTAAACACCTCATTTATGCAGCACCTGATTTAACAGCCATGTTACCTGAAGAAGTGAAATATTTGTTGCGCTGCTCAGACCCATCCTCATCGTCAGGGTTAAAGGTCATGTCGACGCCTAGGTGCCTGCTGCCTTGGCCCCTCTTCAGTCTGGGCAGCCCCGCTCCATGTCCCGCCCCTCCCATCTCGGACATGTGACCCAGCAGCTCTGGCCAATCCCTGTCATCTGTCTCCTCCTCACCCCAGCTCTCCACACTGAAACACAGCACTAACAAATTTAGCAAATTTTGCAGTGATATAAATGTTGAAAGTTCTTTGTTTCTGACTACACAATCCACTTTCAATCCAGAATACATCCGGTGGGAACATTGGTTCGAGCGCTACTTTTAATCTTCTGATTCTATTTAGCACAGCGATTTATTCCTTTTACATGCTGTTGGTAAATAAACCTTTTCAAAGTCAAATTAGGCATCAACTAATCAACAGCATATCTCACCTTTTGGTTGACGGAGTGGGTAAATCCACATTGGTTTCCTCCGAGTTAGTCTGAGAACCAGAGAGGGACGGATGCATGGAAAGTTAGCAGATAGATCAAGAGACTAATGAGCTCAACAGGGAACACAGCCCATTCTTCCTTGTTAGAATGAAATATAGACCAGGAAACAATATGGGATTACTCTTAAGTTCATATTGATTCCATTATAAAAAAATAAAATATATAAATACATTCAGGTATTTGAAGTGTAACCACGGAAGTGTGTAAGCTCTACCTCGCCATTAAAATAGAGGAAGGAGCTGCCCGCCATGGAGTTGTCGAGGAAGTCATCAATTTCCACTGACTCCTGGTCCACTTGTGGGGGTACCTGCTCCACAGACACACACTAATGCCACGACACACAAAAGGAGAGCATTTATTTAGCTTCACGAAAATAACCTTGATCATGTTTTAGCTCCGGGCAGGTTCTCGTTACCTTGCTGCGGCTCATTCTGAAGAGTGTGAAGACGAGCAGGTAGAGCGGGTAGGCAATCAGACAGGTCACCACACCTGCTGCCACTGTCTCTCCATTTAATGAGGACACCCTTGACACAGCCCGCGGGCTGCGGCATGGAAAAACATCCACAAGTAGGATTAAATCAATAGACATTAGAGACTCACAATGACAAGGCAACCAAAGAAATGGCGTCTCACACAACACACACACACACGCGCGCGCGCGCACACACACACACACACACACACACACACACACACACACACACACACACACACACACACCTGTATCTCTTGTCCACCACAATGCTGTACCACAATGTGTTGGCTAGTATAAATAACTGCAGTAACACAGTACAGCATGTGGCTCTCTGCAGGCGGGTGAAGGGGCTGCGGGGGGGCTTCTCCCACAGCGACAGCCACAGGTGACTCTCGCACAGCGCCCTCTGCATCTCACACCGCAGGAGGCGGGGAAATTGACGAAGCACAGCCTCCTCTGGAGAGAACAGGAAGACACAGTGAGCAATCAGCCATGGTGGGGGGTTAATCACTTACTTTCAAATTCTTACCTGAGGCCTCCACCTCAATCTCTACTCGTCCATCAGTCCTCTCATTATCTACCGACAGCCAATCCTCAGCCAGGAAATAGTAGCTGCTTCCTGTCTGCAAGTCTTTGACAAGAACGTACTGCAGCATCCAGGCTGGGGACAGACCTGAAAGACGGATGGCACATAACCATTATATCTTCAAATCTAAAACCCTTTTTCCATTGCTCATTCCCAGGCTGTTTTTTTTCCCCCAGTGAACTGACTTTGTTCCCATTGCATTTAGATGAGTTGCCTTTTTGTTTTTATTTTCTCTTACTGGGGTGTCCTGTTCAGTGTCACGAACACGCTGGAGAACAGGTAGAAAGTAGGATGGAGGGCAGTGACAGTGTTTTATGTGGTTACTTTGTTATATTTTATATTTTATATCCTGTCAGTTTTCCAAACCCGATGCCTACTGAACTTTTTCAGAGAATATAGAACATAGACAAACAAATAAACAAAAAACAATAAATGGGGATTGAGCCAGAGCTGATAAAGACCCTTATCCATTGCAGGTTCATTAACCAGGAAGTTATACCTGTTCCAAATGCAGACAAAAACCAGATGTTTGTGGATTTTTGGGCCGGTGGAGGAAGGGGTTAAATTGGGTTCAGGGTCTGAACAAGCTGTGGCCGATCCATCTTGAGGCAATAATAAGTGACTAGCAGGCTCCAGCAGGCTGCACCAATACCCCTAGAACCAGGGGTTACCCTACGCAGCTAACATTGTCTGAGCTCTTCACTTTGGTGATAGTGAGACGCTGACAGGCAGCGAGGAATTAGGAGAGTGTGAACTTCATCCTAAAATCACTAGAAGAAACATACTGTCCCCTCCTCTTGAACAAGCCCTAACTTGTTCCCAGCAAGCTGCACTTGTCAAGGATTCTGTGTGTGTGTGTGTGTGTGTGTGTGTGTGTGTGTGTGTGTGTGTGTGTGTGTGTGTGTGTGTGTGTGTGTGTTTGTGTGCACCATTACCCTTGTTGTCATGCCAAATTCGTATTTTCCACACACTGCCCAGGCTGGTATCAGTAGCAATATGGAAGATGTCAAGAGTGTTGCGTGCGAAGGCTCCTCTGCTGTCGAGATGGCGATGTCCGCTGCGGCCTTCACGTCCATATAAACTGATTCCCACATGAGCTGTTGTGCCTGCAAGAATAAAGATATCAAAGTCTTTTCAACTGATGCTTGTGTTCGTACAGCACATAGTTTTTGTTATTCACAGAATCAAATTACAGACAAAAATATGAAATAAACTGCACTTCTGAGCTGAAACCAAGATATTTTTCACACTCTGCCATTCACTGTGGTTTCACAATTCCATTATTCTCATTTAAAGATTTAAATGATGCTGCAAACGTCACCCTGAATACCCTGAAGGCCAACACACTAATGTATAACTGCAATCATAAAGTTATATAATACCATCCTGACAGTAACTCGAGCTCACCTGCACCCCGGGACCAGCCGGTCTTAACCTGGATCTCGTATTTGAAGAGACCATCTTGGCCACAGAGTGGAACTACACCAGCCCTTCGTAGGTCCAGCTGGTCCAACTTGTGCAGGATGGCTGCTGCAACAATATAGCAGAGCAATCCCAACACACACACCAGCAGCACAATCAGGCTCGATGGACCTAAACGCTCCTGAGAGAGAACAGAGAAAGGTCATGTGTTTATTCTGAGCAGGATCACAAACAAAGTGAATGTTTGATTGTCTCATACTGACCGGGAATATAAAGCTGACAGCATTAATTGGAACAATGACCCCTGCACCAAAGGCTGTGAGGTGGCTGGTGAGGCAAAAGACTCTGCTAGCGTTGGTCTCGGCCAGGGGTATCATGCCGTCTGTCCGCCACTGCTTCTCACTCTCACTGAAGTACTGACACAGGGAGGCAAAGACCCCAACCTCCAGATGAACCCCTGCAGGCTGAGAAGTGGGGCTGCATGATGTGCTCACGTTGATAAAGTAGTCCAGGGTGGTGTCGTACAACCTGTGCAACACAGGAAGGAGATGTAGCTACTGTGTAGTAAACGAGGAGACCAGGAAGAAGTATTTCTGGAGAACAAGTGTAATTCTAAATAAACTTTGTAAATGTTTACTGTGCTTACTGTTACATACAAAGGGACATAAAGAGGCTCTTACTCTGGTGACAGGAAGAAGGTGTATTTCTTGTGGTCAAGTTCTTGCCCCCTGGTCATACTGAGCGTGATCCGTTTTCTGTCTGTGCAGTTGGACTCATTAGGTCCTTCGTGGGAATGAAGGTAGGCTGTGATGAAGGGCTCCTCATCCTCCAACTCTCCTGTTTCTCCCCCTTTAGCATCTGAGGGAAAACAAAGAAACTGCAATTGCCACCAATCACTTTGGAGTGAAACTAAGCTCATCACGATTCCATGAAGGTGTTACTGTGATGGCATAAGAAACACACAGACATTGTTACAAGATGCATGTAAGTGACCTTTTGAAAACAAAATATCACTTCACACTATTTGACATTAGTGGGAATTCAGAGCGTGACTGGGACCTTTGACCTGTTCATTCAAGTGAATGTTTTTACCAAATCTGAAGGAACTGGACACTCATTCACCGCCGCAGAGGCATCAATCTGACATTGTTTGGACCTGATTGAATGATTTGGAAAAGGGTACAACAAAAGACAACTGAAATGCGGCCCCCGTTTATCAGCCTTTTACATCATGTTAATGTTCTTTCACTTAATATTCAAAGCATTCATCTGTTTTAGTTTTGTGTACCTATCACATGAATACATCTATAGATACTGTATAACCACCCTAATAGCTGTATGTGGGCAGCCCACCACCTGACACTGCCTCATGCTGTGATTAAATGATGAATAGATTCATAATTTGAGGTTCCAACACAACAGAGAAGCTCTTTATCCACCAAATTGCAGCCACAGTGCTGTTTGGCCCCTCGAATACAGTGAAAACAATGAAACTGAGAATCAAAAACATGTGAAAGCTACTAGAGGCCTGCCTCTTTTCTGACGCGGTCCAAAAATACGCTGCCATAAATTTCTACTTCAAATTACTTCCAAGACAACATTGTGGCTCAAAACAATGAGTGTGTTTGTTTGGTTCTCTGTGTGCAAACAGGCATCCAACACCAAGTGCTCAAGACTGACAATGAGACCTTGAGGTGGACAGACTTCCTTCTCAACTGTGTTGCAGCTCGTCTGTTTGTTTTTCTATTTTGTTGTGGATTCTTCAGCTGTTCCAGTTATTGAGTCCACCCCCATATTGTTCACCATCAAGCCAACAGCGAAGAAAGTGACTAACTTTGGTTAGTTTGCCGTTTCTCATGCAGTTGCAGTCTCAGGCTAATCACAACACAAAGATAATGAGAGCTCACCTCTCAAAGACGTGAAGTTGAGCTGCACAGACACTCCTGCCTGTCGGTTGGTGTTTCCTGTGCTGACCCTGACGATGACGGAGTCGCAGTGGCTGATATTTATGGCTGCAGCTGTGGGGACTCCTCCAGCGCTGGAACCATCGCTGCCCGCCTCTCCGCCACTGCCATTGTTAATGGCAACAGTGATGGCAAGACTATCATCAAGTCCAGAAATTGGAATCTGGGTGCCGTTTTCTGTGCGGAACTCCATGGATGCCACCTCTGTGGAGACGGTGTAGTTGGCCACATAGTTGAAAGGGAAGGGGTTGGACTCAACCTGGAGGGATATTTCATAAAATCAGGTGCAGTATGAAGAAAATTCAATCCAACATAATCTGGAAAAGGCTACAAGCTGTGAACAAAAGCAACACAACCACTTCAGACAAGTTATTTGTTTGAGTGTGTGCTCATTAGAGACTTTGAAAACAGGGGCTTTCATGCTGCCAAACTCTCTGACAATGATCTGAAGAAAAAGTTCAAAAGGAGATTTCACATCTTCCAGGATGTTACAGGTTTACTGGTGATACCTGAAAGAGGAGCTGCATGATGCTGTTTCCTGCTGCAGCTCTGCCAAGACTGCTGTTGAAAGCTCGAGGGATGGAGAATCGCTGGCATTCTGAAAGGAAAGGAGAGGAGAGAGAGCCTGATCTCAACCGTCATATTTATTTGCAATCCCGTTAATTATAAACAACTTCCTTGAGATTGACATAAACATGACTCATCAGCTTGTAAGTCGCCAGATACATGGGACTACCTGGTCTGTTGTTGCCATGGTAACAGAGCAGGCTCTGGGGGTCTGCCAGCTTTCCTGTTGCAGCAATCTCAGCTCCTCTCAGCACAAGCGGCTCCTCGTTGAGGACGCGGGCGTGCATGAGGATCAACATGAGGACGGAGGACAGGCTGTAAGCCTTGGCTGCCACTCTCAGAGGGTGTGGCTCCAGGGAGGAGGGAGAGGGGTCTAACAGGAGTCCTCCTGAGAACAAGGAGGGTGATGGCGAATCCACGTAGGCGGCCTGGAGGTAGGACTGGGACGCCGACTGGCTGACCTGATGGATCAGATCCCCTGGTGGTTGGATAGAGGTGGAAATGAGGATTAATTGAACTTCACATGTAGTTTACTTTGCCAACTTCTAATTTTCCAAATAATGGACAGGAGGAAGAATTCCTTGTGTTACTAATTTTTGAACAAAAAAAATTCTCATGTTACTAATTTTTTAACAACAACAAAAAAGCGCGGACAAAATTACAAAATAATGCATGTTTACTTCCAGTACTTTTATGCTAATATTAGTTGGTTCCTCATAAGATAACCATTGGGTAGCGTACTGGTTCTCTCGTCTATCGCTGTAGAAGAGGGTGCAGCGAGATGACATACTTAAGAGCATCAGGCAAAGAAACGGATACAAATGAAAGAAAACAAAAACAAGGTGGATATAAAGCTTGTAGACAGACAATAGAAATGGGGAGTTTTGAAAAACAAAAATTACAGCTGTGTGCTCTTGGAAGACCACCAACCATGAGCCCTGACCATTAAAAGACTGATGTACCTCATCGTTTATTAGCTGAATCTGTTTCCATTCTATTTATTCAAATTTCAATTTCATTGAAAAACAAACTTCTCTCCATCAACCAAATGTATAAACTTTTTTTCTAATTTCTAGAGATTTATTTGAGATTTTTCCACCAAGGTTTATTCTAGTGCAAAATGAAAATGCACGTCAAAAGAGAAATGCATCCATTTTCTCCAAGTTGAAAACATGGACTCACACCCATGCTGATATTCACACACTCTTACCCATGATATTCAGGATGTTGTCAGCTATCTCTGTCGGCGTGACCGTGCCCTGCTTGGTGTCCGTCTGCAGGATCTCCAACATGGATTCCAGTTTGTTCAGAGTGCTGTTCTGACACTCCTCACAAATGAACTCTCGACTCACCGCCTGAAAACACACACACACACACACGATTGAATACTGTGTGTTTTCTTAAACTCCTTTCTTGTTCTGCTCCATCTCATCCTGCTCACCGTGCACTGCGCCAGGGCAGCAGAGGTCTGTTGAATGTCACTAACAGTAGTTAGGTCCAGAGCGGTCAGAGCTCTGGTGATGTTACTGCGGACTTTGCCTCGGTATTCACGCTCGGCCATGTAAACATGTGCCCAGTCTCTGGTCTGCTCATACTGGAAGACGGTGAATACAGGTATAAATATACTTAAGTCAGCTGGTGGACAGATGGATGCAGTACATCAGTATTTTCATGGCGAGGCCTCTCCTACCTCATTTAGGACTGTAATCAGAGCCAGTGATAACTCTCGGACCCTCTGAGAGTCTCCCTGTTCCAGCAGCTTTTTGAGTTTAGTGTCTGTTAGCTCAGCCAGCCAATGAGGAAGGCTACTGTACTCAGGGGGCGGATCTGGAAGCACGACCTCCATGGACCTGGGTGCAAACACAGCAATGTCAACTGGGGAGCGTAAAAGTTCCAAACTCTGAGGAGGGAAAACACAAATAAAACCGCCTGCTCATCTCAGACTATACCGGTAGAAGAATGTGGGAAGTTTTAGGAGCTCTGAGAAGTAGAGTTGATGTCTCTGACATGGTGAAATTTCAACTACTTCACTCTTAAGCACAGATGAGGGCGGTCAAATGATATGACTCACAATTCTCACCTTTGTCACATAGCTTTTTTTGTGTGTTTGCCTTCTTGCTAGTTAATTAAAGTTACTTAATTGTCAAGACTGTATCTGACGGACATCAGATGAAATCCTGACTTCCTGAGCTACATTTAGTTTACATAAGGGATGTGATTGTTTGCCACATTTCTGTGTCCTGACTGGAGAAACAGATCAGGTATTCCTGGGTTCTTTTGTGAACGCTTTCAGCTTAACTGGCGAATGAATCATTTTATAAACGCTGCTGTGACACTGTAGTTACTTGTTGAGCGCAGTGACGGCTGCTCCCTGGTGGTCCTCCACTGTGATGGATACGGCAACACGGTGTCGGGCTGAGCCGAAGCCTGGGGGCAGGAAGGCAGAGTGCTCTGGACTGCTACCTTTGTACACACAGAAGTCCTCGCAGTAGTCCTCTCTGCAGCGCGTCACCAACAAACTGTAGAGTAACGGTGTCTCAGAGACGCCCAGATCACTGTAGCCTGGAGATATGGAGACACAAATAACGATATGAAGAAAAAGGCAACTCACGTGTGTGTGAGAAGGTGATCACACCCTGCACCGTCATACCTGAGCAGTTGAAGTGTACTCTGTCCAGCAGCGAGCGTATCCGCCAGCCTACACCATCTACATCATCATAGTCCAGCCCTGCCTCCCCTCCCGCTCTCAGGTGACATTCTCCTCCAGCCGGGGGCATATTGTGATGCAGCGTGATGGATGCGGCGCCCTCGCCATCCAGGCTGCCATCGGTCACGTGGAGGGTGAAGATATAGGAGTCTCCGAGGTGCAGGACCCCCTGCCGCAGCACCAGATTCATGCCGTCACTCCCTGTGGTGGTCGAGGAGGAGTCCAGGACCAGAGTCTCATTCTGAAGTGTCATGGCACTCCAGCGCTGACAGGCAAAGAGAAACATTTTATAGCCAGGCTACGATTTGGATTTGATCAAAATCACAACATCATCAGCCTCTACATCATGATGCTTCCAAGTCCTAACAGAAACGTGTCGCATGTTGCCGGACCAGCAGAGATGCGAAGTACTTAAGCAGATTTTTCAGTACTTCACTTGATATATTTTTTCCTGGCAACCTTTAGCTTGTACTCCCTACATTTTAACACAAAGTGCCTGGACTTTCTACTCCTTACATTTGAAAAATAAACCTTTAAAATTCAATTTAGTTTTGATGCACACTCACTCTTCTACAAGCCAACACTTCAGGCGGAGCAGAAAATAACTCACTACCTTTTACTTCAGAGTGCATTCAGAGCCTATACTTTCTTACTTTGACTTGAGTACATTGGTTGAACGAGTACTTCTACTTTTACCAGAATGTGAGTACTTTAACCACCTCTGCTGACCATATCAATATTCTCATACTTGCATTAAAATGAAGAGAGAGGACTGCTGTTGCTGCAACTGACGCAGTTTTGAAATCTTAACATCAGATTCCATCCAAACAAACGTGAAAATTTCCCAAAATGCATTTTTATTTTCTAAATTTCAAAAATGGTACCATATTCCTTTGTCTAATTTGTATTTCTTACAATCCTCTTTGATATTATGTGCAAAATACTTCATTTCTGAGGAACCATTTCTTTTGCCAAGTAAATAAATCTTTACTTTGACCGCCTCCAAACTTGCCTCACGAGGTAACAAGGAAATTGTTGTATTGTGGTAATAATTGTATCTTTTCAAGCTAGGGCCCCTCTGATGTAAGCTACGTGCCTCCATATGTCATTCACAGTCAGCAAGTGCAGCACCTGCGGTTTAAGGTTTAATATCTGAAGTGTTTAGCGTGAGCAAGGACATATTTTGGCTCCACTTGTACGATGATCTCACTCTCATCATAAGTCTGCCTCAGTGAGGGTCTGGAAGTGTTCACTTCGCTGGTCCCTCAGTGGTGCAGGGACCTGACTTTAAGGGGTTGTGCGCTTGTGTCACTGGCTGAGTTTGAGTTTGCGTTTACCCCACGGTGAAATCCCTGGCAGTTGGTGCAGGTTCCTCTGAGGTAGACGTAGGAGTTCTGGTTGATCTCATAGATGGACTGGGCCTTACAGGACACACACTCCAGATAGACCATGGGAATATGGCCGCTCTGGACAAGCACCTGTCACACACATAATCATAAAATGTCAAACAACATGGGCACAAAAAAAAGACGACATATCAACCACCTAAACCACTGTCCTTCTCTGTGTCAGTACCAGCTGCTTTGTGCCGCCACGTCGTTAGATCTCTAGTTGTGCTAGTAATCTGTAACAGGGTTAACTTGTTTTGTTGGCAGCAGCTTCAGTCCATACTGATAGAAATGTACTGCAGATCAATTAACCAGAAATGACAAAAAAAATATCTTGGGATAAAATATAAATATAGAATAGAATATAATGCAGAAACACAGAAGTACATTCATTAACATTTAATTAGGCTCCTTTATTTCTCTGAAATATCAAATATTCATCATAGAACACATTAATATTGTTCAGATTTAATTGACAGTGACAGGGGAATGTAAGGAGGCAACTAGAGCTGAGCAATGAATCCAAATTTGATCAAAACTGCAGAATGTACGTGAAAATATGATTCTAAATGGAACACTGCTGCAAAGATATACCATGATTCAAATCCTGCACACGCACACAGACACAGACACAGACACACACAGACACACAGACACACAGACACACAGACACACACACACACACACACACACTCTCTGACTGCACTGACCACCTGGCCCATATCAGTGGAACTGAGCTTTAGTCAATGTTATAACTTAACCTTGTGTTTTCATTGAAAAACACAGAGAGACACTCACAGTTTGTGTTTTGGACTCCGGGGCCATGCCATCTTTGCTGATGGTCAGTTTAAAAGTGTATTCTACGCCGGCCTCCAGTTCAGAACCAGAGATTCCAAGCACCGGTCCGCTGGAGCCCAGACCAAAGTTCAGACTGGAGCAATGCTCAGGACCCTGCAAGGGACAGACAAAACAAGCACATGAATATGTGGATGATGAAAATGGTTCCATAAAATGGTTTGTAGAACAGTATTTTCAGACTTAAGGTGACAAACATATGGATAGAGAGCACAAATCAGACTGAATTTGGTTTTTGTAATAGTGATGCAGAAAAATATATTGAAATGAAAGCACGCTCTCCCAGGAATACAGTAACTGACGTGGGCGTCGCATTGCTTTGCTTTGCATTGCATCTCTATTGATGCATATGCATGTTTGGGAAGAAAACTAAAACATTAGCGACATTGGTACATCCCTTCTTGTGTTTTGTCATCAATCTGACGCTTAATATCTGCATCAATATTTGAAATTGAGACAATGAAGGAAGATTTTCCCACTCAAGATCGTTAACAAATTGATTTCGAAGTGCTTGAAAAGAGGATTGTAATGGGGGGATCTTTAAAGCAGTACAGTGTCATACTGTAGGGTTTAGTGAACGTTGTGTGTGGGGTTGATGATGGAAGGAATCAGTTGTATCAATGGGAACCTAACCTGTGTGGATGGTGGAGAAAATTTAAAATTAAATCTGAACCAAATCCAAATTTAATGTGTAAGTGATTTTTTTTAATTATATTTTTCCTACGTGTGCCTGCAACCTTTGTCATATCCCTTAACTTATAAATATTGCTTGCAAAATATTTTTGAGACAAGCAGCCAGAAGATCCAGGAGGGTTAAAAAGAATTGCAGGTAAAAGTGCACACATAGTAGGGAACCTTCTAAAAGCCTTTTGTTTGTAAAAAAAATTGTAGAACCTTCTACTAAAAACTCACAGATGTTGCCATATTTGATGTAATCAACGCTCCCAGGCTCCACTTCAACAAAACTCACCAATGCTATCATTGTGCAACAGTAAATACTTTCTTTTTTCCTTTCAAACCAACACATTATCTCCTACAACGATTTGTGCCCAAGGTCAAGATATTGGAGGACATCTGATCAGCTGTGTTGCTGTTGGCTGCACCTCCACCTCTTTTTTTGAACTGCCAGTGCAAAGATGGTTTAGTCTTAGTGGTCAAACTCCGAGTGCCCTTCTTCCTAATTGTTTTGCCCGTTTACAGTAAATGTTAGGGTGGGGAGCTAAGCACCAGCTGTGGAATGCTGAGTTTATCTCTAAACTGTTACATAACCCATTAAATGCATGTCTATCTCACACAAACACACACACACACACACACGCGCACACACACGCACACGCACACACACGCACACACGTGCGCGCGAGCACAGGTCACACCCATCCCATTAGGTCTTATATTGTGGTCTTTTGCTGCACAGAAAGAATGTGCTCACACCCTGCCAAGGAAGTGCTGATAGTGAAGAAAAAAAAACGACATGACTTTTCACTCAAACGCTCATGGGCATACACTCGACATACGAACAGGACCACTCAAACACTCTGATCTGTGGATCCTCCTGACAGTTACAGGACCAGATGACAATTACATAATGGTTCCGCTGATGAATAAGGACCGCCCACCTTAAAATTTGTCTTGCGAACAATCAAAAAGCACCAATGATTTGCTTTAGAGTGGACTTTGGTTTGACAATTCAACACTTTCTATTTTTACTAGATTCAAGCCAGATACGCAGAATAGTCAAAGAGAAACTGTTTAACAGTCTGGAATTCTACAACAGATCTGAGTGAACCTTGTATTTCATTGTTGGCTTCATAATCAGTCACAGCTACAGCTGTTCCTCTGTGTATGACTGCAATGAAACATTTACGACATCAATATAAACACATCAAAAGTTAAAATAGGGGGTGAAAAAGTTAGAGAGAGAGAGAGTTTGATCGATTTTACATTATTATATTCAAATACAATATTTATAAATAAATAATTACAATTTTTGTAACTTTATCAATCAGTGAGAAAAAGACTATTTGCATAGCAGCATGGCCAGTCATGTATTTTCAAAACAGAATCTAATTAATTATGTTTGGTAATTTATTAATCTTAACTTATCAAACCTAATGTTTTTGGCCGGGACAAACACTTCAAATAATCCAATTCAAATGCATTTTAGTGACTGTGTAAATAAATAAATTGATTAAGTTAAGCTTAGAATTTTCGGCAGGCTTCACACCACCTACGTGTGCTGCTGCCCTCTGCTGGTTATTAGCAGCTCTCCATTTACAAGCTAAGTTCTCACATTGGGACTGCAGTGGTTAGAACTGTCGCCTCACAGCAAGAACGTTCCAGGTTCAAGCCCTGGCTTGGACACATGGGTTCTCTCCAGGTACTCCAGCTTCCTCCCACAGTCCAAAGACATCAAGAGAGGACGAGGCTGATTGATACTCTAAATTGACTGTAGGTGTGACTGTGAGTGTGAATGGTTGTCTGTCTCTATGTGTTGGTCCTGCAATAGACAAGGGTGAACCCTGCCTGCTGGGATAGGCTCCACCCCACCCCCACCCCCGTCGCAGGGCCTGGACCCTTTAAAGGATAAGCGGTAGAAAATGGATGGATAGATGGTTGGTTCACACAACGGGTCGAGGAGCAAAGGTTGAATGGGTGTCAACTTGAAAAAAGTCAGTGATAAAAAATCTTTCACCAATTCTAGTAGTAGCTAAAAAAAAAAAAAAAGCAACTCAAATAGAAAAGATTAACTCTACCTATTAATAGTTAATCAATGGCGACTTGACCTGCTACAATTTGCACACAGATAGCAACTCTCTAACAAACAAAATAATCCACATTCCTGGTGAGAGCAGTTAGTGGTCTGCAGGGCTGCCGCCACCAGCCATGTGGTAAACTAACTGACTAGCCAGCCGCAGGTCCACGAGATGTTGGAGCAACCCATCTGATTGGGGGTTACACAGTCCCAAACTTGTCAGAGGGCTTTTGTAAAACAGCTGTGATGATACCGAGCCTTGTCAAGCCATAATTTCACTTGTAATGTCTTCCTGTGTTTGCCATATAGGACACAACAGCTTGCGGACTTTTTTCTATTCAGGCATTATTTTTGATGGTATCAGATGTGACTTAAAACTGAGCATTACTGTGCTGATTGCTTTCACTGACCTGGACAATACAGGGGAATTATACTGTAAAAACTGAGCAGTGAATTTTGATTTTGTTATGTATTTTGTTCCCAAAACTAAAATCCCCACTCTGTTTCAACTTTAAGACAGCATTAATTCCTGCAGAGCAACATCTTACGTGCCCTTACCTTTGAAGTGCTGTGGCACTCCCAATGGTAGTGGAGGAGGGACTGACTGTCTGGATCCATGTTGGGGTCGTATGACTGCTCTGCACTGAGCTGCAGGTCCTGAGTCCTCGACCACACCCTGTAGGTGCCGCCTTCTATGATGGGCACCAACCTGACAGGAAAGTAGCGAGTTACATTTACATTCTGTTGTGCAAAACCAGTATGTGAACCTAAACTAGGCTGCAGTTAACTGGTCCACATTTGTAAGCTTGAGAATTGCCTGTAAATAATCAACTAATAGCAATTAAGAGTCAAAAATATTGTCTGCTGACCTGGCAGCCATGATGCTTAGCACCAGACAGGCAGCCTTCCGTAGCGGCACACCTTCATACGACAGAGAAAACACCAGGGTGTAGTTCCCAGCTGCCAGAGCCATCTTAGGCAGCGACAGCTGTAGCCGCCTCACATCCACTTCTCCTGGGAGGCGAATGACTTTAACAGACGATGGCTGAGAGGGATGATTTGCAGCCACGGAGGGAGTGAGCTGGTCATTCTCACAGGATGGCGTTGAGAGTATTTGCCAGAGGTACTGAGCTCCATAGCGTACACAGCCTTTCAGGTCAACACTGGCCTCAACCAAGGTGGGCTGGGAGCGCCAGATGGAGAGGCGGGGGGCTTGAAGCACCTGCACCTCTGGCTCCTCACACTCCAACACACTGATGTTTACCTCTACCTGCGCCAACACCCAGCTCACAAGGTTACTGCAGTTCGCCTTACAGAGAGGAAAACAAACGTGTGAGAGGATCAGAAGCTTCCACATGTAGCTTGTATCAGCTCATATATTTAATATCTATAAATAAAAGTAAAATAGTTCAAAGAGACATACTTGGACTAGGTAGTGTCCTGGGTTTCTGTACACGTAACCAACAGTGGTGGTGTTGGTGTGAACTGGAGTTGAACCATCACCAAAATCCCATAAGCACTCTACAGCATTCGACCTGGGTGTGACAGAGGCCACCAGGAACACGGTCTTATTGATAAATGTGTCCCGAGGCGTTGCATACAGGACGGCAGATGTTAGCAGGTTCTGCACCAGGATGTGCTTGGTGATATTCTGATCATGCAGTGCATTGAAGGCCCTCAGGTAAATGGTCAATAAACCTGCTTCCTCTGGCGTGTAGGACACCTGCGGACACGCACAGACATCATCACTTAAGCAGCCTCACAGTTGCAGTGTGCAGCATTACATTAATATTTATAATGATGAGGGCAACATATTTCAAGAGCTGACCTCTTTGCCCATGTGAGATATCTTGTGGAGGTGGTGCAGGTCAAAAGTCCACAGGAAACGAACAGGTTTGCCCATCAGGATGTTGGCCACGAACGATCTCTTCACTCCTACAGGGATCGCCGCACTGCTTCCTGTGATAGTGAGTCCGCGTACCGGCTCCATCACTTCAACTTGCAAGTGTCGTCTCTTGGAACTGACCTGGATGACACATTGAATTACACTAGGGTTAGGTTAACCCTAACCTGGGCAGTCACTGTACATAACTATAACACAATTCAAATACTTTGTGCTCAATCACCAAAACAATCAAACCAACAACATTACCAAAGACCCATATACATCAATTTTCACTTGAAAAAGGAGTCCATACTGTTGTTGGACTGCCAAGGTAAATTCATTAATCTACCCTTAGACGCTGCGAATGATACTTGTGAGATGTGAACACTGTTTCGCTCCACAGTGAGTGATAGTAGTTGTTTGAAAAGTATCATTCATCTTCTCAAGGCTACATGCTCGGGTGTGTGTGTTGTGCCTGACCTTTGACCTTACCTGGTTGAGAGCTGTGAGATTCACCATGTATGTGTCCACCCTGGTGAATATGTGGACGTAGGTTTGATTGGGTTGAGGGTGAACTGTGGCATCTCCGCTGATGCTGAGGATCAGACGAACATCTGAGCCCGCTGCCATAGAAATGGTGAACTCCACTTTTTCTCCGACGACTGCAATCTTCTTGCTGGCCTTCAGCTCCAAGCCCTGAATTTTGTCTTGGACAAAGAACTTCCTTGAAATCACTTGTCCACTGACATCATTGGTGGCATTCAAAGAAACAATGGTGGTCTTGGCCTCTTGGAATATCAGAGATGTTTTCTGCCCTGTTTCTGTTCTTCCGTCAAAAAGCCATGTCCACGTCACGTTGGTTCCCGTCAGTAGTTCCCCCTGGAGAGACACGCTGACACCTGTTGCTACGTAATCCTGCTCTGTCACATTGGTGATCTGTAGCCCAGAAATGACCTCCTGAACACTGACCACCTCTGTCACAAGCTCTGAGCTGACTTGATTGAAGACCTTCACTGTAACTACTTTTAGGCCTGGAGTGAGGAAGGTGTGTGTCCTCCAGGGTGTCTTCCACTGCAAAGCCTCTCCACTCACAGACCAGTGGTAGTGCAGGTCCGAGCCCTCCTTACTCAACACTGTCAGGTTAATCGGAGTATTGACAGCAACAGGGTTTTTGCTGATATGCAGGTGCACCCCTCCTGCTGGTTCCAGGAAGTGGATGGTTCTGTTGACCAACAGCTGGCCCAGGAGGTTAGCTGCCCGAAGAAAGATGTCACATGGACCTGGTGTCGGGTAATTAACCTCCACAGTCTTGGCACTTACGTTGAAGCTTGAGCTGGCGGGATCCATCTCCCTGATGAGGTTCCAGGTAAAAGTCATATTAGTTCCTTCTCTTAAACCTGCATGAAGGTGAAGAACACGGTTTGTTGCAAAGCAGCAACCATCCAATCCTGAACCACCACCACCTTCTCCAGTCGTTTCCTCCTCTGTCAGAATCTGCAGCCCCTCCAGCTCACGTTGAACAAACAGGAAGATGCTCGCTTGTGTTGTTCCCACATCATTTTCTGCTGTCACAATGATGTTGAAAGTACCAACGGAGCGGAAGGTGTAGAACATGGTGTGCGTCCCTGGGATTGAAGTGCAGCGATCACACAAGATCCAAGAAAAACGGACAGCATCTCCCTGATCCATGTTGGCCTCAAAGTGGACTGAGGCATTAAGCGGGACGTTGATCAGGCTAGCGTTGACGGTTAACCCCCGGACTGGTGCCAGCACAGCAACAGGTAAGAAAGTCTGATTCCTGCTGACTGTGTTAGCTGCGGTCAATGTAATATTGTAGTTCCCAGAGGAGTTGTAAGTGTGGAGGATATTCTGGCCAGTGAGCAGGTTCCCATCTCCAAAGTCCCAGATATAAGTGACATTAGAGACCCCAAAAGGGGCTGTAAAAGAATATGGTGCCCTTACTGTCAGGTTATTGTACTTTGTGCCATTGTGTTGAATAAAAATTGGTCCTACAGGTGTTTGAACCTCAATCAGAACACTGGTATTGATTGTGGAGATGTTATTGAAGGCAGTCACTGTCACCATGTAGCGACCTGGATTTTTATATATTGTTATTATATTCCCAGAACCAGGGCCAAGCCAAGGGTCTTCCTCTCTCCCAAAGTCCCACTTGTAACTGTAGTTAAATTCTGGTTCAGCTCTGACCTGGAATCGAACCTCCTCACCGATGGCATAATGTGTTTTCTCCAGAGTGAGGTTGATGTTGCTGAGGGCTGGCTGCACACAGACCCAGCTAAAGAAGTTGGCCTTGTTGATTCCACTGGAGAGAAGTAGCGAGAGGTGATAGTTCCCACTTGTCCCGTAAGTATGTGACACTCTGGGGTTGCCATAGTGTGTCTCATTAGGACTTTGGTCCCCGAAGCTCCATTCATAAAGATGAGCCGATGCATTACCAGACACCCAGGCATGAAAGGTGACGGCTGTCCTTTCTTGGACACACCCAGACGGCTCCATCCTCACCACTTGGAAGACAAACACCTGCACTGTTAAGATTGTCCAGCCCGAGCTCACAGCATTTGAGGCAGTCACGTTCACTGTGTAGTTGCCATCTTTCACATAGTTGTGAGACAAGTAAGGCTCAGATTTGGTGTAGATACTCCCATCACCCATAGAGAAGGTCCAGGTGATGTTATTCCCTGAAGCAAGGCGTGCCTGCACCGTAGTAGGACTGTGGAGTTCAGTAGGAGAGGAACTCTCAGCTACTAAATCCTCAATCTCCTCATATACGAACATACTTGCACAAGCCTCCATAGAACTGATGGTGTTGTTAACCGACACACACACATTGAAGGCACCACTGTGTGCAAAGGTGTGCGCGACTCGTCGACCTTGCTGGGGCAGGGAATCATCTCCGAAGAACCAGTCATAGTGAATGCCATAGGGTGAAGGCAAAGGGTGAGCCTCAAACTCAGCAGATTTGCCAGCTAGGAGAAGTCGGGGCTCCGTCTGTATGTCGACACGAGTGAGGATGCTGTAGACGCTCATGTTGATGCTCTGACTGATGTTTTCATAACGATTGGACACTGACACCCGCGCAGTGTATATTCCTGAAGAGAAACAGGGGGAAAAGGAGAGAGGAAAAGAGGCTTAATCAGATTTCCTTGCATGCTCTAGTTATTACGTGAGTACAACTATGGGAAAAGGGTCACCTGGTTGAGAGTAGATATAGGTGATGTTGTTGCTCAGAAGGACCTGATTGAGGGAGTCAGGGCAAAGGAGGGAGGAGGAATAGGGAGGTTTGAATTCAAACTCCTTGTATCCCCCGTCAGCAAAAGACCATCTAAAATGGAGACAACAATTAAAAAAAAGAAAACTACATGAATAGATGCATTGATAACCATTAGCACACACACACACACACACACACACACACACACACACACACACACACACACACACACACACACACACACACACACACACACACACACACACACACACACACACACACAAGCCGGAATCTTCTCTGACGAGAGGCAATGGAGGGTTTGGATGGGGAGAAGTGGAAACTCCAAACTAAAGAAATCTCACTGCGCCAAGAATGGTGTGAGTGGAGGGAGAGTAAGTGAGCGAGTGTGCCACAGTTGAGAGGGTGGGAATGGGAGAGAGAGGGAGGGAGGGGAACGAGAAAAAGAAAAAAAGTACAGGGGAAATGGCAGTGCAGAGGGGAAAATTCTTGTCAGCAATCCGCTCTAACCACATGGTTATAAATCTGAGGCTATTATGGTGCATAGGAAGGCGAAGAGAGAGAAAAGAGCAACGAGAAAGACAGACAGAGGAGAAGAAAGGAGCAGTCAAACATAAACAGATGCAGCTTCCAAAATAAAAACACACATTTGCTATCCATCTAGCCGTTGGTCTGTCTGCTTGTACCTGAAGGTGGCCGTCACTGACATGTCCACCAGCACAGATGCACTGAGAGTCTGATTGGAGCCCTGAGGGACCACATCTGGAACCCCCTTCACAGTGAGGTTGGTCATGGGCTGCAGCCGGTCCACGGTGACGTTGAAGTGCTCTGTGAGGGAGCTGATGTGGTTCATGGCTGTCACCTGGAGGACACGACACACATGGGCTGAAGGTCCCGCACAGTACCTAATATATCCTTGTTTTTGTTACACAGAGGGCCAATCATGATATTCATAAAGGAGTGATGGGATGATAAACTGAAAGCAGTGATTATTTTGATAAAAAAAACAATATAAAATCATTCTTTTTTCTGATCTGTTGAAATGTCAAAAAGTCCCCTGGGACATTGTATTGGATATCTTGTGGTTTTGGACTGCTGGTCAGACATTGCAACATGCTGCAGAAAACTTTGCAGGGCATTTTTCATAGTTTTCAGGCATTTGTTTAAAAGGTAATCGAGAAAATAACTAGCATATAAACGGAGTCAGAATAATTGTTAATGAAAGACTTTGGTTCACTGGCAGGTCTTCGAGTCTTTGGATGTTTTAACCTCTGTAAATGTACAGTAACCCAGAAGAATAAAAGAAACCCACTGTGAGCTTGTAGACGGCAGCGTGCTGGTAGATGACATTGAGGACGGTGTTGTAATAGGTGAAGTAGGGCTTGTCATCAACTGTCCATTTAAAAGTTGGATTGGAGCCTTCGCGCACCGATGCTGTGTAGCTCTGAGACAAGAACGCAGACATAAGTAGAAGAGTACAGAATTATGAGCTCAATTTTGAGAACAACTTACTAAAAGCAATCAAGTACAGTCAGGAACACACACACATAAACACACACACACTCACCACCACAGACTCCATCAGCACCCTGTGGGCAGGGTGTGGTTGCACCACCAGTCCTCTGAGGGGCTCCTCCAGGTGGACAAGCATAGTCAAGCTGGCTTCAGTCACATTGTTATGGGCCTCCAGCTCCACCTGCACTGGACTCTTCTGCTCCTCTGCCACCAGGATCAGATCCAGTACTGCATACAGGTTTGGCTCTGCCACCTCCATCCCTGCCCCTGAGTGAGGACCAGGCTGACAGACTGCCGAAAACTCTGAGGGGCACTCAGGGTGAAAGGTGGCGCTGTAGTTACTGCCGCGCTGAGACACCCTTGTTGTATAACGAGACTGGACGCGGAGTAGCAGCCGAGTACTGTTGGGCTGCAGGTAGAGGGTGCTGTTCAAGGGACGAGGGTAGACAATGGCTAAGCCCAGTGGAGGCACCACACGGAGTGGACACGATGCTGAGGCTGGGTATGATGGTTCAGCTGAGGTCACCTGGAGGTCATTAACCAAATCAAATTCTGTCTCGGTGGTCACACAACATAATAAGAGTACAGAACACATAACAAGTAAACCCTTCAAACCAGTGAAAGTTAATTGTTTCATCCCACATTAGTATTACAGAAGAAGAAATAAATCTTAGAGGACAAGCTCTGCATCTGTGGCCTCCACCACATGTTAACATCAGTCAGATGCATGCTGGGAAATGACATACAGCTTTGACGCCTTACCAGCAGGCTGTAGAGTCCGGGTTGGGGTAGACCGGCAGACAGCTGTGCTCCCTGCAGCTGGGTCTCACTGTGTCCCACATACAGCACTCTGATCGGGCACACCACCTCCTCAAGCCAGCCTCCCTCTCCATCATGCAGCAGCACATCCACGTCAAGTTCTGGGTCAGGAAGAGGGTTGGCGCTGTGGTCAGCCAGGCTGTCGGGGGACTGCCTGGTGTCGTTTATTGAGAACCACTCTGATTGGTTGAGGGCTAAAACAGGTTGTCGCCACTGTGAGGTTGGAGAGGACTGGCAGCGAAGAAGGGAGGCTGGCCCTGCGTCATGCTGGAGGGCAATGACGTCACCGGGGGAAACCAGAAGATCCTCCAGTTGGTCTTGTAGCTGAGAGGTAACAGCAGATTATGGACACAAGCCACATTGTGTGTGACCAACTTTAAGTGTACAAGCAAGTTCAAAAACATATATTGAACACATTGAAATTAAAACATTATTTTCTTCTTGTGTTACATTTTAAGAGCAAACGGCCTTAACGATCCAGTTTGACTGTAAGCACTCTCACATTCAAGCTGGAAGTAATCAACATTTTCTTCTGTGCTTATGTCACATCCAGGGTTAAACACTGACACCTCTAACCCTGAGCAAATAACACTCCCCTTACCAGAATGTTTGCAGCTGGTCCTGCTGGTAGTGTGAAGGCCACCTCGTTCTGTAGGGTGTACCGGGGTCTCAGAGCCCCAGGAGGGAGGCGCTGATCCTGGGTGCAGTTAGTACAAGATGCTGGCTGGCACGGACTAGAGAGGGCCAGGCACCGGCGCTGGAACTGACACCACTGCTCTAATCGGGGACAAGATGGCGGCTCACTGTCCCTGGAGTTATCGGGGACGCATACAGCCATGGGAGCACACACTGGACCTCCACAACCTGACACACAAGATGCATTTTTTTTTTAAAATTCAAAATGCAAAACAGGCAAAGGGAGTTTGTTTATGGATGAAAATCTGTGAACCAAGAGTTTATGTTGTAAAAATAGCTGTGAATTTAAAATTATTTGAATGAAAATGAGCTAGATGTAATACAATAATTTATTCTTACAGATAATGTTCAATGTCTAATCGCAAATCCAGCATTAAGCAATTACAGAACAGATAAATCTCCCTACATCTCTATTCTTGAATTTAACTGACATCTTTGCAGCTTAGTCTCAGAGAAATCTTATATTTGTTGCCAATGTTTAGGTCAGATTTGTGGATGTGCTATGGATCTAAAGTATAAATTATTTGTCAGCTGATATGTTATGTATTCTGATGTTTACTTTTGACTTTTCGCTTTTGTTTGTATTTACGGTGTCTTATATGTGACAAAGGGGAGTTTGTGATATCTAGGGATATCCATACATGCATATGAACACCAATAAAGGTTTGGTTAAAAAAACACACACACAAGAGGTGACACTTCAGGGGAGAAAGTACACCACCACATCAGCGTTGTGGTTTGCGACCTGTCACTTTCCATCTGAAAAGCATAACAGAGTAAATCTGCAGATAAAAGCAAGGGATTAAAGTGATGAATTCAGTGAAAAAAATGAGCCCTTGTGGATTGTGAAAGATTTGTGTGTGTTTTTTGTATTCGTAGAGGAGACATAATTATTGATGATACCCATCTTGGCGAGGAACAAAGCAGACTGGTGTTCTGTCTTGCATTATCCCATTAGTGCTCAAAAACTCCGAGTGAAAGCGGCACAAAAGCGCACCCCACTTTGTCTTTTAAAAGCTGCTCCCCTCTCTCTGGATTTCTATGTTTCACATCTTTTTCATGCACATCTACTCCACACATCTTTGCAGCTTAGTCTCAGCGAAGACGTACAAAAAACACTGAAAGAATCTCTCTATCTTTTGTGCCAAATAGTGATCTGGTTCTGGTTACAAGTGTCTAGTGATCTGAGACAAGGACAGAAGTATTCAGGAGGGGTCTTGATTGGTCTTGTTCCCTTCCTCTGCCCTATTTTCTTTCCAGGCTTCATGCTCACCTACCTAACAAGTTCCGACAAGGTTGGTCAATGAGTGTGCGTGGGGAGTTTGGGGCTCAGGTGGTTTAAATGTTTTTAACACCTGCTGATGCACATTAGGAATGTGTGGATGTTTTTTCTTGGAGAGCGTGTGTTTTAGTGTGTGACTCACTGGGCAACAGCAGGTGCAGGCCGGGATAATGACAGTGAGGTCTGTAGGTCTGGAATCGGATGGAGATTTGTGAACTGAGTTCCTGAGTGACAAACTCCAGGGAAGACAGACGACCTGCGTGAACAAAGCTCAGAGCAGGGAACAACAGCACCTGCACCGATGAGAGAAAAATAAATCAACAAGAAACCAAACAAGTTTTGAGAAGAGAAGGTTTGATAAGAAGATCATTCAATAAACAAGTTGAGATGCATTCTGACTTCGATTGTTCTCCTGGGAGTTTGTGGCGCAGAAAGCTGGGCAGAGGGGACACGATGCACAGGATTATAGGAAGGAAACACAGGAAGGCCCAGCATGTAGATCCCTGCATCTGGAACACGCACTACAGAGGGAGAAAAAAGAAAAAGTCACAGGTTACATACAGTAAATTGAGAAACACCGAGGAGTTAAAAGAGGGAGTGCTGTTGACAATGTCAGCGTAATTCATCTTATACAGAAAGAAGAAGTCAAGTCAGTTTTATTTATTTAGTGCCAAATCACAACAAAAGTTATCTCATGACACTCTACAAGTAGAGCAGGTCCAGTACCTCACTCCCTCTATGAATTTACACCCAACAATTCTCCATGAGCAGCACATCCTGCGACAGTGGCGACGAAAACCTTCCTTTTAACAGGCAGGAACGTCGAGCAGATCCAGGCTCAATAGGGACGGCCTTCTGCTTCGACCGATTGGGGGGGGGAAGAGAGCCAGAGAGCAGGGCAGAGACAGGGACAGATAATGGAGGAAGACAGATATACAGAAGGAAAGAGAGGGACACAGATAAAGAGAGAGAGAAAGGGATCCTCCTCCAGCAGCACCCGGGATCTGGGATGAGGGGAGCCCAAAGGCGCCGGAGAAGAAGAGGAGTTAGTAACACGTATGAGTGTGATTTATATATGACACATATAGGAGGACAGACAGGAAAGAGAGGAGGAGAGAGAAGCCCAGTACATCATGGGAGATCGCCCAGCAGTCTAAGCCTATAGCAGTATATCTTAGGGCCAGCCTAAGCCAGACCTAACTATAAGCCTGATCAAAAAGGAAGGTCTTAAGTCTGCTCTTAAAGGTAGAGAGGGGGTCTGCATCCCGGACCGAAACTGGGAGACGGTTCCAAAGGAGGGGAGCCTGATAGCTGAAAGTTCTGGCTCCATTCTACTTTTAGAGACTCTAGGAACCACCAGTAACCCTGCATCCTGGGAGCGAAGGGTTCTAGCTGGATAGCCCGGAAACCTTCTTGCTGTGAGGCGACAGTGCTAACCACTGCACCACCGTGTCACCCTAGAAAGGAATTAACTAAACTCTGATTTTCAGATGTGCATTTTGCAGAGGGTTGATTCATGTGGAGAAGTCAGAAGCTAATCCTTCCCCAAGTGAGGTGTTACATTATGACATCTGATCCCTTCAATGGAGAGAGAGGAGGGAAATTACTATTTTATCACTGTATTCTATTCAGTGACTCTGGCTCTGAACCTGTAGAAACTCTCCTGGCTGCATACAGGAGCCTGCAGTCGTACTTGAAAGTGATAAATGGTCACATGTTCCATGTTTTTCTTACATACAAACATTTGGTATACATTCAGTCAGCATCCAGTTATAAGCTCTGAGTTGTTAGAAATGTAATCCCCACCAGCTCCCTCCCGTCATGCCCCTGAGCGTTGCATTAGCAAAGTTGCACTACCAAATACAATTTACAGTTCATCCAATGAAGTCCCTATTTTTTTCACATAAGCATAAATCCAGTAACTGGGGATATACTGATTGCCCTTCTGGGGCCGGAATGGGATGGTTTTCAGCCTAAGCGGCCTGACTGGTAACCGGTCTATGATGTCACATCTTTCTGATTCCTAACTGGTCACTTGCCACACTGGGAATAGCTCAAAGTCTATGTTTGGTGGACGGCACTTCAATTTGCATGATGCAGAATGAGCGAGGCAGGAAAACTTCACAAAAATGGCAGAGCATTTATGGTCAGTTTTCAAAACGAAACACCATGCGCAGGCTCTCAACCGCAAGAACAGACCTGCAAAGTACACAATATAAACATGTATTCTACGTAAACATGATTAAAAAAAAGAAGCACAAATTATGAGAACGAGCAAATTAGCAGAATCTGAGCAAGTCAACAAATTGACAGTTTGAGATTGTAGCTGTGTGGAGGATCGACGGGGTTGGAGTTGCAGTTGGAACGCGGCGCAGCTGTACTTGGTGGAAATCAGGGGTCAGGCTTTCAATTTGTAAAAAGGCCAAATCATTCCGTAGGGGAGCCACATTGAAAAGCTAATCAGACACTTCAACTCCATCACTTTGTTGAGCCTGCCCAGTTAGAAGAAGCGAATGAAGGGAAAGCGGCCGAGGCTAGAATCAAGAGCTCTGAGCCAAGAACTAGCCTGCAGCCTCTACTATCCCTCACTGATGCCGCTGCACTGTTCCATCAGTAAGATATTCAGACTCACTTTCAGTAGAATTTCATTTGTAACTCTTTGCACCAGGAGAGCCCTTTATGAAAAGATCGAGTAAGCTCACGCAGTTCGCGGAACACGTTACTGTAGGAGTCATATTTTCAGTTCTTATGAAAATACAATTTTTCCATCGAGGAAAAGTTGATTTTTATGTTTGTGTTTTTTCATATTGTGCCATGCGTAGTTCTTTAACAGAAAACTAGAATCTGCAAAAATCTGTATTGGCATCTCACACTAACAAAAAACAAAAATCTGAATCAGCCAAGAAAAACGCAATTCTTGCCTCTCTACCAACGACACTTCTTTAGCATCACAGCTAGTCAAACAGTGACAATCAAGAAATCCTTTTATCACATGTAAAGTTTTTCTTCTAGAATTCTAGATGCGCAGGCGAAAGGGATGACAAATTGGAATACTGAAAATGAGGCGATATCAAATCTATTTTTCAAAAGAAAACCAAAAAAAAAAAAATCACAGAGACACTTTCTCATAATATTTTGAAATAATTACAGGAATGAAAATTATAGAGGAGAGTCTCCGGATGCAGAAGGAGCCATTTGTTTCAAAGCCAAGTGTATTCTAATTATAAATGTTGCTTCCGGGAGCCCGACTTGTGCCTGTGATTAGTCATGAAGAGGTTGTTCACTTGCTGCTTCTACGCTTGTTTGTGCTACAGGATAATTCACGTAATCATGATCAGTCAATCAACCAAACCTTCCTTTCATACAGCTTCTCCCCAGGTGCTTCACAGGTGAGTCAAAGGCCAGTGAGAATGTAAAAACAACTAAACATGATAGATTTCAAAGCTATAGCAACAGCAATCATGGTAAAATAGGCTGGGGGGATAAAAAACAGATGGAAAGTGGATAAAGGAAAAAAAAACATGTCGATAAATTTGAAATGCATTGCAACATATTTGAAAAAAAATGTGATGAAATGCATTATTCACATTAGGGGTGTAAAATACATAAGCATAATAATACATAATACAAAGCATACAAAATGGAAATAAACATTAAATATCCTGGATCCAATTCACGACGGTCGATTTTTTACATTTATCACAGTGACAAAGACATTTTTTTTTATATTTATCATAGTGACAGAGACATTTTTTATATTAATCACAGTGACTTGCTAAGAGCTGCACTTTGCAGCAACTCACAGCCTCATGCCGGAGGACCAGGGGGGGGGGGCTGCAGTGGTTCATCCCCATTAAGCATGTGAGACGTACAGAAAAAAAACGAAAACAAACAAAACAACGACAAAATGATGTGAGTCATCTCAAGCCTCCAAAACAGCTTTAATGTGTCTGGGCACAGATTCTACGAGTCCCTAGTCCTGTTCCTGTCATACATAGATTTCCCTCATTTAGTCCAGTAACGCTGGTGGTGCAGAGACCCGTCTAACGGTCCAAAATCTCCTCCGCGTGTTCAATTGGCCTAAAATACTGTGACCTAAAATCAGTAAAAAGAAGTTTAAAACTTAACATAGAAACTACCAGGCAACAAATGTAGGGATGTTCCAACAGATGTGATGGGTTCACTTCTTCTGATCCTAGTCAGCTCGCAGGTTCAAGATTTTTGAATCAATGGTCATAATTTCTTAGTTGTTTTTTTGTTTTTGTTTTTTTTAATGTTGGTATAGACGAGAAGGTGGAACGTTATAATAAAATTCAAGAGACACCCCAGAAATGTTGGATGTTGGTCTCTTGTTGCTGGGTATCAAGGGATCAAGGCCACTTTCTTTTTTAAAGCCTCTTGTTTATTTATTCCCCCTAATCTTGAGATTTAATTTGACATTCTTCTCTTTGTGTGCGTGTGTGTGTCAGTAATCCCGAGTGTGTGTTTATAAAGCCTACCTTGGGGGCGGTACTGGCAGACATAGGCCCGTTTGGCATTGCACGGGTGCGAACTGGTCTGAGCGCGCTGATCAAGTGACACGCACATGTTTCCACGGGAGATTGGCGAGCGAGGGGGGAGACCCTCTTCGCCCTCTTGAGCGTCTGAACCGTTGACCCAACGCAGCTTCCCTGGAGAGTCAACATCACTCAGGCCCAGCCACACACCTCGTTCCCTGGAGCAGGACCAGACACGTGATACAGGTAAACACGGTATCCGTGGCAGTTCAGGTGTCAAAATTGGCTCTGGTATTTTTATATACTGTACATGACGTGATCCAAAAACATTCATGAAGTTATTAGTGATAACAAGACAGAGAGAAAGTATTTGTCCAAAATGTGAACACATCCAAACATTAGTGACCTGGAACTTAGGAGCTGACAATGAAATCAGTGAATTGCCAAGTTCATGCAATGATTTCAGGCCAGAAGGCATAAAACTGCGCTTTGATTGGGCCCCAGTGGGAATGTAAAATAGGTCCCAGTGATTACAGCACAGAAATTGGATTTTCACTCTTTGTCCCCTAATAAATTGCACATGTTCTCGAGGGTCCATTTTTCTTTCATGTGCTATTAACTGAAAAGAAAAGTGAGTCACCATCCTCAGGAAGACAGGAACAAATGTAAGCAGCCTTGACCATTTACCAAATCTGAGAATTCACCAAAATAAAAGTAATTTCCTTCTTGTTGTTTGTGTTTCTCTTTTTGTAACATATTGCAACATTAGCCAACTACATCTCAGACGTGCGAAAATGACATCTGAAAGAATGAAGGTTCAAAATAAAAGCTCAGGGAACAAGAGAAGGGGTCTTTGTGGCAAAAAAAAAAAAAAAGCGCTGATTAAAAAAGTTCCTTACGTAAGCAAGGGGCGGAGGAGACGAGAAGCTCCAGCTCCAGCAGGTTTTTCCTCTCATACACTTCAGTCTAGAGGGCACGCACGCACGCATGCACGCATACACCCACACACACACCCACACACTGAACTGTGTACTCCTCCTCCCAGGGTATTAAAGTTACAATGCAGCTGTGCTTTTACAGATGTGTGTTTTGTGACCTTCTTCAACCTAAACATCAAATACTGGGGGCCTTCGGACCAGCGCACAATCTTTTCATCAAAATAAAGAAAAATCCAGAATTCACATGAAGTCTATATGTGGTGCATCACAAACAGCGTGTGTGCAGTGGGTGATCCTAAGAGAAAATACACTGTACAGAATTATCAAGTGTTGTCTCCATATAATATGAAATGATCATTAGATTCTCAGACTGTGATACGAAGAGGAATCCCAGAAATGTTTTTTTTTGAATGAAACAAGTCAAAATATCTTTAAAAAAGGACTACTAATCATAACAGTAATTACTTTTGAATAAAAAATATACAATCCAATGCAAAATTGACAGTTTTTTTTGTGGGTTTTTTTTTTTTGTAATAATTTTGTGTTAGACGCTATGTAGTGACAATCATTTACGTCTTTCCTGCCCCTGCTAATGTTAGCGCACCTCAGATGGCATCTTTTAACCAAACACCAAGCCAGGGCTGAGAAAACACATCCGAAAAACTGAAGAAGTCAAGGTACATTATTCAAACATATAGATGTTGCGTGGCAGTATGGCAGAACATGCAATGTTACGCATGGCTGTGGCTGTGACAAAGCAGTAGAAGAAAACGAGCTGCTTCACACTGAAAAAACGGACAGGTCTAGAGGAATCCATTTATTCAGACAAGCTGTAATTGTTCCTGAGGAATATCAGTAAGGATGACGGTGGCAGAAACGGCCGGACTGACACGTAGCTGTGAGTTAGAGATTTGCTACATCAGACCTTACCCCCCAAAACATTTTCCACCCCCCATTTCGGAAAAAGACCCAAAAAAACCTGAATCAAGCGTAGACACTTTCGTAAAATATGTTTTTTTTTCTTCATATTTTGCAGTTTCCGTCAGCCTTTTCCAATATGACACAAAAATGTGCATCAAACTACACAGACGGAAGCCCGTCTACTCACATCTCAATGCATGCTAATCGAAGGCAAAGCCGGTACTAAAAGAAAAACATGTGGATAAGTGGATAGCTGGAAAAACACAGGACAAACCCATTACAACGCAGTGGGCTTCGGGGCATGTGGTTGATAAAAATAAAAAACATAAAAACTACTTACTCTCTCATGATTGCTGTTATCCAGAGATGGAAACTGGCAACATCTGTTTTGAATATTTGCTGACTGTCAGCATGTTTCTTTCGCTGTTGCTGGCCTTAATACGCTCTATCACGGTGAGAACGACTTTGTCATGCAAACGGGAATGACACATCGTGTAGCACAGCCGGAAGGTTATCTGTGACGTTCCGGACCACTTCCTGTTTCCCTCTACTGATGTTGTATGAACACGAGCACTCAGTTAAATCATGTTTCTACCTCAGCCGGACAAACGCTCAAACTAAGAAGTGCACAGCATGTAGAATTTGCTGTACAGTAAAGCACAAAGAGAATCATTTCTGCATTTAGGGAGAAACACTCACTGTGTGACTTTGGGCGCCAGCAGGTTACGCAGCTTGTCACCTCTGACGATTGCCAGATCCCCGCCGCGGTCCAAGCACTGCTGTCGAGCATCGGTCCAGCTCAACTCCCCTGGAACAATCTGGAAACTGTGTGAGGACTCGGCATGACACACCCCATCCCTCGGACAGTGAGGAGAAGCTGGCAAGGGATAGACATAAGATTTTCCAGATTGTTGCAACATCATGGAAAGAAATGTTCATTACTTTTTTTTGCAGAAAAGGCTTTTTTTTAAGCGCATTTTCATATGGATGGCACAACCAATTAAAACACGTTTAAAACTCTATGCTTTAAAAATGACTTGAATTTTTAAGTTCAAGGATACGCAATAATTTTAAGGGGCCTTTAAACAGCAAGTTAATATTTCGTTGCATTTTAGCATCAGAGCATCTGGTTAATGCTCACGAGGTCTTGTAGCAAGTAAACAAATGACATGCACATGTTGTTCATGTTTTGGACAGAAAATCTGCAAGGGAATTTCACTGTCAACCACACCGGATCAAACAAAAAATGCTGCAAACGGCTTTAAAGCCTTTTAGTCGGGTCTGGGGGAGTTTTTACTCCTAGTGTCTTCAGTTCGGGTAAAAGTATAAAGGCCAGACCAAAAATTTTGAATGAATGGAAAATGCTTTGCCCCACACTACTTGTGTGCACCTGGATGTCCTTTCAAATCCACATAAAAACATTCATAACATCGATCAGTGTAGGAGGCAAAGCATCAGACAACAAGCGGTTGATACAAAAGTGCTCTGTGTGCGTCCTCTTCACAATGTTCCCTTTTTTTCTAATAAAACCTTGGACAGGAGTTTTGATGTCTGAAAGATTTGGGAGATAAAAAGACACTGACAACTAAAATGGGATAGGTTTAAGAGAATAAGAAACCTTAAAGCCAATGCAAGTGTGGCCTGACCACATATTTAAGCATACTCTGGGCAAGCAGCTGTGAAGCCGTCTCTCCTTCTGAGGGTTCATCTGCCACCTTGCAGAGTCCTGGCTCACCGTATCACAAAGGATAAAACCTGGTGCATGGCTCGAACGGGGCTTCACAAGATACAATCATAAGAGTAACTGTCTGCAAGAGGAGATGAGAGGATTTATGAAATAGGGCCAGCGGGGAGGGCAAAGGACCGAGGAGAGGTAAAGTTTGTGTGTCCAAATAAGGTATATTTCAGAGTGTGTGAGAGTTAAGATATAACTTCTTTTGAAACACAAATTTGATGGATCACTCAATGTCATCTAACCAACTGTGAGAGCTTCAATGAGCTCTGGAGGCAGATTTTACAATCTATGTTTTATAAAAATTGATCACCTGACTGTTTATAATGAAGAATGTCAGTCATACCGGGGGAAAAAAAAAACTCAACTGCGGGGCGTTTTTTTCAAGCTTATTTCAGCTCATCGTTTGTGTTTTCCAGGCATCAGCGGCGTCAGGTTCTTAGAACCCGTCATACACAATCCCCTCAACAACATCGGCGGACACCAAGTCAACAGCAAGAGTGGAAGAGAGGGGAGCAGCTGAAAGAAGACGGATACTCTTCTCAGGACTTGGCGGAAACCAAGCAAGAGCTAACATTTTGCCCTTCATCACTTAAAAAAAGGAGACTCCAACTAATATTTTAACTCAATCTATTGATCACATATTTCCTATCCTCCACTCTGTTGTCTTTGCAACAACTGTGACTCCTAAAATGATCTTGCAGGGTGTGTGTTCGTGGCTGGAGGCGCTCACATCATTTGCTTTGTAAAGCAAATTTTAAAAAAATGTGTCACAAACTGGGAAAACGTGTATTTTGTTCCCTGAAGTGAGTTGCTTCGATTTGTTTCACTTGGACTCATTCACAGATACAGAGGGTAATTAACCTTCTGAGACTGTTGGCATAATTTTGAGAACATAGCGGGAGGAGCGCGACTGTCATACAGTTTAAGCTCACCGCTTAGACAAATTGTACACTCGTTATGCGAATTGATTAAAAGAGTGGTTTTGCTGTGATTTATCTTCTAAGAAGATGAGGAACAGTACCCTGCTGTCCACGGGAGGTGTGGTCATTAAACACTTCCAGGTATTTGCTCCGTGGTAGAGACTTGCATAGAGACTTGCTTCTGCACCAGCTGGTAAAACTGATGCTGTGTGTGCGGACACTTCATCTCACTAGTAGTCAGAAATAACATGCTGTTGATTGATCGAGCTGTCATCACATACACACACACACACACACACACACACACACACACACACACACACACACACACACACACACACACACACACACCAAGCAGATGGTTCTCTCATCACAGGCGGACAAATGACTTGTTTTTCTGTTTAATTCTTTGACTAGCTCTGCCACCACTGCACAGATCCAGAGAGACAGCACTAGAAAGAACTAGAAACCACTGACAGCTAACTGCTATATCCTGCCAACGCCCTGGACCAGTTTTAGGATCCGGGATCTACAATGTGATCCAGACTATCTCCGAGTTCATCACTTGTTTCCTCTAATATTACAAGGGCTGCACCATGAATCAACATGAATCATAATATGGTCTTTCATCACATCACGGGAAGATGCACTGCAATTTGTTAACAGGTATTTGTTTGACATAAAATTTGAAATTAAATATTATGGTGCTACAGAGATTTCCTGCCTACACATCATATTACAGACTTGAAAAAACAAACCAAAAAAAACCCATCTTAGTTTAATGCACATGCCCAGAAACAACCCACCATTGTCTATTAAAAGAATTTGAAATACACCTTAGAAAATTAATGTTTCTGTGTAATCATGCAGAACATAAAAACCAGTAGTAACAGCACGTGCAACACTGTCACGTTATAACGTTACAGTCGGCTTCATCTTGGTGGTTAAATAGAATGTGACCCCATTGGTAAACCAACAAAGGAAACACAATGTGAAGATTACTCTGTATTTAGATACATGTAGGAAGTAAACAAGACAACAACATATTTAACTCGATGAGTGCTCCCCGAATATCTTTTTTTGTTTAAAAAAAAAAAATTTTCCTCTGAAAACAGAAATTCAAGAATGTGAAAAGGGGAAACTAAAAAGCCCCTGGAGGGTACACCTGTAAGAGAGTGTCAGAAGCAGACAAGCCAGAGGAAAGTCTGTTCAGGAGAGGCAGACTGAAAAAAAGTTGATTAAAAAAAAAGTTGACTAAAGTTTAGAGTCAAACCCCAGAATGGCTCCTAAAATTAATAAATAAGTTAACAGTGTTAAATGTCCAGTTCCCTCATCTAAAAGTCAACAGGTTTGCAGTCAGAGGCCTGTAATAGTGTCTGTGGTTGACACAAATCTACAATAAGTCAGTAAATACCACTGTGCTTATGTGTATTAGAAATGTCGTTTGCTAAAAACTGGTTAAACGAGACTACAGGAGACAATAAACATCATTTTATTGAAAACAGATGAGCTGCACAAGCGGTTTGGGTGACGCTGACGTGTCCACGATGGTGTCGATGCTTCTTGCGGTAGCGTTTAGGCTTCGAAACCCATAAAAAATTCCATTCATTACGATTATCTTGAACAAACGAGGAAGTGTCATAACATTTATCTTGTCAAAGAGCAGATTTTCAGCAAAGATCCTATTTGCTTTAGGTCGAGTGAACCTGTGCTAACTTTTAGGTTAGCCTCCAAAAACGCATCATCCCTGCAGCACTCGATGGGATGAGAGACCAGAAATCAGTGTCATTAGCTGCTTAGCTCTTACCTTTAGCAACCTGGACATCATCCTTGGTGATCTTCCAGTCTACGTCCACACCAACAGCCCCCCAGCTGATCAGTGTGATTTCCAGACTCCTGTTGGCAACAGCCAGAACTGGACAACGCAGCTCCAGTTTGGGAGGAAGAGCAACAGTAACCTCTCCACGTGCAGAGACCTGAACACATAAAGATATAAAAACAATTACAAAATCATGTCATTGTTTGGAATATGCAGCCTGTCTTCCATAGCCTCACTCACCTCCTTGTGTCCAGCCCAGGCAATCAAACTGACCACATACTGTCCCGGAAGTCCATATTTGTGTGTCACTGCGCCGACTTCTGTTCCTGTTGTGTTGACACGAGATGAAAGGTCTCCGAAATCCCAGGAGAGTGTTACAGGAGTGACAGAGGAGGCGGCTGCGAAATCTATGTGGTCGTGAACACTTTGTAGTGGGAGAGGCTTCAGCGAGACCGAGAAGTCCACCGCAAACACATCGTGGGCCAGAGTCCACCCACATTCCTGTGCACAGATGGAACCATACGAGGGAGATGAGGTTTTTCTGTTAATATGCAGAAGTATTTAAAAGTAAAATAGTACTTTTTTTTTCGCTGTTAACTGTTAAGATGTTTGTGGTTTTACTATTATTTTTATGGTTTTAAATAAAATTTTGGTTTAATGGAACTTATGAACAGCTCTGGTTTAAAATAAACAAATCCTGATTTTCAATTGGATCTCTGAAGAACTTCTCATGAGTCGCTTTGTGCAGCAGCACTGCAGGAAACTGAATCTGAGGATGTAGAGAAGCAATTCAAGCCACAGAGGGAAGTTGTTGGTTGGATATAGGAAGGTTTAGAGGAAATCCTGAATCTGCTGTTTACAAAAGAAGAAACAAAGCAAGAGAACAAAACAGCTGAAGGAGGTTTGTATTAGAAGCAGCTCTTTAGAAAGTGAACACGCGACCGTAGTTTTAGAATGCGGCTCTGCAGGTATGCGTAAATTAATTCTTGACTCTGCAACAACAACAACAACAACAACAAAAACACACAACAAAACTTGTTACATCTGACCGCATCTGGACAACTGAGCGCTGCTAACCTTCATAACATGGGAGTTCGTGCAGGCAGCCGAACACTGAGATTCGCTGATGAAGTTTGGCTCAGAGTTTGTGCTGCACAGACACTCGTGCCTCGCCCCCAAACCCCCATAGCGGTGTGATGCAGAAAAGCACACGCTGTTACACTGTTCACGCGTGAAGTTGCCCGGTGTCGAGGAGGAGAAGATGACAAGCTCGCTCCGTCCTCCTCCTCCGCTGCTGCTGTCCTCCAGACAGGCTGCATAGTTCAGACCTGGAAAAGGAGAGGTGGTATGACTCGGCTTGTCTCACGTCTGTTGCCGTCGCTGTCAGGGTCAGCAAAGGCATGAAATGATTTACTCTCGTGTCTTATATCCGGAGGTCAGAATCATTCCTGTAAATACATCTCCATGACTTTTCCATGCTCCTGAGGAAAACTTATATGATGATTAATTGCTTGAAATTTCTATTTATGAATGAAAAATTCACAAAAGCAGCATACATTTAACTAAAATTAATGACAAGCTTGGTGGTTTTATACAACTTAAGTGAATTAAATCAAAATATACAAAAAAAAAACTTCTCACTTGATCTTAACTGGTATTTGTGAAGGAAAATTCCCAAAGTTTTCGAAAATTTTGGAATTTTATTTATTTTCGAAAACTTTTCCAGGCTGATACATGCCATGTGCAATGAAGGCATTAATAATGTGATGAGGGTAACCTCCTTAATAAAGGTTGCATCTGATCATTACCACATGTGAGCAAGCTGATGTTGAGCAGGGGTTGGTGGCGGAGCTCAGGAGGGTGTTTACAGAGCATGGCGTTCGGACGTCGAACTCGCACCCCTTTCTCCTGGAGCCAGCTGACCAGCCGGAAGAGCTTACAGTCGCACTCAAAAGGGTTATTGCTCAGGTCACTGGAAGAAGAGAGGACAAGGAGGAACGTGCTGTATCAGTGACGGTGAAACACTCCATGGAAATGTTAAAAAAAAAGGATTAAAGCTCGTGATTAGCTAATCTCAGCTAAATGAAAATATCATCGCTCAATTAACACTTTTGATCCACTGTTTCTAAGGACATTAAACAAAGTTCTGCCATCCAGTCCCCCATTAAGCTGGCTTGCTCTCCCTGCCTCCCCTACCAGAAGCTTCCTTCTTCAACTGTTATTAACATTTCCACGTTTCCCACATTTTGTATTGTAAACTGTTTTCTTGTCTGTAACAACATCTACTGCACGTCTGTCCGTCCTGGGTGAGGGATCCCTCCTCTGTTGCTCACCCTGAGGTTTCTCAGATTTTTCCCTGTTAAAAGGGTTTTCTATGGAGTTTTTCCTCAGTCGATGTGAGGGTCTGAGGGCAGAGGATGTTGTTATGATGCCATGTGAAGCCCTTTGAGACAAACTGTTTGTGAAAACGGGCTATACAAATAAAATTGCCTTGCCTTGCCTTTACTTCACTTTAAAACTTAAAAGCCACCAAGAGCCATAATCAGTGTTATTAATTATGAGCCTGTTCTATTTAGTAACTTCCATTGTTAAGTACCAGGATCCTGGGCCACCTAAATAGAACAGGGCCATAATTATTATTTATTACGCCTAAGTTTACCATCCTTGGCCCATACAGTTTTGTGAAAGTGGAAGAGGAAAGTCCTACCACTTCACCATGAGAAGAGGAGCTTTGTGTGTTTTCATTTAATATTTTAACTTTTTGAAAAATATCTCTGAGTACCAAGAAAAGCACTTAATATATGAAATATAATTGGTTTTCAATCATTATTGCTATTATTGAGAGATAATCTAGGCCCTGCTTTGCTGTGTGGTTTTGCAGCTAAAACCTTCATGTGGGATTGTAATTACGACAATAGGACACCAATGAAATATTATTCCCAATCCTCGCGCCGGATTTGACAAATATCTCAAAATTGTAATACTTTTGCTCGAAACAAATTTATTCTCATATTTGCACTCTACACAGCTGCACTCTTGTCTTCTTTCTCTTGCATATACTTCTTAACATAAATGAATACAGTATCCGTTTGTATATATTCGTTTTAAATGTTAGTTTACCCCTTTACAAGACTATTCTTCTTGTTTTCACCATACTATGTGGAAGTAAGATCAGCGGAATCGCAGTCCTTGTATGTGTGCATATGCTCGGTCATACTTTGTTTCATTACAACGTTACTCATTAATTCATGAGCAATTTTAGTCACGAGAAAAAATAGTTTCCATTTGTGAAGCATAATTAAGTACAAAATACAGTAATAAAAAAACCAAAGTATATAGGTTCATTCAAGGCCGGTGCTCTGTCAGTGCTGGAGCCCTTGGCAAGATTTTAGATCAAATCTCTTGGATTTATGATAGAATTAATACTTGCCGAACACTGAAAATCCTGCCCATGCAAATAAATAGGAATATCTTTTCACCGAGGCAACAACAATATATCTCACAGGCTTAGTGCAGTCGGGGGTTAAACTATGTCTGTGCTTTATCATTTATTTAACCATCAAAGCTGCATCTTCCAAGTAATAATCCACCTGACAAACCAAAAAAACATACAGGAAGGAAACGAAAATACAAATGCAGCGACCCCCCCCCCCCCCCCAACCTTCATCCCCACACAGTTTTAATCACTTGTCTAAGCTGTTTAGCTTAAGAAGGTACCAACACAATGGGGGATTCAAATAACATCCGAAATCTCCATCAAGAAGTCATGTAATCACAGTTGAAGCAGGGAGGATAACGCCAGCGCTCCAGGCAGGCACCCCTGCTCTCCGGTGCAATCACTTCACCGTAGCAGGAAAATATTTATAGCTTCGCTCCTCGTTTTCTTTTGACCTCAGTCACCTCGTGTATATCCAGAATGTCCTGACATAATTGAATGATCTTTATGGCACATCCTTCCTATTGAGATTTGATACTAATAATGGTCTGTTCTCTCTTTGTAGACCTTGAGCAACACAGACTCACAGAAAACCTCAAGTTGGTTGAAGGAGTGAAACAATCGATTCCTGCTGCGTCTATGGGTCTCACCATCACTCTCACTCAGTCTGCTCCTCTCACCGCCACATCTACCACTGCCTCCATTCAAGCCCCCGTCAAACACATTCATACGATGCTCATTCACCGTATTGCAGCCAGGGAAATCTCTCTACACTCACATTCAGCTTTTAAATGTTGTGTCTGTGCGACACTGAGTAAGTAGTTTTTGTGTCTCTGATTACAAAAGCTCCAACAGCAACTGTGCATCAGCTAAGCAACAATGACAATGGTTACCCATGGATACATATTTGGAGCCTCCGCCAGATACACACTCTAGCTTTGATACGTAGAATTCAGCTGAGGCTCTCCACATGTCAAGGGTCAGGAAGCTTAAAAAAGCCAGACAAGACCAGGATGAAGCAAAGCTCCTTTCTCCTGCCTGAGTTAGGGATCATCAACCTTCCAAGCCCCAACCTCAGGTTTTTTTCTTCCAGGCCTCTTACATCCATCCATTTCCTTCTGCTTATTACTGTTAAGGGTCACGGTGGGCTGGAGACAAAAAAATTTCCCAGCCAACTTCGGGCCAGAGGCAGGGTACATCTCCGGTCGGGCCACCACTCTATCACAGGGCCAACACATACAGACAAACAACCATTCACACTCAGAGCCACACCTAAAGTCAATGCAGTGAATGGTTGAACCTAACTTCGTGTCTTTGGACTGTGGGAGGAAGCTGGAGTACCTGGATAGAACCCACACAGGAACAGGGAGAACATGGAGACTCACACAGAAAAGCCCCAGGTTCAAACCCAGAGCCTTCTTGCTGTGAGGCGACAGTGCTGGCCACTGCACCACTGTGCCGCCCTCAAGGCCTCTTGCAGATGCCAAATATGTCTTTCATCCAATCCACGACACAACATCACTTATTATCTGCCATCAAGGTCAGAGTACTGTATATCAAAACTGCTTGAATTTTGTTGACAATGTTTCAACTCCCATCCAAGACACTTAATTCAAGAAAGTCCAATTGACTTAATTTCCCATTTGGATATGGACTTAATTAAACCGCACTTCACCTTCCCACATCCTATGATATGTGATGAATCTTGGGAAGGTGAAGTGCACGAGTAAAAATGATCTCAATCAAAAACATGAATTGCACGTCTCCTTGAGAAGTCTCCAGGATGGACTGTAGGGTTCAAACAAAATTGAAACCCCTTTATTACACATGGAAGTAAGGCAGTAACACAAAAAAGACCCAGAAGTGCTTCTCCTCCAGAAGCTGCATCCCACAATAAATCTTATCATCTGTGAGATGCTCCATTATTCCGACTGAACCAGTACCAGGAAGAGTTCTACAGTAGATCTTGACGTCATTCCCACTGTGACAGAAGCCTCTTGCAGTATCTGGAATCAAATAACTCACCATTACGAGTTTCTACCTCCATTGCAGGCCATGATGTCTCCGATGACTTCCTTCTCATAGAGATGGTCCTTCACTATGTCACTTGTAGTATCAGTGTGAAAGTAACTTGCTGAAGCGTCTGACAAAACAACTCAACCTAAACTAGCCCAAGCCTGTCAGGTCATGCCCGCCCACTCGACTGGTCATCAGTCATTGGCAGTCTCCACCTACACCAACCTCGGTGGATTCCCATCTTCAGAGTCATTATTGCAGCGCTCCAAACTTTCAGAGCAACAGCCGCCCAAGTCTGACTTTGACCTGCGGTCATCACAGTCTCCTGAGCCTATAAACAGAACTCTGAGCCTCCGGTTCCCTGATTCCACCAGTGCGTCTGCCTGCTCACTGTGGACACAGTCTGTTCAGCCCCAGTTCCTTGCTGTTGGTTTGGACATTAATGTACTCGCAGCTGTATGTCAGACTCCAGTCTCATCAGGGCCACATCAGCCCTGTTCCTGGCTCTCCACCTGAGCTGTCCTCCGCCATTAAGCTGTCCACCCTCGTGCTACTACTTCAATCTTCCTTGATAAATGTCCTCGCTTATTGCAGGTCTCGACTCCGTCCCCACCCCACCAAATCTGCGGAGGGATGCAAGTTGTACGTAGAGTCATCCTCCAGACTTGCATCACAGAACTCAATGATGATCATGACCGATTTGTCTGTGTTTTCAGGTTGTCCCTGTTCCAGTCTCCAAATTCCTCTCTCCCTGCTGCCAGTGGGCACAGTGACATTCCGAGCCTGGAATGTATGGTTGTGTGAGGGCTGCTCTGAGATTAAAGAAAACGAATACACATTTACTGAAATAACTGCTCAGGCCAGAAGAGGAGATGGTGTGTGTGTGTGTGTGTGTGTGTGTGTGTGTGTAAATGCGTAGGAGGAAAAATGATGCCAAGAAGTAAACCAGTCACAGCTGTTGTGGTCTGAAGCACTGTGACACGGAGTTGGCGACGTAGGGTATGCAGCCACGCGTACCTACGCCATGGCTTATAGTGTTGAGTCAGTGCAGAGGTAGAAACCCAGAATGTACAACCCCTCTGTGAATTGTGAGACTTAAATCGTGCATCTGCGAGAAACATCTGAAAGCAGCGAGAACCCATTTACCAGTGTAATCTGAACACCGTGCCACTGGTGCTTGGAGAGACGGATACTTGTGTCTGTCTATTATCAACGTGCCACTCTCACTTTGCTCAAGAGTCTGCACATGAAGAAAACTTTACTCATCAAAGACCTTGTGAGGAGTAATTACTACTCACCAACTCCCACTGTAGGCAGAAATAGAGCTTCATTTATGTTACGTGTGCTGCCGGAGCACGTGTGGTCACATGTGCTGGTGCATATGTATGCATGCGCTTAAAAATAGGATCCAATAGTGTCAGATTTATCTTTTGATTTTTTTTTCTTGGGGAGTTGCGTGAGACAGAGACAAACAGGGAATAAGACTGAAGAGTGATTACTTACATTTGGGTTAAATTGCAAAGGTTGTCGCAAATTCTTTCTTCAATGGTGGTGATTTGGTTGTTGCTCAAATTGCTGAAACAGAACAGACATGTCACTTAGATTAAGATGTCACTGACAAGGAATCATTTTGTCAAGATTTATTTAATGATGCTTTGAGAAATATGACTCTTAGCAGATAACTGCCTCTGCTGCGTTATAATACAACTGTAAATTGATACGAAATCACTTTTGAGTTATCAAAGAAAATATCATTCGTCAAATCCTGCTGGGCAGAACTGACATCTGACTCAGGTGGAGATCAACACTCAACCAGGTGATAGACTATTGAGGGGATTTTCCTTTTCCCCTCTTCACACACACGTGCATGCGCAAACACACACACACACACACACACACACACACACACACACACACACACACACACACACACACACAAAAACGTAGACTCTCTCTTCTCCCTACTCCTTTTCTCCTCTCTCAGCCTCCCTCCCTCATCCATCCAGCAGGCTACATAATGGAGCCGTTGTGTGGCGGTTTTGGAAGGAGCTGATGGAAACCACCAGAGTCCTCTCTCATCTCTCACACACACACACACACACACACACACACACACACACACACACACACACACACACACACACACACACACACACACACACACAAACTTGTTCTTAAACGCCCATTCAATGGGTGGAAGAAATAAGGTAATGGATGGAGGGAGAGATGGACAGATGGAGAGAGGGATGGAGGGAGGTGTGGAGAGCCTGGAGCGGTAAGCTGTAATTGAACTTAATCGTGCTTTGATTAGTGTGTGTGTGTGTGTGTGTGTGTGTGTGTGTGTGTGTGTGTGTGTGTGCATGCGCTACGTATGTTGTTTTTTTTAAGCTTTCTGGTCCAGCTAACTTGCTCCTGGGATTGCTGCCTACTTAAATCCAGACTAAACCGAGCCTGTCTCTCTCCGGTCTTTTTCACCTCCTTGCTTTACTCCTCTCCCCTCTCCCTCCTCTCCTGTCCTCCCCTCTTCTCCATATTGTCCCTGGTCTCTGTACTCACAGAATTGAAAGCGGCCCGCAGCAGAATACTCCTCTGGGGAGAATATTGATCCTGTTCTCTTGTAGGTACCTGAAATATGAATAAATACAAAAATGGATGATAGAGAATTTTAATTTTCTTAAAACAGCAGCACAAGTTTGTGTACTCACAGCTCTCGGAGGCCAGTGTGGCGGTCAAGCAGACTGGTATCAAGGGAGGAGATGCGGTTCTTGGACAGATCTCTGTTAAGGGAAAAAAAAACCCACATATTCATATTTTAATGCATGTGACAGCAAGACTATTGCACACACACACACACGCACACACACACACACACACACACACACACAAACACACAAACAAACTTGTTCTTTAACGCGCATTCATGCCACCCCATGTTCCAAGTAAATGTGATCATCACCTGGCAGAGCTGGGAATATAAATGCAGGGGAAAGTGAAGGTAAAAACGTAGCTCATATACAGGAGACATGGGCCCAGATTGGCATTCAATGATTTATATCACAACTTCCATACACAGAGGTAAATTAAAGAGGCGTTGAAGAGCCATGTAAAACAAAATAAATACAGTGAAAAGAGACAGAATTACTGTTCTTTTGGTTACAGGCAGATGGACATCACCTCTGTTATGGCACAACATCATCTTATATCTTTAAAATGGTCCTGTTTACAGTTTATTCAGTCATTGAAAGAGCTTCTTTTTTTGTTTTACTAAATTGCAGCTTGCAGAGTGTGACAGGAAATCAGTGGAGGGAGAGAGAGAGAGACAGAGAGAAAGAGAGAGAGAGGGGGGGGGAGAGAGAGAGAGAGAGAGGGAGAAAGGATGAAGTATAACAGATGGTATTTGTCTAAGGCGTCCAACCCAACCACTCGCTGGATGTCTGAAATTGTCCGATCCTCAATCAAAGTGAGGAAAAACACAAATTGCCTAATTTGGGTGATGACTAACAGGGCTTCATCATCCATTGCACAATTTGAAATACACCTTTTGGATCAGCAGGACGGCCACATGATCACATGATAAGGTCATGTATCTTGACTTCCTCTTCATCACTGATAACAAATGGTGGCGGATGGTGAATCACTCAAAATTGCAGCTATTAAAGAATAATTATTGAATTATGTTAAAGAGTAATTCAACATGCACAAATACTGGACATGAACATGTCTCTACAGCGGCTCTGTTTACCTGCCACACTGAGCGTGCAGCTTCTGCGTTCTGATGTGGTTTTTTAAGCGGGAACCTGAGCGTGTCTCACAGACATCCACTGGAGATTCGATGTAAATACAGGACTGCGTCTACAGAGTGACTGGACTGATCTTTTCTAATACGTGATGGATAAAAAAACTCACAATGTTGCACCACTGCCTCACATTTCCTCTGCAAGTATAACAATCATTCCTGAAAAGATTGCTAACATTTTGTACATATTTCTATGCAGTTTCTGTTATTTATTCATAGTACTCTCACTCGAAGAAGGAAAAAAAAAACGAGGAGCAGCTCGAACATTGGACATTGTAGTCAGTGTAGCAGCCTCCATCGATTTTTTCCCCCTCTAAGAGGTGAAATAATACGACAAACAAGGAGACAGAGAAGATGAGGTGCCAGACAGACAAATGCCAATTACAATTAAATAGTGTGTATGGGGAAAAAAAGATTCGATTAGGTGAGACATGGGGTTAGTGTGTTTGTCAGTGTGCACAGATGTATTAATTGAGAGTCCATGGTGTTTATCATCATATAAAACACTGCAGGAATGAAACAAGGAGGGACAAAGAAAAAAGAACAATTACAGCAATTGGTGTCTGTATTTTCCTTTTCTCCTTAGGAGTTTTAATCTAAGCTTATTTTTTGCTTTGACCAGCTTTTTCTTTTCACCTCTTTGTAACTTAATGTGCGATGTATCCTATATACAGAACTGCACATCAGAAGAAAAGAGACGAGAGAAATGATTAAAAAAAGGATTATTATATTAAAAGGCGGTTGCTTGTGTTGTGTACACTGACACACGTGCAGATGCATTCACATAAACACACACTCCTCTTGAGTCACAACAGCTGCAAGTGGCTGCTTCTGTTGCTGTGATAGACTTTCATGATTTTTGCTCAGAAAACACTGAATTTTAGAAGCAAGAAATAGAAATTGTGTATGTACCAGTCTGTGTGTGTAAACACTCACACACACACGACTGCACTTTGAGGTGCATTCAAAGTTTTTCAATTTTCCAGACTGACTGACCTTCAGTTCTTAAAGTATTGATGGACTGTTATTTCTCTTTACTTTGCTGATTGGTTCTTTCTTAATATGAATTCTAACAGTTGTCAAATAGAGCTGTCAGCTGTGACCCAACCTGACTTCTGCACATCACAACTGATGGTCCCAACCCTGTTAAGAAGGTGAGAAATTCCAAAAATGAACCCTGACAAGGCGAACCTGTGAAGTGAAAACCATTTCAGGTGATGACATCATGAAGCTCACTGGAGCTCCCTTGAGGAATCCAACATATATTTAGTTATTTAACATCTTTTTTCTTTGCTACATAACTCCATAAATCTTGCTTCATATATTTGATGTCTTCAGTATGTATCTGATGTAGGAAGTAGTCAAAATAAAGAAAACCGCTGAATGTGAAGTTGTGTCCAAACTTTTGACAAAAATGTGAAAATGTAACGTGCAGTACTCATTTAAGGTCATATGTTTCAAAAAGAAGGTTTTTAAATGTTCAGCCACAGAATCAACTATTATGACGACTCAGTATGATGGTTTAATGCCATCGCCGTATGTGGGGTAGGGGTAAAAATGTAGCACATATAAGAGGATGCTTGATGAGCAGAAGAGGCTGAGTGGGAGTGACACATGAAGTTGTTTGTGTTAATAAGACAGAGGAGTTTGGCAATTAGACGGCATTCTTTATATGGACTCTAAGAATAGCAGGCAATCCTCCTGAGGTCTCCACAGTTTTGCATGTGTGAATGAAGTGGAGTTAGTAGATGGAGTTGGAACTCTTCAGATGAGTCATCACCAGGAACATCCGGAAAAAAACAGATGATAATGGGTAGGATGTGGGCTGCGAGGAGCGGATCCCTGGGATGGATTTCTGGAGCTAACACTAGTACGGGTGGAGACGGGTGGAGGTGGACACAGCAGCCGCACATGGGGGAAGAGCAGAGATGTCATAGCAGTTCAAGGACAGCTGGGACGTCTCGGGCTGTTTGATATGACGGAATATAAACTGCGTGATGACCGAACAAAGCCGGACATTTATTCATTTTCCATAGTTTATCACATCGTATTGCAAAACCTTGCTTTGCTTCATTTTATTTGCTCCATTCTATTGTTAAAAGGGGAGCCAAATTCACTCGCCTTCTTCTGTCGTCCAGATGGGGTTTGGTTTTGATGTTTTTAAGAAAATTCACATGTGATGTGACTTGATTTCATAGTTTATGTCGACACTTTAACTCAAAGTTATCCAATAAAAAGGAAAAAAACCAAAAACAAACATGAGTAAATACTTTTCATTAGCTGAAAACATACAGTAATAAGACACTCGAAGAAAATACCACAGACAAAATTGTATCACTTCACTGAAATGCATTAAATACAAACCACCATAAAAGAACACGAATACGCAACACTATTGTGATTGCAATATGATCTAGAATATTAGGAGGGAATATTGATATTTTTAGATATTCATTTTAAAAAACAAAGCTATCATGTCGTTATTCTATGGGACTCTCTGTTAAACGATGTTTCCTTCTTCTGTAAAGGATGACGTGTAGCCAGGATGTGTCTGCCACAACACAACATGTAACAGCAGATGGTATTTCGACAACCCACAGCTAATGTAAAGAGGTTTAATTAAACCCGTGAACAAAACTGGCCTTCATGAAATGATCAGTAACTATCAATACCATCACTACATCACAATGAGGCCTATGAACATGTCATCACTTGTAGCTGGAGTTGTTTCAGAGAGAAAACAGTAGATAAATAAATGACAAAGGAAATGAGGAAAAGTAAAATGATGGACTGCCAACACAAACACAGAGAGCAGAGAGGAGAAAGACCAGTGGGGCTGAGCTCAGTGACTTCAGTCTCTCGTCTCCGCCGCGAAGCCTCAGCTGCACGTGAGAGCAAGGAAACAAAAGAGGGAGAAAGAGAAAAAAATAAAACGAGGAGCCAGAGGTTGTGAGAGGACAGAATGCAGACTGTATTTGTGTGTGTGTTTGTGTGTGTGTGTGTGTGTATGTGTGTGTGTGTGTGTGTGTGTGTGTGTGTGTGTGTGTGTGTGTTTGTGTTTGGAGTTTGGGAGACTACATGATGCTGCTGGCTTGGAGGAAAACAATAAACTAACAGATTCTAGAACATATTTCTATTCTCACATTAGACACTCATTTCACAGAAATTAAAAATGAAAAATGTGTATGCACGTGTATGAGAATGCACTCCCCACTCTCTCTCTCTCTCTCTTTCTAGTGTGTGTGTGTTTGTGTGTGTGTATGAACAGAGCAGGACGCCCATTCCCAAAAGGAAACATCTGTACATTCCAGACAAGCTGTGTAAGAAAGATAGAGAGCAAGAGAGAGAGGGAGAGAGGGAGAGAGAGAGAGAGAGGGAGAGAGAGAGATCACTTCTGCTAAACCCATCAGAAGACACGGGGCAGCAGAAAGACGCTACATTTACGAGTTGATCATTTGCACATCAGGCTAACACCCCATCTTATGTAATGCCAGGTGTGTGTGTGTGTGTGTGTATGTGTTTGTTTTAGCCTCTTACTATAAATAAAAACTTTCTTACATAGTGTATTGGAGAATTAGGAGAAAGTGTGTGTGTGTGTTTAGCATGACCATATAATGTGACCTTCAGTATGTCTATTAGCAGCAAGCTGCTGTTCTCTCAGCTACCTTTACACACATGGTTTTGCTTACACATGCACACACACATACACATAAACACACACACTGCATAGTATACTTGAGCTATAGGCCTGCTCACAAACACCCACAGCACACATATGGTTCTGTTTTGCTAACAGTGTGGCCAATGATCTAACCGCTCCTTATAAGGCCTGTCTGGTGCCACTTCTTCTGAGCTGGAGGATGGGAACACACACTCGCGCGCGCGCACACACACACACACACACACACACACTGCTCAGGCAGTCGGGACGACAGGGGAGGAGTGGGCATGAGCTCACTAGTGGAAACGATAAATCTGAGCAGAAGAATGCGCAGTGATGGGAACTAAATTAAAGAAATGTAGATGACGAAAGATTCTTTTGCATAACAATATGAAAATAAAACAAGAGTGTTTGGTGATAAAAACTGTGCTGTAGGTCTGATTGTAGGACAGTTTAGCTTCATCACGGTGGTGAAGTGCTCCAAGTCGCTGTAAGTGAAGGCCGGCGCTCCACTAACCCACTAAACACAGACTGCTCTGTGGTCTCTTTCATCCCCCTCAGCCTCCCTCTGCCACTCCCTCACCCACTCACTTCTCCCACTTTCTTTCCTTCTTCTTTTCTCCTTGCGTCGCTCTGCTGGTTTTGTTTATATTCAAAAGGCAGGGCAGATCTGTGCGAGCGGGACAGGAAGTGGAGCAGGAGCAGACAGAAGTAAGGAGGACTAAAGGATGATGGAGCAGGAGATGAGGGAGAACAATAGCCCCACTGTGGCCCGTCTCTCCCAAACTGATGCCAGCCGCCACCTCAGGACGAGAAGGAGAGAGAGAGTGTGTGTGTGTGTGTGTGTGTGTGTGTGTGTGTGTGTGTGTGTGTGTGTGGGTGTGTGTGTGGGTGTGTGTGAGCGTTGGGGCCTCAGGGTTAGTTGGGCACTTTCCCCTGTGTGGAAAGGCAGTGGGGACGGGGTAATAGCTGGGTGATTGAAGACATTTGGTTTAAAAAGTCTAACATTCAGTTTCACAGTCTGCCTGGCTGGGTCACAAACACGCTCCTCTCCTCTTTAGAACATTCTGTCCATTTTTCCAGCTGCTGCTGCCTCGCTTGTCTGGTGTCCAGCTGGAAAGTGTAGGGCAGCTGTGTGCAGTGGTTGAACGAACACACACACAGGCGCGCGCACATGCGCGCTTGCACACACACTTACATGCTGTCAATGCATGCAGGAAAAATAAAAATTCTGCATAGCTGTCATGAGCTCACTGAACTCTCTTCCGAGTAAATGAAACTGTGTCAGTCTGACAGTCGTAAACTATCCCAGCATCACACACAGGCCTGCCGACCTAAAACTTCCAACTCCTGCCACAGTTTAAAGGAAAATACAAATTAATACTGGATTTAACAATTAAATAAAAACAAGAACAAACACAAAACTCATTTCTATTTAGCCATTTCTCCCCAAAACATGTACATGCACATCAAAAATGAAAACTCGATCAATGAAAAAAATATGTGCCCTTTAACAGAAGGGCAAAAAGGAACAAATATTTTGAATTAAAAAAATTACATTCTGGGAGCTGCTTCTCTTCCTCCATCTCTGTCTTTTATTGAGCAAAGATGTACAGTATTATTAAATCTCCTGTTAAGTAATATTCATAATCCTTCACAAGGAAAAGAAAACTGAGAAATATAATTACACCAGGGATGCACGGTGGTGCAGTGGTTAGCACTGTGGCCTCACAGCAAGAAGGTTCCGGGTTCGAGTCCCGGCTCCATCACAGGATCTTTCTGTGTGGAGTCTGCATGTTCTCCCTGTTCCTGTGTGGGTTCTCTCTGGCACTCTGGCTTCCTCCCACAGTCCAAAGACATCAAGAGGGGACGAGGCTGATTGATACTCTAAATTGACTGTAGGTGTGACTGTGACTGTGAATGGTTGTCTGTCTCTATGTGTTGGCCCTGTGATGGACTGGCGACCTGTCCAGGGTGAACCCCGCCTCTCGCCCGTTGACGCTGGGATAGGCTCCAGCCCCCCCGCGACCCTTAATGTGTAGGAATAAGCGGAAGATGACGATGGATGGATAATTACACCAAAAGCAAAATGTCAAAAAGCCGTCAAATAATAAACTGCAAAAGCAACTCTTAGAGTTGTGATGTGGATGAAAAATGTATGTTATTACGTGTCAGGAGGAAATGGAAAATGGTTGAATTGAATTGCTTTCGGACAATTAAAAAAAACAAACAATCAAACTGCCATACTGATGAGATGACCAACATTACCACTGGGGCTGTAATCAACCAAAGAAATTCTTGGTCGACTGAAGCCCTCAAATTTCGATTAAAAATCAACTAATTTTATATATGAAAAATATACTGTGTCAACTATCAGCACAAAACCTTTTGAGAACTGTTTTTGTCACCTTATAATAATTGACCGACACAATCATTTGTCCTGCGCACAGAGCGAGACTGAACAGAGGAGCTCAGCATCGCAGCTGAGACACAAATAGACTTTTAACTTAAAACTTTACTCTTAAACACAAAAGGCAAGTCCACTGTAAGAATTTTTACAATTAAAACAAAAAAATTATTTGACTAAAACATTGAAATGTCAATGCCGATATGTTCATATACTCAAAAAAGACGGGGCAACCTAAGGAGGACAAGCTAGCATACCGTTTTTAGGTGATACGTCGCTGTTTGTAGTGGAGCGGTGACATGCAAACTGTTGTTGGCAAACTTTGCATTCGACTTTTTTCCTTTATCTATATTCATGAAATGCTGCCACGCTGCACATGTCTTTGACATGGTGGACAAGATGACTTTAAATGAAACCGTCAAAATTAAATATACATTCATCAAACCACCAGACGTTGGCCTTCTAGTACTCTTCAGTCTGTCTGTCTCTAGCGGGTCGGGCTAGTCCAAAATAGCAAAAACAAGGGGGGTATTCAAAGATAGTTTGTTAACTGTGAAAGAGGGGTGCTTTGAAAACACCCCCATTAGCACTTGGTACTTTCCTCCTGATGAAATTAACGTGGCAAAAAAATCGACCAATCAGAATTTTGGTCGAACCAGAACGTATCGACTAATAAATCGACCAGTCAACTGGGAGATTACAGCCCTAATTACCACCGTGTGTGTCCTCTCTGCGTGTACCGCCTTTCCTTCAACTGACCGGTTTGTCATAATCGAGCCACGTCACATTGTTCCCCTCTGACCCGGTGGTAGAGGCAGTAACAGACCAGAATCAGCATCTGTTTTCAGGTTTCCACAAACTCTATTTGTCCATGTGTTGCAGGAGGAATGGTTGATGGGAACTGCATAAATTAGAAATTACGAAAACAAGGGAAAAAAAATCACAAATAAGTATTTACGCTCGATTAGGTGGTTTTTACATGTGCACAGTGGGAGATGATCTAATTAGAATAAGCCCTGACGTAGCAAAACTTTTCATCAACAGATACTCCCAACCTTGGCCTTCTTCCCCAGGCAGCGCGCGCCATGTCAGGTACTCCAGCTTGTCCCGTAGAAGGTGGTTTCTTTTTCAATAGCGATCTTTGGTGTTGCCAAGTCAAGTGTTGCTTATCCCGCCATCTTCCTTCCAAGTCCTGTGTATCCCCTCTCAACCAGTTCATGGAAACACATCCTGCGCATTTTAGTTTTTGCACTTTGCACTTTGCAACTTTGAATCGACTTAACGAGAAAACCGAAACAGGCTGGAGCATCAGTTCCTTCACTACACCGGTGCAGTTCAGTGAAAACATGGCACCTCTGTTGTGGAACACCAGAATGATATCAAAATTCTTTGAGAATAAAGTGTTGAAATGGTACAAATTGTCTCCATTGGTAGAAGACGGGCATGGGTTTTTGTGTTTACATCATTTAACCGTCGGCTCCTTTTTCTTTGGCGAATGAAAACGTGAAGGAGGGATGAAATCTGCATTTGAATTTGAGTTGTTTGGGTGCTGATAATTTAAAACAGTGACAATCTGAATTAACATGACTGATGTCCGTCTTGTGTTGAACAAACATGATTTAAATACTGAATGCAAGTATTTTTGTTTATGTGATAATGGTAATGAATGCCTTTGTTCATTTGGGGCGGGATGAGCAAAGGAGTGAAATAACACACTGAACATTGCATATGCTTTCTTTGTGGTACAGCCAAACAAGATCACAAGCAACTTTCCTGAGAGAAAGCAAATAAGAAAATGTATACGGTCTTTTCCTTGAACTGGTAGGATATTTTCAAGCGGTATTTTGGTATTTGGTATTAAAGCAGTGCGCCTGTTTCTTACCTGTATATATATTGAGAAAGAAAGCAGTAGAATTATTCACCTCATGTCTGAGAAAGAGCAAAGGTCCAAACTGAATGATGCAACAAGTGAAAGGAGAGATAGAGAGAGAGAGACAGAGAGAGAAAGAAAAACAGAGTAATAATGACATGTGTCACCAAGCAGTTAAATAAGCCGTTAACAACAGCGAACATTCACCAGCCAGACAGCAGTAAGGCTGAGAGCCCATCATGACAACCTGGCTTAATCCTGCAAACCCAGAGCTGCGACACACTTCAGCCTTCCTAGTATATTAATTTAGTTGACTGTGCTCCTTCTCTCTCTGTCTCTGTCTATCTGTCTGTCTGTTTGTCTGTCTCTCTCTCTCCTTGCTTTTCTTATTGCATCGGTTTCACATGGGGCCTCTCCTGTCGACGTAAACACAACACACGTTCCTGCCTAAAGATCCACGGACATGATTTCTCCCCCCAAAGGACTTCAAATGGAAGGTCCCCTTTTCATTATCTCATGTTTGTTGTGATAATTGTAGCAGGAAACTTGTATTCCCTTAACTGCTGATCTGCATTTGAATGGACATTTTTAAGGGGGGGGGGTTATTCCAAAGAAAACAATTTCATCGGATAGCATCAAAGAGCCTTGTTAGCATTTGGCCCACGCAGAAAGACAAGAGTGTCATTCTGGGATGGTCTTTATGTCTGTGTTTCTGCAGCAGGCGTGAACAGATTACAAAAACGCATCATAAAACACACACACACACACACACACACACACACACACACACACACACACACACACACACTTTGTGGGTACCCCTCACTGATATAATACACTCCCTAACCCTCTACTAACACCAGGACTAAACACTACTTCCTAACATGCAAATATACACAAACGCTATGATTTACAGAGAGGAGTTTGAAAGATTGTGAAGATACACACAAATAATGGCACACAAGGAAGAAAAACAAATCCCTCAGTGAAGAGTCATCAGACCTCAGTGCTCATGCTACTTTGACATTTTTGGAGCACCAGCAAAAAAAGTTCACGCAGATCATTAAAAACAACACACAATGCAACACCTTCATCGTAATTCCATGTTACGTCTATTGCTGATAAATGCTTTCGTATTACTTTTCAGAATCGTTTTACCGACGGCTCGAGTTCCCTCACTAACAATTCCGCTGTGTGAGCAGGGCTCAGAAGATGAGACACGCACAATTCCTCAAGCCAAGGATGCAGAGGAGGAGCGAAGGAGTGATGGGACAGAGTTGGTCCAGGCAGCAGAGACTTCCAGCTCTGCAGCTTACAGCTTATGTTAGGTATTCCAGACAGGAAGATACCCTGGACTCCACAACAACCATCGACAGCTTTAGACACTTCAGGCAGTCAGGAATATTTATGGGAGAGGAAAGGAAGAAAGTGGTAGGCTTGCTGCTATCATGAAAAACAGATCGCTCCACCCTGGCCTGATGTTACTGTCAGGGCAGTTCCTTCATTCTGAGGGAACATCTAAGAGTCTGTCCATTCTTGATCTCTATCCAGAGATTCTGAATATAAATTTAGAATCAGGGGAGAAAATGTCAGGACAGGGAAGCTTCTGGTTTCTGTTTGAGTGGGTTTGACTGATCATGTTTGAGCGGGCCTCAGTTGCGTCCACATAAACAGTCGATGTGGAATGCAAAAGAGGAGAAATGGGCTGGTCGAAATGCAAAGTCAGACAAGTTGCTTCACTCAGATGTTTCCACAAACTATTGTCATGGTTTTAAACTGTTAATTGACTGTAAATTGGCAACAACCAGCTTTTATTTGTTGTCTTTCAATTCCATGCAAATGTCTCAAATTATATGGACAGTAAACAATGACGGAACAAGGAAGTCTTGGACCAGGTTTCCTCTGTCCACGCTTGCGGTCCACTTTACTTAGACGGCACCGTATCAAGATACTTTCTCAGACTTGATTATGTTTCCCGATGTTGTCTGTTCTCTCACGTCTCTCAGCTCTTCTCACGCCGCTACTCCACGTGGCTGAGTAGCTTCCCATGGGATGAATTACATGAAATTAGTCTGTGAGTGTCCTGGCATGGTGAACTAGTGCAGCCTAGAAAAGCTGTGCTAGTTAAAATACAAATGTTACATTAAATGAAATCAATCTCGATCATTTATTGGTTTGAAGTGCAGGTCTGGATGGGACGGCGTCTCGAGGGCCTGTACGACTGAGGTTCTTGTCACACTGGGCAATACGGACCACAAATAAGCACATTTGTCTGCAAAAAGCTAGTTTGTTTTTTGCTAGTGTGATCGTTCTGCACCCAGGCAGGCTCAGGAGCAGGCACGTTGCATTTCCTTGGCCCCGGCATATTTGAATAAGGCACTTCGGTTTGCACACTGCACTGACACGCGATGGCCAGGAGCGTTTTGGCCACATGTACATGCAGCGGGCTAACTAAATACAAATGATGAGCGATTTTGTGGCGTGATAAGGGCAAGAGTTTCTACGTGCAGCTAGACTTTCACCTGACCTTCGCTGTAAGTGAGTGGCAAACTGATATGGGAGTCAATTTTCACTCCCATTCAATCCTGTACCTGTGACTCTAAGAAATATAAATCCTGACCTGCAGGATTCACCAACCAATATAAGACTCGTACAGCTCAGTGTTGGTGTGCGTGGGGATGGGCGGACAATTGGGTTTCAGGAGGGTACAAGTCAACTAGACCAAGTGTGAGTGTACATGAGCTTGCAACTTCACTAAATCGTACACACTGGTCATTTGAGCCAATTTCCACAGTAAAACTAAAGTTGACGTCAACCAATTTACAGATGATGGTTATGAAATTGGGCATAAAAATGATGGTCTCAACCCTTTGATGTTTAAGAACATAGCATTTCTACAATGACAACAACAAATGGACAGATCTTTTCAACCAGAGCCCCTAATATCTCAAAATAACCCAGGAGAGGGAGGCTCCTGTGTGCAATATTGTCAGGTGTTGCAGTACAAAACGAATGACGATTTTAGGAAACCCTGAAAGACACAGCATATTTTTAATCTCTCACACACGCGCACACACACACACACACACACACACACACACACACACACACACACACACACACACACACACACACACACACACACTTTTTTGTAAAATCAAGTTCCTTCCTCAGCCTGCCATATAACCACCGCTGCTTCACTGAGTTAATGATGAACCAAGACAAAAACACCCAGAAACGCTGCTTGTCACAACTTCTTCTCTCGTTCCCTCATTTTCTTATTTATGACCAGGAATGTCTGCGCTTCTGAGTGATGTCATTAGTTACTATTGCCATGGTTACACAACAAACTCTCCCTCACATATGGTCAGTAAATTCAATCTTTCCTTTCCCACTTCATTTTAGTCAGTGTGTGCGTGTGTGTGTTACAGAGATGATAACTGTGTCTGGAGGAGGAGGAGGAGGACAGAGAGAAAATTCACAAGAAAGAGACAATCTGAACCGGAGCTGTGAAGCCTCGTGACCAGAGTGCAGCTACAGCTCTCTAGGTCGTCCTCAGACTACAACAACTGCTCGGCTTTATTGACTCGTTTCAAGAAAGCGTAGCCCGGCCTCGATTGTGTCTGTGTGTATAAATCTTGTTACCATGGTAACGATACCAAATTCTCCTATGCAGGGCAAATTGGACCATAGTGAAGGAGACAAGGGGTTTGCGTTTACAATAAAAGGAAATGGTGCCATGCTCAGAGCAGCGACGGGCTTCAGCTCCGACAGAAGTTTATTTAAATACTAGAGAGTTACTGTACTTCATTTTGTCGGCTGGCCTAAATAATAATAATAATAATAATAAAACCAAATTTGTATACGGTTAAATGAAGAAAGCATTGTTAACGGCTGGATTTCTGAGTTGACTTTCACAGATACAGTACTGCTCTGGTGATCCAGGACCGGAGAATGTTCTAGAATGACCGTGTGGATAAACGTTCTGATGAGCACAAACAAGAGAGAAAGGATCTCAATCAGTGTAAGACATCTGAACATATAATCCAATTTCAAAAATTAAGATTTATCACCATGTTGCTGTCTGTGTGCATTCAATGCAGGAATGTTACTTTAACTGATTAGAGATGAAAAAGCTGAGAAATTTAGAGTAAGAGAGATCCAACATATGAAGTGTTATTGATATGTTTTTGTTGCTTATTTCTTAAAAGTCTAAATACATAAACTTATTGTCTTAAAAGGTATCTTTTTTAATACATAGTTCAACAGTGAGGCCAAAATACTTTATTGCACTATATGCAATTTCATATCAATGCAATATTATGCAGGAACAGGAAACTGTTCCGTAGATTAACTATATAATAAAGGATAAAGTCAAAAAAACTCATTTTTAAATGAATCTAATAATCAAATTAGCCTCTGTCTCTCATAGCAAAGTCACATCATTGCTTTTATGGTGGGGAACGAGTGAACATATACAACAGAAAGTATCTGACACATCTAGAGCATCTGAAATTTCACGTAGTGAAACCAACCTCAGACTTCAAATGTGCGCGACTCAGAAACTGTCGAATGTAATCGAGGTCACACTGATGTCACACAGACGCATAGGAGAGACTCACAACGGATTCTTTTTAAGTGTTTTCATACAGCAAAGGTAGACACACATGTGCTCCGCTGACGGTATCATGTGACTTGAAAAGATATTACCAGTTGTTTTTAAGCCATGCTAGCTATGTCTGGCTAGGAGGATGTCACTGTGTTGTGCAGCTACTCGATGGGTTCTGTCTGAAAGTGAATGCTAACAAGTTTGGCGTTGGCCTCCTCGCTCCTCTCATGGCATCTGTAATTGCATTTCCCATTAAAAATGTATAAGCCTATTGGATAGAGTGACACATTTGGTACAAACAGTGATTCGTAATGACTATGACGATCCCAGACCTTTCCTCTAATGCCTCCAAAGTGATGACATTTATCGTTTGGGACTGAAATGTCTCACCTTCTACACGATAGATTGTCACAGTGTTTGTACATGACCCCCCTCTCGATCAATTGTAATCACTTTTCATATAAAATCCTTATCTGGTTAAATGCGTTCAATTCTTTGCCGGTGGCATCGGGATCAGCTGCAGAGTTCAGTGCTGCTCAGCAAAGATTCTAGATTGTAGCGTAGTTCTATGTCGTGTAGTGACGCAGGACGTGAAAAGCTTTGCAGCTTTTATGCTTCATTCGGTGTCTTCACGGTAAACCTAAGTTCTCCCAAACTGTAGGGGGCACTGTATCAAAAACTCACATCTACAACGCTGTTTCATAGAAGAGTCTGGTGACAAAAATGCCTGATCTTCTGTCAGAAAAGGAGCTTCTTTGTTTGGTACAACAGAACAGAAAGATGAGATGGTCCATACACAGGGTGACCGGGACGGCACAGCATTTTGAATCAGAATCCCACTTCCCACAATTTGGGACAATGTCCCTGCACTGTCCATCAAAGGCACACAGAGAGGGTAGGGTGTCCAGTTTGATTGACAGCCACAGTCTCCAAAGAGCGGCAGGCTGGATTTTCATTGTCCATCCAATGGAAGTGTGCAATAAAGAGGCTCAAAAAGAGATGTCCTGGTCAATGGAGGAAGGATTCCCAGATGGACAGGGGAGCACGGCATGCAGCCGCAGCGCTGCCAGTCAGACACAGTTACCTCTAAAGTGTAAAAAGACAGACGCTGTCTCTCCCATGCAGTGTCACGTGCTAGTTTCTCATATCTGTTGACTGCTGTGACTTGAATCCCACATCAGCCACCTGTTCCATTTTAATGTACAGTTTATTCCATGTGACAGTCCATCATCATAAGAACTGTGAAACTGAGGTTTCCCTTTATGTTTAGGATATCATAGCAATCCCCTACATATAGACAGACAGACAGACAGAGATAGATAGATAGACAGACAGACAGACAGAAAGATACTTTTTTTGGCAGTCTTTTAAGTGGTACAGAATCAATCAGTGGAGACGTTACGAGCAAAAGGGCAGATTTTCCTCGTACGTCCCTCCAAGGACAAAATCATGGATGTGCACAGACACGTGAAACCCCACCAAAGGGCTCCTGATATTACATCACCTTGGCCACATGAACCCTGACAGATGTGTCAAACATAAGATAGGTATTAGGAGGCTACAGTATGCTGGTCATTGTGAGTGTGCTAGCTCGCTGACATTAGCCTGTAACTTCCGCTGTTGCTATAGAATAGAATATATAACAGGAGGTTTCTTGAGCTTCAGGGATATAGGAGGGTTGGTTCATTGACCCAATCACTCTCACTCACTTCCCAGCGAGAACTTCGGCTGATTCTCCTGCACAAAGTACCTGAGTGGCAGGCATGTGCCCCCATATTGTGACACACACACACATACTCACACACACACACACACACACACACACACACTGACTGGGAACATGCCAGCCAGCTCATCAGGAGCAATTTGGGATTCAGTGTTTTTAACAGGGTCTCAAACCAGTAACCTGCAAGACAGACGCTCTTCCTCCTGAGTCACCCAGCCCCCAGTAACACTACACCACAACCGTTTTAACCGTCATCCTGTAGTTACTCGTACCCATACCTTTAAAAATGATCATGTGACTAAGTTTATATGTGCTGCAGCGAAACCACCGAATGTCTTCACCCTCACTAATCAGGTGTGAGTAGCAAAGGTTCACAGAGGTTCCCAGCGAGAACTTTGGCTGATTCTCCTGCACAAAGTACCTGAGTGGCAGGCATGTGCCCCCATATTGTGACACACACACACACACACACACACACACACACACACACACGACCACTTTAAACACATCAGTTGGCCTATCATTCATTTACAGCTTCTTTCCAAGTGGATTGTCAGTGATCATAATGACAGCCTTCTGTTCAGTTTTTCAACATGTAATCCAGGTCAGATTCACTTTTTATCCACAGCAGCACTTTGTTATATAAACTGTACATTGTCAGTATATTGTCTGTATTGCTAGAAAGTTACAACATGTAATAATGTACTTTGACAGTAAATCAGATTATGACTGTTTATGTTTCTATGGACCAACAACAACTTGAGCTGCAACCGGAGAGGTTCCCATCCGACTCTGCTGACTCGTGGGCTCACAGAAAATACCTGTAATGGCCACAGTATAGTAACTGTGTCATAAAATGTAAATTTATAAGGATCCTTTTTAGCGACGGACACACAACTCAAATCCACATCAGGAGGAGGCGGCGGGTTGGTTGGTACCAAGAGAGACTCTGCAGCAGGAGACGTGTGTTTTAGGACGCTTTCCGTCACTGTTTCACAACAATAACTGGTTCTGCTTTTCTCACCTTGAACAAATGTTTTTGAACATCCAAGATCCAAACCGCCCTGGCCTGAACTGACACTGGACCTGTCATAAATAAAGACGAGATCCACCTCTTGTACAATAAATACACATGAACTCAATAATTTTCCCTTTACTTAGGTTTTAAATATTGAAGTTATTTAATTTTTTTTCACATTCTAACATTTAACTCTGAATATTCTTACAATTTAAAAGTGCGTAACCCTTTTTTAAAGTGTGCGTACTTGCATCACTATGCTATTATATCATTATCATATATCAGTGATAGGAAACTGATATTCTGTTCCTCCTAATCATTTCTGGGACAAGTCATTGAAAAACAAACTTGTGAGGGGCCTAATTAACTAACAATTACTAAATATCAAACAGCGGTTGTTGGTGAATTAAGAAAACAAAACAAAAAAAAAGAAAAGAAGAAAAAAGAGTTTTTTTAAATAAAAAAATATACCTCGAGGGCTACATTGTTGAACGAGGGTTTCCGCGTCCCCAGTACTACCAAGGGGTCCTGACTGACTCCGTTGGGGTTGTTTCATATTCTATTAATTTCCATCCATTCACATCAGGCTGGTATTTCACATTTGAAGAGATAAAGTCTTAAGAAGAGATATTTCATCGTTAGGACCCTCTCCTGGTGGAGCTCATGAACGCTGCGCCCACACGTACACATTCATGGTCGTCTTAATTAACAGGCAAACTGAGTTCTGAGCGCGGGCAAGGAGAAAATGCTTTAGGAGGGTTCGCCAGTTAACACATGGCGTGTTTGAGTCCATCGCTAGCATCTCTTCGCCTCAGACAGCACGAAGGCCACTACACAAGCCCCTGCGAGTATCTGATCTTTTTTAAATTCTTGAAATAATGAGAAGGTAGGTCACACAGAACGAGAGCTGCCGCAGCATTACAACATGAATACTGCACAGTCCTCCGCTGGATGACTCTACCTGCCACTATGAAATCAGACTTAATTAAGAGCCTGATATCAGATTTTAATTCCACGCTCTGCTTATAAGGAGGGGGCAGGAAACAAGAGAAAAATTAGTAGAGCACACATGTTCACAGTGGCTTTCCCTCACGGCTCCTCGCACTGGCTCGGATGGGGCTGACGAGGTTTATCTAGACTGATGCAATTAACGCTCTGATGGAGTTCGACATGATTAGAGACAGATCTTTCTGCTCTAAATGTCATGTGATATGAGAGAAACCTGTCGAGACCAGAAGGAAGGTTTGAATAAATTCAGAGTTGTGGTTAAAAAAAAAGCACCAAGGTGAAGCCGTTTCCCCCGCTTCTGAGATACTAACGAACCTCAGATTCTCATTTAGTCTGAAGAACACCAAATCATTTACACTGAGTGTAGGCCTGGTGTGTAGGGTCAAGCTTTAAATAAAAGAAGCTGGTTTGAAGGGAAATAAATAATTGATAACATATGGCTTCCGTCGGCTTAGAACAGAATGTTCTCGCTGCAGCAGCTCCAGAGGCTGAAGGCTGATCTGCGCCACAAACGCCAGGTTCTTTTAAACTACCAATCTGCAACACCCACACACGCGAGCGCACACTCTCAAACATGAACAGCCATGAAGTGAACTTTAACTTTTAACAGTTTACACGGATGAAATTGGTCTTTCAAGGCCACATTTGTCACATCACAACATCTGCGTGAGAGCTCCCAGATGACAAGAGCTGCAACTGGGTGATCATTCAACTCAAAATCAGCGTATCTCTTTGGTGTCACCTTAAAAAGATTGGTCATTGGACTGAGTGTGTAAAATTGGGAAAACACACATCACAAATACCCAGGGCCAAATGTAACCTATAGATTTTTGCAGGTTTTCTTTTTTTTTTTTTTTGTCAATCAACAGTCCAAAGAAACAAAGTCACAGATGTAGAACATTAAACTCACGTTCAAGAAGCTGGAATCAGGAAGAAGTTGGCTTCATTATTGACCCACAACTAACAGATCAGTGGCAGATTGATTGTGAGGTTGGGTAACTGACTAATTACACGGGCCTTCTGTCAGCAGGCCAAAACAAATGGACCCCTGAAAGCAAAGGGATGTAAATAACAACAGACCACTTTGGCCTCTTGCTGTCTCACAAATGATCAACTACGAGATAAAACAAAAACCTAAAACCAAACAAAAAGGCTTACTATATGTATGTATACAAATAGCATTTTCTTGCTATATGATCACATATTAAATGAGTTTGTTTTGTGCTCCAGTAGGCTGGACCTACTCCATCATGCAATAACAACCGCATCTTTATCTACCATCTCACAGCAGCGTTACTTACAGCACACTGGTGGCCGGCGGGATGTCGGCCGCTGCTGGGGCCCTCTCCAGCCCGATGCTGGAGCAGTTGACGACGCACGACGGCTGGGGCCCCGCCAGCACGCAGCTGCAGTTAACGGGACAGGGGCTGCAGCTCCTGCCGCCGTCCGCCTGCGACCCGGAGCCCCATACCTCCAAGCAGCACAGAGCCACCAGCACAGCGGAACAGAAGCCGAACCTCGGGACGCAGACGCCATGTTTTCGCTTGTTTAAAGTCTGTCCATTTCCACAAGGCATAGCTCACTCACATCGCATCGCCTCTGATGGTGTAAGTCCTCTCAGTCTGGGAAGAACTAAGTGCACGCAACAAAAGTACTTTTGTCTCGGTTTTCATGTGAGGAGACCAAAGCTGGAGATCAAGGTACAAACTTTGGGACGCGTTCACTGCTCCTTGCTCTCTATCGTCTACTTTGGTTCCGTTCCTCCGAAAATCTAACGGAACTTCTCCAGAATCCTTTTCCAGAGTCGAAAAAAAGTTTTAAGGACTTCCTCTCTCCTCCTCCTCCTCCTCCTCCTACTCTGTGCAGTACCCTGAACCAACGCTGGTCCTCGGGCCTGTAGTATTTGAAGTAGTATTGACAATATTGGCCCATATGGGGGAAGTGTGTTATACATGTACGAGCTGACATGAGCCACTAGAAGACATCAGTTAAAAGCTTTTGACTTAAAACATATGAAAGACACCCCTAGACATGTTTTATTCACCTGAAATAGCATGAATTTATTCATTTTATTCATTTAATGTGTTTATTTATGAATTGCTATTTGCTTTCTATCTTCTAATAACACTACACGATCCTATACAGTACAGAGATAGTAAACCAGATAGCAATAAATAAAGAAGCACATCAAATTAATGAATACATAAATAAATAGGCTATTTGCCTTACTATGTTATAATGTATGGGTAGTATAATTAGAATTAACTGTACAAGTATTGGTCTGTCTGCCCTCATCACTGTCAATCAATCATCTGATTATTTTATTATTCAAAGTTTGTATTATAGCTCACTTTCATCCAATTACTCAAAAACAATTATGTTGTTTGTATGTTTGCTCTGGTTTGTGCATTTTGCAGTCTCACACCCCTGTATATATACATATATATATATGTGTGTGTGTGTGTGTGTGTGTGTGTTTAGTATTATTTCTATATTAGACCTAGGTAGATATTATTTTCTTCTGTAGTTTAGTTATTATTTTATTTGAATTTTATTCACAATTTATTGGCCATAGCATTGGAATTTGACTGAGAAGAGCCTCTCATCTTTGTGATGCATTGAACCTGTGGGTGGCACAATTTAATTCAGTCTAATAAAGTAAAATTAAATTTAAAAAAGTAAATACCATTTATTATGTTATATTCTTTCAAGATGGTAGATTATTAATTTCTCATATAAGAATCTAAATCAAGAAACACTCTCGATCTGTATTAATAGATATATCAATAATGATTAGTGCTTGAACTGGATTCAATATGATGAATATAGAATAACAGTAGAAAACCACAATAAAATTGATAGACTTCTATTCTCAGTCTCTATATCTCAGCGTGTCTGTACAGATCAAAGACCAACCCGTGAATAGTTTTTCATCAGTGATAAAAATGATCATCACTTTATGTAAGAAGAAGCCAGACTTTAGAAATCAATAAGCCATAACGATCCTTGAGAACTCAGACATCATGGAGACTGACACACTGCAGCTGTTGTACTGAAGCTGCTGCTTCTGCGTGAAGTCTGGCGTGAGATAGCGTCAACCCTCGCGCGTCACTGATAGTTCATGATCGACACTTTTCAGGCTTTAATTCATGATAATTTTAATATCTTCACCGTAGATGATTTCCTGTGGCACGGGGCCAGAAGGGCAGCGTTGACAAGGAGATTTTATGACACCAAACTATACCAAGTGCCAAAAACGTGGATTGAAAACATCTAATATTCCAAGGGGGATCATATGCATTTGCTGAGAGCAGAAGGAGATTATGATCCAGGCCATTAAAAGGGTGGGTTGGGGTCCCGATGGTCCTAAAGACAGCATCTGTGTCCGTCCCTCTGATGTATAACTCTGATCTACTGTCATAAAACCTTATCTCTTAGTCGTCTCTCTGAGAGAGGTGTGTTTACACGATCTATGTAATATTATTTGCAGACTGTTATGCTCCTGGTGTTATCATATAGAGACGGTAGGCAGATTTTGCTTACCTTCCGCTTGATCATATAAATAAACTTTATTCGTTGGTAGATTGCTGTCATAGTTTTTTGTTGTTTGTTTATTTTACCTCATATGGTGTATGCAGATAATATAAAGCGATCCAACTCTGAAACCGGATCAACATTAAACCAACGCAGTCTAGTGAGGCTATGGAAGCTGTTTTGACCTGCTGATGCAAGCACATTTTTATCTGTTAATTTTAGATCTTTAATACTAATTGGCTTCGTTGTTTTATTGAGTGGGGTTTAATTACTTCGACTGATACTTTACCTAACCTTACTTCTTGGTGCCTATGAACGTAAGCTAAACTATTTTACTCAGGTGAAGGTTGAATGAATGAATGAATGCGTGAATGAATGAATGAACACTGATAACTGCTGTGATTCCATGTGGTTCGTGTGTGGTTATGCTATCTTCACCTTTTCATTGGCTGTTATTTGCTGCTGTCCAGGAAGGACAAAATAAAGAGGATTTTCTTGCTTCCAGCTCGTTCTGCCTGTCTTGACATCCACATCGGCAGAATCACAGGGGCTTCAGTGACTGTGCTGTTATGTGTTTGACTGAGACTCGCACTAGCAGGCACATCGGGTTCTTAATCTCGGACGCTGTTGGCACCCACTGGCGAGTGTTGTGTGGGCCGGAAGTGATAATGGTACCAGTTTTCCTGTTACTGCAACAAAACAAGTGTGGCTGCTATGAGTGGTGCTAGATTAAGTGCTATAGGCTCTGTTTTATCCATTTTCCCTGCATCAAGTCTGTTTTATTTTTCCAGGTCTCCTAAGAATTGTTTTCAACCCTTTATTAAGACTTCCTGCCATTGTTGCACTTGCACTTAGCACTTCGTACAACTGTTTTTCAGCAGCAAATTCATGTATTGTATTTTGGAATGCACAAACTTAGTGCTGAGCATAGCTTGTACAGTATATTTGTTAATCTCTTGTCCTTGTCCATTGTGTCACTGTCAAGTTGAACTCCTGTATGTCGTCCATGCTACATTTGCAAAACGGAGTCTGATTCTGAGTGCGATGGAGGTTTTTAAGCTTGCAAGTCTCTGATGATTCCCAGAATGTATTTCTAAGGATGCGGTGTTACTTCAAAAAAAAAAAAAAACATCAGCCAAAGATGGTGCCAAGTGAACATGGGATCTAGTTCATGTTAAATCAGTTCAGTTTCATTTAGATTTATTATTCCTTTTGGGCAAAGAATCCAGCTTCTGAGTTTTGCTAAAGCAGAGTGAGCTGTCTCGATAACTTGGTGCATCTCAAAATGAGGCCACACAAATAGTTATGCTTTGATTTCAGCATTGTGAAATAAGGTGAATCTTCCTGAACGGTACACAGCTATTAATGCTAATATTGGCCAGTGTAGCAGTGTAGCTGATTTTGTAGCATTCATGAACCTGTTTGTCTATTAGTTGTTTCCATTCTCTGGCTAATTGTACTTTAGGGGTGGACAGCTCAACTTTTGGGTCTTCTGCTGCCTCATATTTGTTGAGATTTAGAATTCAACACTTGGTTGATGGTGTCAAACAGGCCTAGCATCTTTTACTGAGAAGCCCAAGTGGCTACAACAGAATTTAAAAAACAAAAAACAAAAACGTGTCAAGATGGAAGAGCTAATTTGAAACCCAAAAACCTCCTGTATTAATGGAGTTTGGCAGGTTTTCAAGAGAAATGTGAAATCTTTCTTTTCACAGAAGTGTTGAGACGGCACATCCCCACTGCGATTTGAAGGCAAAATGGTGGTTGCCAATTTGCTCCAGCTCTCTTGCAGTGCACTTCTTTCCTCAAGTGCCTGACAATTGCTAGTGGCGTTTCCTGGGTATATGAGTTGGCCACCTACTCTCCTCACAGCCATTCAGTCCTCAGTACAAAGAGTCCCACATTAACCCTGACTCTCTTTCCTCATCCCAAACCACTTACTGAAGAAGATACAATAGAGCTCCAGGCCCAAAACCTCAAAGTGAGAAACTGCATTGTCATTAATATCTCCCCTGTCCAAACTGCAACCATGCAACTTTAAGTTTTGTTTCTTTAGGTAGCTTTCACGATATTACTCCCTCACTGTCAGGTTGTTCTAGCTGCTGATTGATGATTTTATGCTGCCTCAGGCAATATTTAAAATAGAAACATTCCAGATGTATTGTGGAAAATGTTATACACAGTTATATGAAAGTCAGTGGAAGTGATTATGTGTTTACCGACCCATCAGTGTGCCGATGTTTGTTAAAAACTTTACAGAAAATTGTCAGGGGTTTGATTTATGTTTCTGTTTTATTCACTTTTTTTTTTTTTCACAGTTGAGGGAATTTTTAAGAAAGTTTATTTGTTTTGAATCACTTCAAAGTTGCCTCAACTTTTTTTCTTCTTTTTTTTAATACGTTTTCTCAGCATGAAAATATGAAGCAATAAGGACGCTAATATTTTTGGGAATTTTAACAAAAATTGTATTTTGCAGCTTATGAAGCATTATTTTAACAAGACAAAATATGTGAAATCAACATGAAAAAATGAATTAAGTTACAGTATATTGTCAGGGGTTAGAAAAAATTGCACGCATGACATCCTGTTATGTTTCTACAAAAATAAAACAACCTATTTTGTTTTACATCGATTCTAGTTCTAATTTAGTTGAAGTCTTTCAAATATTTTACAACACAAAAATGTAAAATAATGGGGTCAAATTCTTTTGCTTTCTGTCTGAACAGTTTTGATGGAACAGAAGAAGGAAAAAGTCTCTTTCATGGTTGACTTGTTTAAATCAAACCAATCAATCTGGTGTTCTGCCTGTCTGTGTCTGAAATTAACAATTAAAAATAATCATATGAAACAAATTAGCTACCAAGGGAACATGTGGGAAATGTTCTTTGTAAGATGTAACATTACGCCGCTGTCGATTCATCAATCAATAACCTGATTCAATCACATCGTCATTTTGACTCCGTGTGACTCCAGATCCTGATGAGGGACGTCAGTGGAACCAGGCTGTCCTAACTCTTGAAGTGTATTGTTTTGTATTTGTCTGCCGTGGCCTGGTCCTGTCTGGGTCGGGTGAAAGTAAAATGAGCTTGACTTCTGTTTGGTTATGGGGTGGGTCCTCCAGTCCAGTCAGGAAAACAGCACTTACTGAGGCCTCTGTCTGTGTTATTGTAGGGCTACAGGAAGAGCAGGGGTTGGATGTGGGCTGGGGGAGATGAGGGGAGTGAGGGAGTGAGGATCGCCTACCGAGTGATGAAGGGTGAGCACAAGTCTGGCTTTAAGAAGTGGAATGTAAGAGTTGAGAGTAACAGGGATAAAGGTCCTAGAGGGAAATGTAAAGCGGCCCCAAAAAAACACAGAAAAACAATCATAATTGAAACAAACAGATTTTCACAATTTTAACACAATGTGCTGCATATAAAAAAAATGCAAGATGAGAATGCAACTGCCTAAAAGGGCTGGAAAATAAAAATAAAAAAAACGCATTGCATCATCTATATTTGTTTTATTTTCTGCATTCAGCTGCATGATCTGTATTTAGTTCTGTATTTGGTCGTATGATTTTTTCATCTGGTTGTATGATCTGTATTTGGTGAAGTTTTCTGTGGTAGAAACTTCAGAAAAGTACTCTGGAGAAAATGGATAAAGCATTTAAATTTGTATTATGTATGTTTTTTGTATTTGGTTTTGTTTTCTGCATAGCACGTTGCTGAGTTTTATGGTGTTAGTGCAGATTTCTTGTTTTTTTTTCCATTCGTCCCTTTGCGCTGTAAGTTTGTGTGTTGATTTCTCAGGGCCCTCATAAAAAATCATATGAAAAGAAGTCGATCGTGACTCAAAGGGTACGCTGCAAACAGGGATGAAAAATCTATGAGAGAGAGAGAGAGAGAGAGAAAAGAAAACAAGGAAGTGTCTCTAAATTTAGAAACAGCTATTCATCCATCTCTCTGCTGGTGTTCATGAATCCGCTCTCCTGCCATTTGCAGTCCTGACGACATCATGTATTATCACCCATTTAGGACAAGGTGGAGTTCTAGCAGTGTACACAAGATAAAATCTGAACGTAATTGCCGCAGCCTGTCAGCCTAATCACCATTGCAGCTTAATTCCTTAGTTTGATTTATTCCGCTTCAGGGGAACCACTACAAATGCTCTTGCCAGAGATAGACCGTTTGACTCTTAAATTCTGAATGTATTTTATCACAGCTTTGTTAATAATGTTAAATGTTAGTCTAGTAATAGTCACTGTGGGAGTGAACAGAAAGACAACACATCATCTCTGTCCCTCCCGTCGTAACGTATCCTGCTCACCTTCACCTCAATATCCGCCTGGAGAACGGCCTTCCAGCTTCTCCTCAGGGTGGGGAAATAATCTGTGCTGGACTCAGCTGTCATGCAGCTTGTATGTGTTTTGCAGTATTTGTTTCATTTCTGCTTCTAGAGCAGAGGGACCTGTCACTGCAGTGGGATAAAAAACAAAATCCCATCAGTCATGCACTGAGAGACCAGAGAGCGAATGATGTAAAGAAATGCAGTACAAGCCACCACTTGTTTGCTAATTGAAATCCAATTAGAGATGTTTCTATATTGTATGACCCTTTTTCTGTGCGGGCAGCTTAAAACCACAGACCCTTAGTAGGAATTATACAGGAAATAAAATTGCCTTTATAGTTTTCTGAGTCATGCTGCAACCTTCAAAGACTTCTTCCAGGATTTTTCAATAAGGATACCGTACACGCCAAGGACTGCAGCAGCTGATATTCTTCTGGTCACTTAGTGCTGTGGCTGGTAAATGCACAGGCCAGACTTGTCGCTCTTGTCCTTTTTTCCCCGCCGTACTATTTTATGTGACACTTTGAGCGTGACAGAGAAATATGATCATTTTGTTCCTCTCATCAAGTGGGAAAAGCAGATATTTTTATTATTTTGTTTTAATAAACCGAATTATTCATTTCTCAACAGAGAAGTGATACATCTCGGGTCTGTGCAGTGACCTTGGTTGCTATGGTTATAAAATGTCCAAGTGTAGAGGACAATGAGTTACTGCTTAAAGTTCATTCCATTAATTCTTAAAGGAGAGAGAATTCCTTCACAATAGGTACAAACGCTCTTCTAATAATTCTAAATTCTAATTCTTGCCCCTGGATGTAAAAGAAGACACGTTAGATGGCAGTGACAGTGTCATAAGTCACTGCTATGCCACAAAATCTTGGACACACAGAGGATAGATAGAAGGACAGAGAGAAAGCAGAAACTTTTTGAGCTCTGTGGAGGTATTATTATGTCATGAACAAATCAAGGCCAAACAGCAGGCAGTGGTATTGTCCATCAAACCTTAGGACGTGAGTAAAGAGCTTTACTGCCAATATTAAGCTGTGCAGCCAATAAAAACACAACCCGTAGAGGTTGTACACGGAGGAATTCTCAGGCAACAATTAATGGATCTGTTAGCAGTTTATTGCTTAAAGACTTCTAACTGTCTTTGACCAAATCATGAAGTCTTTCAAGACAGATTTTGGCTGCATATAAATATGAAATATTAAATAATATTAGAAAATGTTTGCCCTCTCCCTGAAAAAAATACTGGGGGCTAATAATTCTAGACTGGACTAACAAGCTGATGTAAAAATGTTGTGACAGCTTCAGCTCAGGATTTATGTCTGGACTGATAATGACGTAAATGATGACGTCAACTCAGGATTCCAAACAGCAGCAGAAACAGAAAGCCGATTGGGGGTCCGTTCCAGTATAAGTGATCGCACCACCCAGGGAGTACCCTGAGTTCCTAAGGTGGTGGGAAATGACTTATCTGCACACGTTTATCACACACACACACACAAACATGTGCGCACACACACTCTGCCCACAGGACAATAATGTCCACTGACAGACTGGTAAGGTCAACCCTCGGGTTGTGTGATAGCTTCACTCCGAGGGATTGTTGTGGACATGGGCATAGACTCTTCCCCCTTTACCCACCTGACACAGAGATTTTAACTAACTATGTGTGTGTGTGTGTGTGTGTGTGTGTGTGTGTGTGTGTGTGTATGGTGAGGTAAGTTAGTGGGAGATGCAGCAGCCCCCCCCCCCCCCCCCCCCGTTACTGTGTTCCCTGCGGAGAGGAAACGCAGGGAACAAGAGATAACACGAGACAGGCTGTTAAGCAGTGGAAGTCAAGGATAAACGGTATGATCAAGGAAGCGTATAAGCACGCTGATGGATCTGTTTTGTCTGCTGCTTGTTTGCTGTTGTGCTTGTGTGTGTGTGTGGTAGAATCTGTTCGTAGCACGTTTTCAGATGACTGTCATTTAGAAATGCGCCAAATGAGACATGCATACTACATCATTAAAGCATCATGCAGTGAAAGACAGTTCTTTAACTGGGACCCCCTTTACAATAGTTAATTGATTGTAAAGTTCTTTATTGTGCACCAGCGTTGTTATTGTTAGAGAGGGTTTGGAGTCTCCTTTACCTCTGTGATGGTCAGGAAGCTTTATTTCAAAGACAGTGTGGTCAGTTGCACTGAAGGTCTTGTTTTTTTTAAGTTATCCAAAGCTGCTCAAACTCCCACACATGTAATAATGCTTCCAAATAACAGGGCTATACATCCAGACAGCAGTATCCTCTGAGGGCTCATCCTCAAGCTTGTCAACTCTGTGCAGACGAAGCGGAAAAGGTCATCCCAAATCTTCAAACATGGTGTGCTTTTATTATCTCCACGCTGGCTGACAGGGCGAGAACCGTAGTTCATATGAATACACGTAAACAGATTTATTTGAAATTAATAAATTAAACAGAAATGGAGATCCTATCACAGAATAAAAGATCACACCATCGACATTACAAAGATCCCAAAGCCGGCCCATGGAGAAAGGAAAAATATGTGAATTAACAGAATGGGCATTTGCCATTCTGTTTCCTGGCTATTTGTGCGTGTAGCAGAACAGATTTCTGGCTTATTTTAACACATTGTAATAGTTATGTCAAGGACAAGTCAGACTGAATGTTTCAAGTGCAGAACATACACTTAATGCTGGAGTGCTTTTACTTTTACTTGAAGTGGCAAAACCCAAAGTCCATTGTAGATTTTAGACAGGGTCTAACACTATATGAAACCCTCAGCAGTGCTCCTCGCAACAACTGGAATGCTTTCTATAACACCACTGGCGAACAAGGACACAAAAATGCTCTGAAATTTGTAAAATACACTCTAAAGTTCACTTTTCATACTGCGGTCCACCTTGAAAAATCCCAGCAGCCCTCTGCAGTTCATTAAATTTTCATGAAATGTGTTTGTCACTCTCCTATACCTGTCACAGACCTTATGACATAGCTCAGAGCGGATGTCTAGCAACTGAAGGGGTTCGATCCTCACCTCCTCCCAGTGACCACGTCGAAGTATCCTTGAGCAAGATACTGAAGCCCTAAGCGATCCTGATGCGTAGGCTGGCACTTTGCATGGCAGCCTCCACCATCAGTGTGTGTGAATGAAAGGACGCTGTAAAGTGCGGCTAATGTAGAAAGGCAATATATAAAAATGCGCCCATCTATGTTTCTCAGCAGTAAAAGCTCCCTCTCCAATACATCATCTGAGAGAGCCTCAGAATCGAGTATTTAAAGGCAGGCATCACTCTCTGGTGATTAGCACACACTAATTTACCTTTTCCTCATTTGCTGCCCACACAATGAATAAAAGGAGATGTGTGTTAAACTATTAGGGTGGGCTGAGTCAGATGGTGCAAAAAAGCTCACGGCAGGGAGGGAGAATTAAAGAACTGACATTATTTAGCAACAAGGGAGGTAAAAATTTAAAAAAAAAAAACAAACAAAGCAGGCTAAAAGAGGAACTCGCACAGGCTGGACTGAAATCACACAAGGACTGGAAAGAGCATTAAAAATGAGACGAAAAGGAGAAAGGAGCACAAGAAGCTGACTGGTTAAAAGACAAAGCAGTGTAGAGGGCCGCCGGTTGACACGAGAAACACAAGTTACATGGTTGAAATGAATTCTTGGAGCCACTCGCTCCTTAAAAAGCTGAAGAAACAGTCTAGCCTCGGTCTAATTTATACACCTGAGACTAAGATGGGTCCCGCCGGGGATGTAGCTGTGGACCTCAGCACTGCAAGGTTGCAGGGAACGCACAAAAAAAAGTAAAACAACAGATGAGAGACACAGCCATGGAAATGAAATAGGAAGTAACACAAAATAAGAATCCTGCAATTACCAGAAGTATCTCCTAAATGAAGCATGTGCATCATTACTCAACCACCCCTCCCTCCTCACTAGTAATGCAATAAGCTATCGAACAAAATCACGCAACAAACACACAAAATCCATCAAGATATGCAAGAGAGAATCCCACAGAAGTTCTTCAACAGTGACCGAAAATGAAAGATCTTACTGAAAAGATGTACATATTCATAGGATTTGTACAACAGTGAGTAGTTACAGTGCAAACATGGACGTGGAATCCTCAAAACACATTTAATTGAATACAACCACTGATGAATACCATGATCTACACACTGGGAAAGACGGAAACTGTAGGAGCAGCCAACTGCAGTCCTATTCAGGCTTGTCAAAACTCGTCGTCTAATATTCTGCCAGATCTGCTTCAGCTGGCTTCTGAAGATGTTTCCTCAGAAACATACATTGCTCTTGTATCTAGGTCAGGTAGGTCAAGAGTGAAGACAGTCTTGTGAAACATGCGCACCCACCCACCCCATGTGATAGCCTCTCCCGTATAGATTTTCTCCTCAGCTTTAGCCCATTTGTCATGCCTTGTGCCTGGCCTTATCTCAGCTACGACTGTAGCCAGGTTGAATTCATTTACCATGTGATTACCATGGATTATAGAAGTAGATAGACGTACTGCACTGGTCTGGTGTTGCCTTATATTGAAAGATGTTTCATATATTCTGTCCCTCTTATGAATTTAAAGTGTGCGCGTGCACATGTGTGTTTGCGTGTGTGTGTGTGTGTGTGTGTGTGTGTGTGTGTGAGTGTGAACGAGTCTTTCAGCAGGGCAGCACTTAAACTCAACTTTCAGCTGAGACATCCTCTCTCCTCTGAAAAGCCCTTCATTCATCTAACAGATGCACCTGCAGGTGGATGATTAGATATGATAACAACATCTGCATCTATCCAACGAACGCACTCCTCCAAGGCTTTTTGCTGGCCATTTTAGTGTCAACATTCTCTGGACCATGGTGCCGATGCTCTATAATACTGACTTATAATATAAAGCTACCCGGCTCTAAGTTGACGCACGGCTAAAAAGATTCAATCATTCTTAAACTTGACACAGGTCATCTATATATACCAGAATTCATGGGTAAACCTCTCAAACTGTGCACATGCTTGACTCCGACTGCAATGGAAAATGTCTTTCAGTTGAAAAAAAAAAAAAGCAAGACATTAAGAGAAAATGTTTCTTGAGAGCGAAAGTTCTGCATTTAAATAGCAGTTCTTCTAGTTCACAGGACAATCCACACACACACACACACACACACACACACACACACACACACACACACATTTTTTCATAGATGTTAGCGGAATCAGGACTTCAACTTACTGCCGCACCCCTCTATATTTGTGATGTTAACATAAGTTTCATTCTAAGCACTACTGGATGAGGCGGTTCAGAATATTTGACATTTTTCACACCACTTTGTCAGATTTCCATCAAAGTCACCGCTGCGTCTCCATGATTCATAATTGAACACCAGATTTCTTTGTTTATCTCACTGATGCATCGGAAGATTTCCGCGGGTCAATGATAATGATGTTCCCCACGAGGTCTCTCCCCGGATGCCTTGTCTTTGGTGAAAGTGCGTACGTTCAAAATGACCGCAGGAATCAGCACACAAAAGACGGACGAGTCAGATTCATGTCGTCAGGGGTGTTTTTAAACATGGTGTTTGCAGAAGCTTCAACCTCCTGGACCACTTGTAGAGCTGATTCCCAACATCAGCCGAAAAAAAAAACAACCAACGTATGTAAAACACGAGCTATCAAATATAGCATCCAGCGTGGGAAATACTTGTAAAACAAAAGGCTGCTTCTCCGGTTAATGAGTTAATTAACTCGCTATCATGAGACAACAGCATTGAATGAGAACTTTTTCTTGACAAAAGAGCTTTTTACATGGAGATGATGCACAAAATAACTTGCGATCTCAGGATAGCGACACTGAAAAAGTAATTTTGTGGCTTCTCAGGGCAGCCGTGTGGGGATCAGACGGTGTTTGTCCATGGTACTTTCCTTGTTAGTACTTTCTCCAGAACGCCTTGAGCATCTTCCCTCAAATATATTACAAACATCCACTTGGACTCCAGGACCACCTGGACGGACTTTGGTGGTCAAAGGTCATTGTCATTGTAACAGGCACATATGTATTGGGAAGGAATGCAACCTAAAGGCAATATTTCTAGTTGACCACAACATATCGTTATCAAATAAGTCATATTTTGGGATCACTATTGACTCCTTACACATTTTAGTCAATTATTACAACTTTAAAGGACTTTAACAAATTTAAAAGGAGGAAATACTCAAGTAAACAAAAAAAAACAACAACCTTAAATGTGCCTAGTTACTCTCCACTACTGATCTTAATGAAGCATTGACTCCTCTGTTTTTATCCTTCAACTAACGCAACTCTCTCTCTCTCTCTCTCTCTCTCCCTCCCTCTCTCTCGTCGAAGCCTCCGCAGGGTGACGAGAAAGTTGTGGGAGACGCAGAGGAGCCACTGCCGAGACAGTTTTATCAGCACCACGGACAGAGAACGATTAGGAGCTCGGACACAAGTTATCCATGGATGTAGGAGAATCACCGAAGAAGACAGAGCCGACCGTCTACATTTGCCTTTTGGAGGATTTCTTTATTTCCATCACATTATCAAACAGAATCCGCTAAAATGAGCTTGTTCTAGTCTTCATCTGCGATTAAGTCACTCCTGCGCGGAAAAAAATTGAATAATATATTGCGCGGGAATTAAAAAAAAGGGCTTTCCATTAAAGAAGTGGATCAAGTCACTCTGAAAACACCGCATACATCAGTCGGAGAACTGATGTATGTGTGCTTTATTCAGATCTTACACGCGTAAAAGCCACCGCACCGACGCCGCTCCCGCTGCCGAACGCACGACTCACGCACGCAGTGTCACTGATCACAACGACGAAAAGCGCAAAACCAGAATGTCGATTGTGGTTTAGCTGGAATTCGAGATGTGACGTAGTCGGATGGGAGCTGAGATACCGAACTTTATGAATGTGGTTCCTGACCCACAGTGCAGGGGACGATATAAAGCTCTTGCAGTGGAAAGTGAACTCACCGGGTTCTAAACTTTGATTAAAGTGAGCACGTGTTCGAAAAGTCTCTCTCATGTGCGTGAGCACGCTGTCAATCTGTGACTTTGACGTTTTCAGATGATCAGCTGACGTGTTTTAGGAGTTGATCCTTCTCTTGATTCAGTTCCGAAATAAGCCCGAAAACTAACAGAGGAAAGAGAAGTGTCTCCTCTCCCGGAGGAAACTGTGTGGAACCACGTCATACCACAATGGAACCTCTGGACGAGACCCTCTGGATGCCGCCCAACTCTTCCTCCGCGTCCCTCTCGTCCCCTCGTCTCTCCAACGCCTCCTCCAACGTGTCCGCTCAGAGCGTCCCTTTCCAGGGCAGCAGCACCCTGCTGACAGCGGTCATCTCCCTCACTGTGTTCCTGGTGGGTCTGGTCGGAAACACTCTGGCCATCTATGTGGTGCTGCGCTACGCTAAGATGAAGACTGTGACCAACATTTACATCCTGAACTTGGCAGTGGCCGACGAGCTCTACATCATCGGGCTCCCCTTCCTCACCACGCAAAACGTTCTCTCCTACTGGCCCTTCGGTTCCTTCCTGTGCCGTGTGGTCATGACTGCAGACTCCATGAACCAGTTCACGTCCATCTTCTGCCTGACCGTCATGTCCATCGATCGATACCTGGCCGTGGTTCATCCGATCCGCAGCACCAAGTGGCGGCATCCCCGCGTGGCCAAAGCGGTGAGCGCAGCTGTTTGGGCCGTGTCCTTCGTGGTGGTCCTGCCGGTGGTCATCTTCTCCGATGTCCAGGTGTGAACTCTGCCTCTGTCTCCTCAAGTAGTCACTTCGATAGTGTGTTTAAGCATTTATTTAGGGATTCCAACTATGTTTAAAAACAAAAAACGTACACACTCAATGCAGAGTTAAACACGAAGTGCGTGTTCTTGTCGGAGCAAGA